>NC_140540.1:42308675-42626175 GCF_057382185.1 Mchenga conophoros | reverse complement strand
GCATCGCCTGTACTGCACTCACATATCCTCATGTATGGGACTCCTCCCCGCTGACATGGTGTGTAACTAGGGATGGGTATCGTTTAGGTTTTATCCGATACCGGTGCCAAACCGGTACTTTTGAAATGGTGCCGGTGCTTAAACGGTGCTCAAACCGGTGCTTAAAGAATGGAGAACACAAAATTGGTCCAAAAACCTCTCATGTTCAGCTGTTTTTTTGTAAAAAGATAACAATGTTAGCCTTTTCTGCAGCTATAGGGCATATATGGTATCACTCTTGGCTGGAAGCAGTGCTTAAACAATGGAAAAAACAAACTTTTTTTTTTCCCATCAAATATGAATTCTGCAAACATTAATCTCCTGCTAAAACCAGGCAAAGACCCTGTATATCCCTCAAGCTATCGTCCAATATCCCTTATAAACGTAGACCTTAAAATAATCTGCAAAGCTCTCTCAAAGAGACTGGAGAAAATAACCTCCCTCTTAATTCATCCTGACCAAACTGGTTTCATAAAAGGTAGGCACTCATCAACAAATACACGTAGATTACTTAATTTGATAGACTACTCATACAGTAAAAACCTAGAAACTACAATAGTCTCTTTAGACACAGAAAAAGCATTCGACAGAGTTAACTGGAAATTTCTATTTGCAACTTTACACAAATTTGGTTTTGGATCCTCTTTCATAAACTGGTTAAAAATATTATATAATTCCCCAACAGCTTGTGTTAGAACAAATGACCAGACATCCTCCAGCTTCTGTCTCTTGAGGGGCACCAGGCAGGGATGCCCACTCTCCCCTTCACTGTTTGCAATTTTTATTGAACCACTAGCAGCAGCAATTAGACAGAATTCAGTAATTAAGGGCATAAAATGCAAGAACGTGGAACATAAAATCAGCCTTTATGCGGATGATGTGTTACTCTTTCTCCAAGATTCACAAACCAATATCTCTGGGGTGATTGAATTGATAAACTCTTTTGCAAGAATATCAGATTACTCAATTAACTGGTCAAAATCTACAGTTCTACCGATTAATTGCTCCCTCCATAATTCCTCTTCTACACCACTGCAATCGGGAAATATAAAATATTTAGGTATTAATGTTTCTCCCAAGCTTGCAGATCTAACTAAATTAAACCATATCCCACTTTTAAAGAAGGTAGAAGATGATCTGGCTAGATGGAAATGTCTACCCATATCACTCATGGGAAGGGTTGCCGCTATAAAAATGATGGTCTTACCAAAAATAAATTATTTATTCTCAATGATCCCAACTAAACCGCCACAAGATTGGTTCAGATCTCTAGATTCATGTATGTCCAAATTCCTTTGGAAAAATAAACCCCCACGTATAAGCTTAAAAACACTACAAAAGACCAAGGATAAAGGAGGACTAGAACTGCCTAACTTTCAGCACTACTTCTTAGCCAACAGGCTTCAGTTTATCTCAGGATGGCTAAAACATACCCTCTTAGATGAACCTTGGCTAGATGTAGAACAAGCACTTTGCAATAATCTAGAGATCTCAGACCTACCATTTATCAGCTCAAACATCCAACGACATGAATGCTTTAAAAGCATCAACATCAGCGCTTCTCTGACAGCATGGTGGGAGTTTCTAAAATTGACAGCGTCTTCATTAATCCCATGCAAACGTACACCTATCTGGAACAACCCTGACATATTACAAAACAATAATATGATAAACTTTTCAGATTGGAGTGGTAAAGGAATCAAATATTTAGAACATATACTAGAAGGAACAGAATTTATTTCATTTGACAGACTAGTTACACAATATGGGATCAACAAGAAAAGATTTTTAGAATATCAACAAATTAAATCCATAGTAAAAAAGAAATTTAAACCGGGTCAAGTTGAACTACAAACACCACCAAGTGTGGTTCAATTTCTTACTCTTAAAACCCCCAAATTACTATCCAAAATATACAGAATGCTTTCTAAAACAGATGAATCAATATCACTTCCTATTGCAAAATGGGAAGCGGATTTATCAGTTAACTTAGACCTAAACTTCTGGTCTCAGATTTGCTTAAAAACCTTTCATCTAATTAGAAATCCCAGTCTTCAATTAATTCAATACAAAATATTACATAGAGTGCACTATACAGGTCATCGGATGTTCAAGATGGGCTTTACGTCTACCAACAACTGCTCACACTGCCAAACCAATTCACCGGACAATTATATCCACGCTCTTTGGTTCTGTCCACCAGTTCAGAAGTTTTGGCGCGAGATATGTGAAGACTTATCGAAGTGTCTGAAATGTAACATTCCAACTTCCCCCTTAGTGTGTTTGTTGGGCAGCTTAGATAATGTCACTTCAGAAAAGAATATCGCCCATATGGTTTTCACTGCCCTATGCATAGCCAAGAAAACAGTTCTCATGAACTGGAAAAATAAAAATAATCTTAATTCTAACCAATATAGAAATTATCTATTAGATTACATTAGTCTTGATACAGCCTCTGCCACCACATCAGATCAATTGCTCTGGGCTCCTTTGATCAGCTCCATCACCTAGTGGGGGTGGGGGGTCATAGTTTGGTCCCGCCTTCACTGTTGTGATTGGTGTGGGGGTAGGGACAGGCTTAGGGCGTCGGGGGGTTCCCCGGAGGCATTTTCCTTGGGGGGCTCAACCCGGGGTAGCGGTCATGTCCGGTTAGGGGCTCTGTTGGCTCTCAGGTGACTTGTTTCCTCGCGGCTGCGTGCAGCGGGACTAGGGGAGGGTCTGTGGTGACGGACGTGGGTTATTGACCTGGTAGCATGGCTGCCCCTGGGTGGGTCCGGGATGGGCGTGAGGTTCTGGGGGCGCTCCATCTCTGGGCTGGGGCCCGGGCCGGGCCTCGGGGGCTTGGGTCCTGGTTGGTGTGTTGCTGGGGTTGTGGGCGGGTGGGTGCATGGGGGCCCAGCCCTGGAGCAGGGTGCCGCCGGTGCATCGAGCCACCTGGGGGGCTCTTCAACTGGTGGGGAAGATTGTCACATCTTGCAGGAGCTTTCCTCTCCTCAGGGGCTCTCTCTACAGGAGGGGGAGATACAGGAGAGGTGGAGGAAGATCTCAGCCTGGGTGTTTATTGTCTTATGTAGTCTGGAAGAAGAGTGGATGGTGGGGTGGGTGCAGTTTTCTCTGTGGTGGGGTTGGGTGGACTGTCCTGGGCTCTGTGGGGCCGGGAGGCGCTGCTGCACTGGGCCCCGGTCTGGATGGGCCTGGGCCCCCTTTCCCTGGTGGGTCGCGGAGTATGGGGGTGCCTACTGGGGTCAGCGGGGGAGCTGGCCCCAGGGAGGGGTCACTTGCCCCTCCCTTCCTTCCCTCCCCATCTCCAGCTGCCTCCCTCTTCCCGCTCCACCACAACCACCCACACATGCAGGACCTTGGAGTAGGGGTATGTCACCAGGGTGCAGAGGAGACCCCCCCCCCCCCCCCCCCCCCGTCCCCTTCTGGCTGCCTCTGCCTCAATTTTATCCCACAACTTAGACATTCACATTACTCACACTCTCATTACACATACATATAGGATCTTGGGGGTGGGCACGATACACGGAATCCAAAGTACCATCAGGGTGTACACCCCACCCCTGGCGTCGTTGCCCACCTCTCAATGTTAAATACACGTAGAGATTGAGGGCCAGCAGGAGGGACCATGCGCTTACCTGCTGCTCTCTGGCAGGTAGCTCCATGCCCTCCTGGGTTTTAAATGCACCTTAGAACACACATGCATCAACACTACAATGAGCGGGTGGAGGGAGGTTTGGAGTTTTCTCTCACCCCCGTTCTCTGCGACCTGCTGGAGCGGGGGGGCTAGGAGGAGGAGTTGGCCGTCCGACTGCGGTCTGGAGTGTGGGGCCTCCCTGCTGCTGCGGAGTCGGGGCGGTCTGCCTCCCCCCACCGCAGGGAAAAGGGTAACACCACCTGGGTCTGGGTGCAGTTCCCCCCCTCCAGGGGCAAGGGTACCTAGACCCGGGGCTTAGAGTACGCTTGGGGAGTGTGATCATGTGTACAGCGTCTCTTTATGTCTGTCTCCACGTTGGTTGAGTGTGGAGTAAGTGTATATGAGAGCATGAGGGTGGGAATGGATGTTTGTATATGTGTGTGCCTGTATTTCTGTGTCTATATGTCAGGTTGGGTGTCAGGCGCCACCTCTCTGGGGACATCTTAGGCCCTCCAAGGTATGGAGGCCTATCTCCCCCTACCACCACTTCCCCTGCCAGTTGCGGACTTCCTCAGACATCGGTGCGTTGGTGGTTCTTTGTGTCCGGGGATGGGCGTCCAGGTACACGCCGGCTCACTCCTTGGCGGCCGCTTATCGGGGCCTGGAGCCTGGGGCTTGCTCGGGCCACTTCGGAGGTGGGGTGCCCCCGGCCTCTCGGCCTAGGGCTCGGTCACTCAGGCACGGCTGGCTGCCGGCGGAACTCACGGGCGCGTCACTGCAACTCCCCCTGGCTTCTGCTCCGCGGCTGCTGAGTGAGCCCTCATCTGGGACTCTCCTCAGCTCTTTCTGGGACAGTGGCGCGGCTGCCCCTCTGTTGGTCTTCCTTGGTCTCTTGTGTTCTGGGGGCCTCTGGATGTCTGGAGTTTTGATCTCCTCCATACCTGCTTCATGCCCTGGAGGACGGGGCTGTGGCCCCCCCACACCCTCTAGCAGATCATTACATGAAGGAACCTTTTAAAAAACAAAAAACAAACGCGTCCATGCTCACAGGTGTACACACGGGTGATCACAACCACAAACTCTGCCCGTTCTGTTGGTTTTTGGTTTTTGCCCTTCTCCCCCGTCCCTCTTCTCAGCTGTTTCTCTTTCCCTCTTTCTTTCTCCCCTTCTTTCCCCCAGTCAAGTCTGTCCCATATTCAGTAAGTGAAAATAAAATAAACAACAAAAGGTGAATCAAATGGACCATTATGGCAAGGCTGGGATGGTCAATTTGGTAAAGTAAATCCGTTGGGCATCTTTCTTTTCCTTTAGACAACAATCCTGATGGCAAAAGAGCCAAACGGGACAGACAAAAAAAAAAAAAAAAAAAAAAGAAAAAAAAAGGAAAAAACAAACTTTGTCCAAAAACCTCTCATGTTTAGCTGTTTTCCACTTTTTCTTTGGTCATTTTAGCCTTTTTGGCCAGGGTGAAGGGAGTATCTGCCATCAAACAAGAAGACAGCCGCATGTAACTACGAGGGTGTTTGCTAGTTCACCTTTCATGCATTAATGTAATAACGTGGTTAGCCTACTCAACCTAAATTACACACGAACAACTTTAAGCTACTCACCAGAGAAGAACGGCTGCTGCTGCATCATCATCCTCATCATTTCTGCTACACTGGCAGGGCTAGGGGCCAGGACTCTCCTCTTCGGGTTTTTGGGGGATGTTGCTAACTCCGGGTCCGATAACAGGCACCACACCCGCAGTAGATGTGCTCGGTGTGAGGTCTCGCAGCAAGCTATCAAATACGGTGCATTTCTCGGCTTTAAAAAAAAACGCTTTGCGTCGCCAGGTGTTTCATCAGATTCAAGGTGTTACCTCCTTTGACAGTATCACAGTATCAGCTTAAAGCACTTGTTGCAGGCTGCTGAGTTTGCATCTTTTGCTGTGAAGTACAGCCAGACTTTTGACCGCTTCGCCTTGGGCATTTTTAATCTGTAGCTCTGCTCTAAAAGAACGTACGTACCTGGCCCCACCCACTATCCTCGGAAACGTAAAATGATTGGCTAGAATCTAAAGCGCATCACAGCTCAGGGAAAAAAATCACCGAAATAAAGCACCGAAATGTGCGCTGCTTTTCGGTCTGGTCACTACCGTTTATGTCAGAACGGACACCGGTACCCATCCCTATGTGTAACAGGTCATGTGACCACGAGGCAGGAGTCAAAGGCCTCCTTAGGTACGTCTCTGAGCAGATGAATAGAGCTTCGTGAAGAGCCTCTGACATTCTACTGAAAGACGTCTGTTAACGTTAATGATCAGTTATCAGGGATCAGCTGTGACTCAGCAGGCGATCGTAATCTGAACATCACCTGATCCCAACCAGGTGTTCTGATCATGTACCATGGTGACGCAGCCAGGTAAGTCCCTGGTGCTGATGCTGTGTTGGTGTGTGTGTCTGACTGTATATGTGCAGTCAGATGGTTCCCGTGCCAACGGTATGCTTCCTTAACTTTAAATCAAACAGCTGCTGGCCCCGCCCACACCAGGCTGACCAAAGTGAGTGACAGAGAATAACAGCCAATGGGAGTACCTCATTCTGCAAGGGGGCGGGTTTACCAGTGTTCCTATTGGCCCGTGAAGCTCAGGTGGGCTGTCCTGTTGGCAGCTGTTAGAAGTGTTCACAGTTAAGAAACAGCTGTTTCAGGCTCTGTGACCTTTAACCTTAATAATTCCAACTCAACAGCCATATTACCTGTGAGCTGTGACATCACAAACCCTCACTAGGGCTGTACAAGCCCCGTCCTCACACAGCCAGTCACATTACTGAGCTGTGAGTGTGTATGATGCGATAAATAAGCACCCTCAGGTGTTTCCAACCTGGCTGCATAATGGACTGTCTGTGCTGCAGGTTTACCTGGACCAATCAGAGGCTTCCTGTCTCATGATCAGACAGGCCAGTGTGTTCCGCTGACTTCTGACCCATAATCAATCACTTCCCGTTTGTAGCTCCAGGCTCATGGACACACTCACCTTACCACTGGTTACAGCATGGAGCACTGTGACTGGAGAGAGAGGTCACTGACTGCACGTCCTCCAGGTGAGTACTGAAACCAGACACACACACCAGATGTTTCACATAGTCCCTCACAAACACACACAACTTCCACTCTGACGCCGCTGCGCCCGTACACGCCGCCATCTATCTATCTACAGTGGGGCAAAAAAGTATTTAGTCAGCCACCGATTGTGCAAGTTCCCCCACCTAAAATGATGACAGAGGTCAGTAATTTGCACCAGAGGTACACTTCAACTGTGAGAGACAGAATGTGAAAAAAAAATCCATGAATCCACATGGTAGGATTTGTAAAGAATTTATTCGTAAATTAGGGTGGAAAATAAGTATTTGGTCACCTCAAACAAGGAAAATCTCTGGCTCTCACAGACCTGTAACGTCTTCTGTAAGAAGCTTTTCTGTCCCTCACTCGTTACCTGTATGAATGGCACCTGTTTGAACTCATCATCTGTATAAAAGACACCTGTCCACAGCCTCAAACAGTCAGACTCCAAACTCCGCCATGGCCAAGACCAAAGAGCTTTCGAAGGACACCAGGAAAAGTATTGTAGACCTGCACCAGACTGGGAAGAGTGAATCTACAATAGGCAAGCAGCTTGGTGTGAAAAAAATCAACTGTGGGAGCAATCATCAGAAAATGGAAGACATACAAGACCACTGATAATCTCCCTCGATCTGGGGCTCCACGCAAGATCTCATCCCGTGGGGTCAAAATGATCATGAGAACGGTGAGCAAAGATCCCAGAACCACACGGGGGGACCTGGTGAATGACCTGCAGAGAGCTGGGACCAAAGTAACAAAGGTCACCATCAGTAACACACTACAACGGCAGGGAATCAAATCCCGCAGTGCCAGACGTGTTCCGCTGCTGAAGCCAGTGCATGTCCAGGCCCGTCTGAAGTTTGCCAGAGAGCACATGGATGATACAGCAGAGGATTGGGAGAATGTCATGTGGTCAGATGAAACCAAAGTAGAACTTTTTGGTATAAACTCAACTCGTCGTGTTTGGAGGAAGACGAATACTCAGTTGCATCCCAAGAACACCATACCTACTGTGAAGCATGGGGGTGGAAACATCATGCTATGGGGCTGTTTTTCTGCCAAGGGGACAGGACGACTGATCCGTGTTAAGGACAGAATGAATGGGGCCATGTATCGTGAGATTTTGAGCCAAAACCTCCTTCCATCAATGAGAACTTTGAAGATGAAACGAGGTTGGGTCTTCCAGCATTTGAAAGTCCTGGAGTGGCCTAGCCAGTCTCCAGACCTCAACCCCATAGAAAATCTGTGGCGGGAGTTGAAAGTCCGTGTTGCTCGGCGACAGCCCCAAAACATCACTGCTCTCGAGAAGATCTGCATGGAGGAATGGGCCAAAATACCAGCTACTGTGTGTGCAAACCTGGTAAAGACCTATAGTAAACGTTTGACCTCTGTTATTGCCAACAAAGGTTATGTTACAAAGTATTGAGTTGTATTTTTGTTATTGACCAAATACTTATTTTCCACCCTGATTTACCAATAAATTCTTTACAAATCCTACCATGTGGATTCATGCATTTTTTTTTCACATTCTGTCTCTCACAGTTGAAGTGTACCTCTGGTGCAAATTACTGACCTCTGTCATCATTTTAAGTGGGGGAACTTGCACAATCGGTGGCTGACTAAATACTTTTTTGCCCCACTGTACCTGCGTGTGTGCTGACAGCTACAGGTGTGACTCTCACCTGTTTGTTTTCAGATCTCCAGTCAGGATGTCCGACTCCTCTGATGAAGGTAGAACACACACACACACACACACACACACACACACACACACACACACACACACAGGTGATATCTGTCTCACACTGTGTGTTTCTTTCAGATGACCAGAGGAAGGCTGAGCCTACCAGCAGGTGAGTGTACCTGTGCAGGAGCGTTCAGCTTCTGTATCAGAGATAGGTGAGATAGGTGTGGTCACATGTGTTGTTTGTGTGACAGGATGTGGGCGGAGCCTCAGCCTGGCCCATCCAGGTGTCAGCCCAGCAGACAGGGTTACTGTGGTTACTGCAGAGTCCTGTACAGGAACCTGGACCAGGTATGCACACACGTCACAGGAGAACCTGAACGTGCCCTTAGGTCATGTGACTCTCTGATCACGTTGTGTGTCTTTTCCAGCACCTGTCCAGTCTCAGACACCTGGATTCAGTCCGGGCGTCCTCCAGAGGCTCAGGGTCCACCTCAGCAAGCGGCAGAAACAGACTGACTCTGCTGGAGCGCTTCCTCGAGGACGTTCTGCAGCACCACCCACATCGCTACGACGACCCCAGGTAACCCACATAGATGCACCTGTGACAGTCTTAACCTGTGTGTTCATATGAAAGGGGCGGAGCTGGCACCATGTGACAGAACACGATCCCCGTGAGTGTCACCTGCTACAAACATGACACTATCAGAGGATTAAAACCCTACCAGTGAAATATTCTGAGAATTAATGTCTATGACTGCACACCAGTACTGTCACTGTCAGCTGATTAGACATGTGACCGTCCTGTCTCCGTGACAGCGAGCCGGCTAAACAAAAAGAGCTGTTATAAGCTAACATTAGGCCACCTCCTGTTAGGCTCGAGTGTCCTAAAAATTACGCTTTCCCTCAGTTTGATTACTTCCTCACATCCTACAACTTTGTCCAACAAACTTAGATCTACTTCAAAGACAAATTCATTAATGCAAACTAAAAACAGCTAACGGGATTAAGTGAGCAAAACACTTACCCACGGAAAATTTCAGGATAGCCTCAGTATCGCTGTCAGCAGTGAGCTTCTCTGACTCACATCGTTTTCAGCCTGTTCCAGAGTAAATAAAGGTGGGGGCTTCTCACATAGACAGCTGAGGTAAACGGAGGGAAAAACTCCACAGTGGCTCCAGTAGTAGAAACTCACTGTGGTTATTATGTGGTATATGGGATCTCTCTTGGATGACTGAAATATGTTTGTTTTTCTGTATTTTCAGTCTCACCTTCCCTCTCCTCTCCTTTTATCATCTGTCCGCTGTTACCCTGGTAACATGGGACCCTGGTAACAGTGGCCAGAGCTTTGTGACTGGTTTGCCAGACACCAAATATTCTAGCGCAGGGGTAGGCAACCTTTCTGATGGCGAGTGCCATTTAAAATTTCCTCAGAGGTCAGTGTGCCATATGATTGCATTAGCAATCAACTTAATAACGCTCTATATTAACAGTTACACACTATATACAGGGTGGGCCATTTATACGGATACACCGTAACAACATGGGAATGGTTGGTGATATTAAAGTCCTGTTTGTGGCACATTAGTATATGTGAGGGGGGCAAACTCCTCAAGATGGGTGGTGACCATGGTGGCCATTTAGAAGTCGGCCATCGTGGATACAACTTTTGTTTTTTCAATCCGGTTGTTCAGTCTGACGTCACTAGCCGTGTCTGGGTCTAAACTCCGCTGCAGGTCCATATATCAAACGATCACTGTGGCATTACTGAGAGTTGAAAAACTGTCTAAAGTCTTTCATCTTTAATAAAATGATCAGCGTTATGCTCTACCAGGTGTAACAATTGAGTTTAACATCCAGGCATCCATAAAAACGGAATTTATGACATTTAACGGAGTTAGAAGTTAGCAGGGAGTTAGCTCGCTAGCTTCTATCTAAATACAATATAGCATGTCCTGACTGCAGGGTTTTGGAAACAAATTAAAACGTACAGCTCTGCTATCACTTCCAACATAAATGAAGACAGAAAACTAAACAGCAGTGACGTTTGTAGGGTTACTGAAGTTGGGCTAGCTGGTATATAATGATGTGCTACGTGACCGCTAGCGACATAGCTATGTTAGCATAATATAAACAAGCTAACTTTTTTTTTCCACTCGATAAAAGTTAACGTGAGTTTTCTCGGTGGTCAGAAACAAATGTAATCGCATGGCAGGATGCTGTAAAAGGACCAAACTTCAGCCAGGAGAACAACTGAGATAATCCATCCACAATACGAGGTTAGTCATTCATATACTGCTGCATGGGCTGGGCTGTAGTTACATCCTAAGGTTTTAAAAACTGAGCTTAAATAAATGATTAGCGGTAATAAAAGCCGAGGGAGGTCAACAGGGATCACTGACTGTTTTAGGAGCTTTTTGAGATCAAATAGAAGAAAATACATAACATTAAACATGTTAACAACACAAAAGCCATATTAAACGCAGACTACTTTAGACCCGGAAGTAGGATTCGTCGCGTCATCACTGAACAACCGGATAGGAAGAGGGCCATGTGACACATCAGACTTATTGGTAATGTCACAAGAAAAACAATGGTGTGCTTGGTTTCAACGTAACGTAACATAACACGCCATTGATGGCCGACTTCTAAATGGCCACCATGGTCACCACCCATCTTGAGGAGTTTGCCCCGTCACATATACTAATGTGCCAGAAACAGGACTTTAATATCACCAACCATTCCCATGTTATTACGGTGTATCCATATAAATGGCCCACCCTGTAGAACCACTTTATAGAATTATTTTTGTTCGCAGATGTTGGCAGCTATCAGCGAATAGTTATCAGCTATTTTGAAACAAAAAAAGACACTTTTTATCCATAACAAGAACTCCATAACAGCAAATGGACTGTACAACAGAAAATACAAATGCTATATATGGTCTCCTCACAAGAATGATAAGAAAACTAAGCCAATATGGCATGTCTGTTAATACAGAGACACACATGTTAGTGTGATCTCTGGTCTCCCAGGCACAGGTCTCTGAGTGTCCAGCATTCAGAGGCTACCTGAGGACACTCATGTGAGAGAAAATCTGCTCACACAGATATGTAGAGCCAAATACTGTCAATAAGGCCTCTGCAATGTTCTGAAGACAGTTAAACTTGTCAGGTAGTGATGTCCAGCAGGTGAACATGCAGCTCCATGAACACGCACAGCTGTGGATTCCAGCTGCTTCGATGTTGCATTAACTGGCATTACCTCAGCCAGTTAATGTGAGACAAATCCAGCTGCTCATTAAAGATTTCTGGTTTGATCAGAAAATAAAACATTGGTCCAAACACCTGAAAGTCCCAAAAATGCATTGTGTCTCGAGTCTACGGATGTATCCATGTATCTCCGTGGTGCTGATGCTGTGCTGAGCAGAAAGCTCCTGAAGCTTTTGAAATGTCAGAATGTGGAAAGCTAACAACGTCCCTCTCACCAGTAAGTTATTTTTAGCAGCCCGGGCATTTTGACTAAAGACCGGCCCACCAGGTATTAAAGCCATAAAGCCTTTGAATGAAAACAAACGCTGTGGTGACAGTGATGTACAGTCTTGTTGGTATATGTATGATTTCTATACATTTTACATCAGATAAAAACTTTGGTTGTAAGCTTCAGATAATTATTTAATAACAACCAGACATTTTAAATGACAATAAGGAAGTATTTCTTTGTGCCCCCCTCTCCCTGTTAATGCCCTACCTGCCCCCCTGGCAACACTTTGCTAGATCCGCCCCTGCACAGTTACCAGCTGTCAGCTGCTTAGAAAAGGATCCTGGTGTTATTTATCTCTCAGAAACAGTTCATAACTTCAACTCATTCATGTCACCTAAAAGGTAAACCTGTTTCTCCATCACCTGTTCAGCTCTGATGGTTCAGTAAGGACGTCTCCTGGTTTCATCTTCATGTTTCCCTCTCACCACATATCCAAACCGACATCATGACCAGCAGCTTTACAGCTGTGGCTCCAGCAAACATCAGCTGATACTAGAAATTAATATTAAATAAATTCTAACAACAGCTGATCAAGCTTAAACGTGCTGTTGTTGTTTACAGCGACATCTGCTGGTTTCCTCTTTCTGGCGCAAAGTGGGCGATAAACAAACAAGAGAGAAAAGCCGATCAGCTGATCACTGATCAGTTTCATGATTAAAGTAGCAACAGGAGAGAGAATGAGAGGAGAAGGCTGTATCCCAGTTCAGGGTCTGCAGCCTTAACGATCCTCAAGGGCCGCGTACTCAAAGACCGCTAAGGCCGGAAGTGCGAGGCTTGTGAAATGGGACGGTCTAGCCTCCGTCGCGCTGCCCAGGTTGCCTAGCAACCATGATACTAACAGCTGGAAACGTGTCATACAGCTTTGTTTGACAGAAATGAAGGAGAAAATCTTTTGTTCATTTGTTTGTTTCTACATGAGCTTTGATCATTCTCTGTAAGATTAAGCTCAGCTATTGAACGGCGTATATTTTAAAGTAAAGGCTTTAGTACAAACGTCATATCACATAATTTTGCCAACACGTGGCCAACAGTAATGTTTAATGTTCTTCGTTATTAAACATTTGCACATAAAGAAGTGACGTCATATTCAGCACTTACTTAAAGTTTACTCTTCGGGCGCCCCTCATCCGCCGTTTATTTTCGGCAAAATTATCCACACCCACCGCCGCGCTATGCATTCTGGGATATGTTGGGCCACGAAGTCTACACCGCCACATCCTTAAAATTCAGGGAAATGAAGGACGCATTTGAGGGCTGCATTTCGAGCAGCCTTTGAATTGGGACAGCCTTCGTCGTGTCGCTGTGACGTAATCAGCCTTAAAGTGCGGCCTTTAAGGCTGCAGACCCTGAATTGGGATACAGCTGAAGAGGCAGCTGTGCAGCAAAGACAGAATAACTCCACCTTTGTGTCTTTTTTCATTCTAGCTGAAGTCCAGGACAAACTGCGTCCCCTCTCAGCTCAACATGAAACGCGTAATATTTTGCGGGAGGATTCCGTCTTTTTACGGGACGGTTGGCAACTATACTAACTAACCTTATGAATTAAATAAAGTTCAACATCAGTAACATCATAGCACCCACCCAGCTGTATAGAAACTCCGTCATGCTAGCTGGTAGCAGTACGAGTTATTGTAACTGACTTTAAAAAGTCAGTATAAGGAAAATAAACTCCACCTGAACTTGGTTTATATCTGACCAGATAGACTGCAGGTCATAACTTCTTACCTGAAGGTCAGTTCACCTGACGCTGGTGAAATATTAGTGTGTCATGTATTTGTTCACGACATTTTTCTGATGGGCAAAAGTATTGATATCATGATGAACAAGGGTGGTGATTCTTATGACTTTGTGTATATAATTTGGCATTTTGTACAAATGTATGCTGATAATACAAACATGATATCATTTCATTCATTTCAAAGGTTTATTTGCATGACGCACAAACAGAGACAATTGAACGGTACAAATGTGTTGTGCATGACACGAATTCAAACGTGGTGCAGATGTGTGTCACATGTTGATCTGGCTGTAGGCTGTGGCACTTGGCCAGAGGTGGCGCTGGTTGATTCGAGTCCATGTTGGTGCACACAAAGTAAACTGCACGCTTTAGTTGTGAAGCAAAAACGCTGAAACCGGAGAAATACAACGTGCGAGCGGAACGATAACGACGACTAGAGTCTCCTGATCGTTTACTCTTGCTGTCCTGTGAACGACATCGGCGTGGTATTACTTGTTTGCTGTTTTCGCGATCGCGTCGCGCATGAGGATATCACCAGGTAAACTCGCCACATTTTTAAACATTTTGTTGTTCAACAGCATCAAGACTGACTGAGTGTGTTTGAGATAACCTCACAAGTGTCACAGATGACACATTTGGCGTTTTTTTGCTGGTCTGTAGGTAGCAGCTCCTGAAACGCAAGTCTGCCACACATCTGTTCGACCAACGCCAGTTGATCTAAACGCCAGTTGATCTAAACGCCAGTTGATCTGGAACACCGGCGGCCGCCTCGGGTCTCTCCTCGTCCTGCCTCCGATCACCCTCATCCACGTGCTGGCCTCCACCACTTGTTAATTTTACTGAATCTGTGGAAGCTCCGCGATGCCACCACCAAACAACTGAGTTATTTTTACACACCGGCCAGCATCTGGCCAATCCACCACCTTTCATTGTTTATACCGTTACAAAAAAAAATTAAAAAATAATCATCGGGTCACCGATGGCCAGTCCAGCTATGGCCGTGCCATCAGTTAACCCTTCGCGTGCCAACTGTGGCACGCGTGCCTAGGGTTGCCGACCCCTGTTCTAGTGGATGAGAAAAGAGTCACTCTGAGGCTAACAAAGATTTGAACGTGTACATGAAGCTGAGCATCAGGACAGACCACACAGTGACTAACCTCATGTTGCTGATGGATGATCTCAGATGAAGTTTGGGCTGTTCTCAGTATCTTTTCATTTGCATTTGCCCATCAGGAACTCTCACATAAACTTTTATTGAGGGGGGAAAGTTAGCTGTGTCGTCCAGCTTCACTGTGCTAATGTGTTTATATTACCATAGCTCTGTAGGTAGAACACCAATATACCTTGAGGGCCGGTGTCCTGCAGGTTTTAGATCCCACCCTGGGTCTACACAGCTGAATCAAATGATTAGTTCATTACCAGGCCTCTGGAGAACTGCAAGACATGTTGAGGAGGTAATTCAGCCATTTGAATCAGCTGTGTTGGATCACGGACACATCTAAAAACTGGGGGGAGTTGGGGGCCCCTGACCTAGGGTGACTGAAGGTGGACCACCTTCAGTCACCCTACAAACATCACTGCTGTTTAGTTTTCTGTCTTCATTTATGGGACTTCTTTTAACTCCCTGCTAACCTCTAGCTACATGAAACTTAATAAATCCTGTTTCTTATGGATCCCTGGAAGTTAGAGTTTACAACAGTCTGCACCCTGAGACAGCTAATCACACAAGACTTAGGAGGTAGACACCCCAGTAATAAGTGAACTACCTTCATTGTAAATCCACAGTCACCCCTGAAGTTACCTGGATAGGACAGGTAGCTTCAGGGTTTCATAGCGCAGACCTCTGACAACTCAAACAAACCTGTTTATTTACCTGTCCAATTGTTTGTCCGCCTCAGGCCGTCTCACACTGACCTCCCATCAGTTTCCACCCCCCCATTGCCAAAAGCGGAGCTCGATGAAGTCCGTTTGTCCGACAACAGCCAGTCTCAAGGTACCCGGGAATGCCTGCCCAGCTCTGATGACGCTTCCTGTCACCCAGCCCGTCCGATGGAAGAAGATGATGCCTGCAGCCAGTCAGGCGACAGAGTGGGCCAGGAGAGGCTGTCTGTACCTATAAGAGAGCAGGACGAAGGCATCATTGATCACACCCACTCTCCTTACCGCAGAGCGCCGGCCTCTCAGTTGGAGACTCCGCCCCCTGTCCATAGGAAAGCCCATAGGAAGACGAACAGGAGGAAAACCAGTGAGTCCTCGTCCTCCTCGCAGCGCCCTGGAGGTCCAGGCCATGGCCCCCAACCCCACCTGACCCCCACAGACCACAGGCCTGGTCCAGGTGAGAGGCCCTGGCTCACCTGGCAGAGGGAGAGGAGGGAGGCCCACAGAGAGGATGCATTCTCCTCAGGCCACACGGACCCTCTGGACCAGACCATCGAGGAGGTTAGTTCCTGTTCCAGTACACTGATGGTTCCCAGGTGGACTTCCTGTCAACCAGTCTCTCTGTTCCACCCGCAGGTGATTCAAAGGTGCTGTTATGGCGCCATTTCCTGCCAAGATGATACAGACAGCTTCCAGCTAAGCCTCCCTGTTTCCATGGAAACACCGAGTGAAGACTGGGACTCGCCTGTGCAGGTACCTGTGGGTCCAGGGAAGAATTGGGCGTGTCCTGACAAGCGCAGACACTGATCACTGATGTCACCTTGCAGGTGGTTTTGCAACGAGCGCGAACTCTCAGTGACACACCTGCGCAGGTGAGTCAGGCGGAGGGGCGGGACCTCTGCCATCTGATGGACACGCAGGTGGACGTGGAAGATAGAGTGTACTCACAGCAGCTGCACTTTGCCCTCCACGGGCCGGGTGACAGGACGGAGGAGGGGTTCTGGACCCTACCCATCGAGGAGGTGAGGCCCGCCCCGGAGCGTATCCCAGAATCCTTCAGGGGGAAGACCTGGACCCAAATCCAGCAGGAGGACGAGGAGAAGGTGGAGAGGCTGGTGAGACAGTTCAGGCGTGGGCGCTTCATCTGCTACTTCGACACAGAGTCCCTCGCCAGGTGAGCCAGAACCTGCCAATATTACAATCCACAGGAAACAAGAAGTCAGCTGAGCTTACATAAAGCTAGTTGAGCTTACCTGACAGGGCTCTAGAGTGCGACCAGTTTGGTTGCAAATGCGACCTAATTTCTCAAAGGTGCGACAAAAAAAAATCCTAGGTTCAAGTAAAAAAAAAAAAGTCTCCGCAACTCTGAAAGTCTCTGTGTGGCCAACAACAGACAACATTATGCCCATATCGTGGTCCAAACCAATCAGAGATAGTCAAGGTCGGGACCTCTCAGGTGCCCATGCACAAGGTAAGGTGTTCAGATATTGAGATGTTCAGTTCAAAACCTTTGAGGCACTTAATTTTGACTTTCTTTTAATTTTATATATCTTAAGATATTTTAAGTTTAAATTTCAGCTCAGTGAAGCACTTTAAGCACAAGAACTTTTTCTGCACCGTATTTTTAGGACTATAAAGCACACTTAAAATCCTTTAATTTCCTCAAAAGTGTGCCTTATGTATGAATTCTGGTTGTGCTTACTGACCACAAAACGATTTTATGTACACGGCGCTCAAAGATCTGTGAAAATGGTTCAGCATCTCTTTGGTAAGCTATGAAGCCGCACCGCTTGATAGATTGTTGGAGCACAGCTGCTACCACAGTCAGGAGCCTCGTGTAGTGATACGCACTGTGCTTCAGCATAATATTACCGTATTGTGTGTGTATAAGGACCCCAAAATGGCTCCTGTTAAGAGACATGCTTACGACATGGATTTCAAACTCTTATCAGTCACGCAGGAATAGAGCAGCTGAGAGAATTCAACATTAATGAATCAATGATACAGAAGTAGAGGAAGCAAGAAGAATGAGTTAAGTAAAGTTTATTAAAGACTTATCTGACTGGTTTCGCTTAATGCGCCTTATAAACCCGTGCACCTTATGGTCTGAAAAATACGGTAACTTATCTTTCTTGTAGAAATGTGCTCCAAATAAAGAACTTTGTGTTGACAAGATTGTTAGTTAATCACTTACAAATCAATATTGTCTGTATGGACAGCAGTTAAAAACAAAGTGAACATGTAAAGCTGCGGCGTTAAGCGATGTGGTTGAAAAATTTGTGTGCACGTAACTTTTGTTACTTTTGTTGTTAGGTGCACCAGTGCAGCCATGGCAAAACGTTAGTCTAGAGACCTGCCTGAGTCTCCTTAAGTTTGCAGTTTGAGTTAGGTAGTAAAAGTAGCCAATAACATCCTGGTTAAAGATGTCCTGGATTAAGATACTTCAGGTATAAGAGCTGAAGTGGTCGCTGTCACGCAACTTTTCCACTAAAACGAGGTTTTTATTCTGCGGGTAATCCATGTTCAGGTCGTAAATCACACCCATGACTCTCTCTGCTGATGTCATCAAACTCAGGTATGGTAGGCGGAGCCAGAAAATGAAGGGGGATGCTGAACCCGAGGAGGTGGAGCCAGATGCAGGTATGCTACCCCTGCTGGACCCAGACGAGGGGGACTATGTGTATATGAGAAGAAGGAGGGGAAGGAGGCGGAGCTTCAGACTGGCATCAAGGTGTCAGGTGAGTCGTGTGACTTAGAGCGCTGTCAGTTCCTGCAAAAGAACAAGGTCTCATCTGCACTGTTCCTGCAGGTGGTGAAGGTCAGTCACAGCACTCAGACAGTCCGATTGGTCGTTCCCGCCGTGCATCAGCTATCCCCTGAGGCCCCACCCATCGACTACCCACAAGCCAATCCAGAGGCAGCTGAGAGGACACCTGTGCCAACGTGGCGTTCTCTCCCTTCGTCGTACTCCAGCATCTTCACACCTGTACAGCCACGCACTTCGCTGGTCTACCTACTCTCCTCCCCATCAGGCTCCGCCCCCAACCGCATGTCAGCGTTAGGCTCCACCCACAAACGCTGCAGAAAGAAACGGCGCCCGCTGGAGCAGCAGGGGTTAAAGGTCAAATACAAACGACTTCCTGTCCGGTTCTACGACCCCGCCTCCAACCGTATCCTCAAGAACCCACCCAGAGGCCTCCTATGGCGCAGAGGCTCCACCCCCTCTGGGCCACCGCCGCCCTGTGTTCGTCAGCTGTTCAGGAGTCTGAGCCCGGACCTGAACACTGATAGAACGCCCACAGAGGTCAAAGGTCACAGCAGCAGCCTTTTGCTAAGCACGCTAAGCAGGGACTCTGCTCAGTCCGACATAACTCAGGCTCCGCCCCTCAACAGGCTGTCAGAGAGCAGAAGAGGGGCTAGAAGGGAGAGGGCACTCCCTCCAGCCTCCCAGATACAAACCAGGGGTCAGGCCACACCCCTTCACCCAAGGAGGGAGGGGCTGCGCCGGGCTGGACCTGGCAGGAAACCCCCAATCTCTGCAGGCCCCGCCCCCTTACTGTCATCACGCCGGAGGAGGGGCCGCAGGTCGCGGCGATAGCTGATTTTCAAAATGAAGTCTTATTTTTCATGAAACCTGATGGTGCTGGTTATTGATGGGTTATTGATCAGTTATTCTTGGATAATGTAGCCTTTAATTAGGCTGTTAGAAGTGTATGGAAGCCTGCTGGTGCCAATTTTAAAATGAAAACTGAATCCATTTATCATTTTTACTGTGTTTGTAGTACGACTTGCCTGTCCAGGTGTGTTTTAAATGCCAGGTTTGTTTTGGCCATAATGATGTTTTCAAATCTGATTGTTTTAAAATGTTAATTTTTAAAGTTAAAAATCTAAATATAAAGTTTAATCTGTCCATTTTGAAGAGCTTTTATTGTTTTAATTTAATTATTTTAAAGTTTTATTTGGGAAGCATTGGAATAAAAATTATGAATGGATTTTATTTATTGTGTGTAAACAAAATTCGGATGAAATGTTAAAAAAATATGACAAAAGAAATTTCATGTTTTATTTAAATTCATGTTTGTAAAACATCACATGAAACATGACGACTTGATGATGATCCTGGCAGCTTCACGTCTCCATAGAAACACGTTATGTTTTGGTAACTTTTCTACAGGTGAACTTTGATACTTTTTGTATCTGTGCATTTATTTAATGTTTAAATAAAGTTTTCTAAGCTGGACGAATCAGCTGGTGAGTTTGTTTCCATAGCGTCGACCAGGTGGAGCATCGAGTCTCCCACCTGCTCAGCAGCCTGCAGAAGCTCCGCCCTCGTCCTCTCACCTGGACACAGAGTTAGAAACATGATGTAACATTAATTTTAGTGTTTGAAGGACAAAGTTATCAAAGAGATGAAGAAGAAAGGACTTGTGCTAACTGGCTTGGCAAAGAGACTGAGCTGGAAAGGATATGCAGCAGGTGTAAATGATGCACTGACTGTTACAGGTACTGACTGTCAGGTGTGTGCTCACCTGATAGGTGAGTCTGACCTTAGGCAGTCATTTCCGTTTCCTTCTGCAGTCTCAGTCACCTGTCTGTGCCTCACCTGTCTGAGTCCACCTGTGTGTCTCCAGCGCAGCCTTCAGTCGTTCTACAGTCCCCTGCAGCAGCGTCTCTGAACTACGTGGCCCATGTTCCTCCTCTTCTTCAGACAGACTGTTTCGTTCTCCTTGTAGCTCCGCCTCCTCAGGGCCATGCTGTAGCTCTACTGGATGATGTGGAGACATGCGACCTGCAGACTCCTCACAGTCTCCATCAGGTGAGGGAGGTGAGCCCTGGTGGATTGTGGGAGATGTTTGAGTTTGAAGTTCTTCCTGGCTCCACTCATCCTCTATCTCCTCTTCCTCCTCTGTTTCTTCTTCTGTGCTTTTCAGAGTGTCAGAAGTTGGCGTGATGGTTCCTCTTTCTGTGTTCTCCGTGTTGGCACTGTTTGGCATGTTGCTGGCGTGTTGTTGAGCCTCCATCTTGTTCAGAGCCTGAAGAACAACATTTTCAGCTACAACTAATAGAAGGCACCTCAGCAGTCATCAGCCAATCACTCCGCCCACATCCACTCACCTGTGTGAGCATGCCCTGCAGTTGAGCATTGTACCGCGTCAATGTTTCCACAGTAACTTCCATCTCAGAGCACCTTTCCTCCAGGATGCCCTGCTCGGATTGGACAGTGAGCCGAAACGTTTGGAGCTCCTGCTCCAACAGCCTGATGGGGAAAAACAAACAAACAAACAAACAAACAACATAAGGTAGAATACTAAAACAAAACAAGATAAAAAGAAACAAACAAACATAAACACGAGGCTGATAAAACCATCTGGCTCTGTTTTTCTTTGTTCTCACCATCGGTCCCTCTGTAGGTTCTTCACGTCTGTCAGCAACGCCACTGTCTTCAACGCCAAACACACACAGTCACATGACTGTTGCTATTACATAATTTTTATGACATCACAGTACACAGTGAGTTCATCACGTCACCTGCTGACTGGACGTGTCCTCATTCGTCTGCAGAGATTTACACGAAGAAGAGCAGTGAGGAGGAGGAGCCTCTGAGGCGGCATGTGAAACACCCCTCTCAGAGGAGGGGCTGTGAGACGAGCCAGCCAATCGTGTTGAGGCATCAGAAGCAGGTGGTGCTCTGAGGGGAAAAGAAATGTAATTATAATAAGATACCTAACGAGGGGGGGTCGTATTATGAAAGTGTTATTTTCACACCTGTTCTCCGTCTCGCTTGGCTCCTCCCACATTAGGACCCTCTTCCAATTAGCTTCTCTCTGAGTGTGTCGCCGTGGCAGCAAGGCGTGATGAGCACTGCGCACCAACGAGGTTAGAGACTCTCTCCAGGTGGGCTGGTATAGAATGACAACTGAACTGAACAGGTTATTACGTCTTCTACAAGCGTTACCCCTCCATGTGCACCTGTGGGGATTTACCCCTCGCTTCCTCTCTGCGTCCTCTTACCTGTCAGGCTTTCACCTATTACTCCTGTTACCTTTGTCTCCTGTCACCTGTTCCTCTTACCTGTACTGTTAAATGAGTTCTTACCTGTGCCCCCTGATACCTGTTCTGTTCCCTGAGCTTCTTGATACCTGTTCTGTTCCCTGTGCTTCCGGTTACGTGTGTTCTTACCTGCTTGCAGAACTCGAGCACTGGATGGTGGGTTTTGTGTTTCCTGGTCTGGCGGTCAGTCAGGAAGCAGCTCTGACACACATGGACGTTCACACACTTCATACATCGATACCTGAATACACAGGTAAATCTTCGTCACACATCTGGACCGTGTTTACCCAGTTTCCAGTTTAAAATGTACATCACCTGAGCCCAGTGAAGGGGCGGGTCTTACAGATGTGACAGCGAACGTTGTGCTGGACGCTCTGACTGGCTGACAGCCGGTACAGAGTGGATAACCATAGCAACAGGCATGGCTCACTCTGCAGCCATGACAACAGATGATGCTTGCTCACCGTTGGGGTCAACACCTATAAACACACATAACATGTTAACCATGACGATGGCCAATCACAGCCAGGTGTGCGTTTGTGTTCTCACCCCTTTAAAACACGACTGAACCGCCGCCTCCAAATCGTCAAACACGACTTCCTCCTGAACTGCCGCAGGAACCTGAAAACACACGTTACAGAGAGCAGCAGCAGAGGCATGTTGGGAAATGTAGTGTGAGCTTTTTACCTGGATGAGGTCCATCAGCAAACACCTGAGTCCAGGCTTGCTGATGGATCCTGAAGGGGTTGTCGAGACCTGCAGCAGACCTGAAAACACCCGAGCTTTATTCTACAGGGCTGTGCATTTTATTGTGAAGGGCTGTACATTTTATTGTGAAGTGCTGTGCATTTTATTGTGAAGGCCTGTTATAGAGCAGTGTATTGTCCTCACCTCTGTACTTTAGCAGCAGGTTATCTGAGGACAGAGCGATAAGAGCAGTTTGAAGAGAGCGAGCTGAAACTTCATCGGACTGACTGCTGCAGCACACACACACGCACACGCACACACACGCGCACACACGCACACAGATTGTTACTCTGACTGGGTGCAGTCCTGTTAGTACTATGAGCACTACAAGTAATGTGATACTGTGAGTACACTGACCGGTCAAACAACCTGAACATCAGACTGCATGTCTCCTCGGTAGCTGCTGCAGTCACATGAAATGGCACGTCCTGTGATGCGCTGTGGAACATCCTGTTCAGAGCGCAGGTCACTTCCTGTCTGCTCATTGCGACGTCACTCTGAGCTCCACCCCCCGAGTGGAGAGCCGCTGTGACGTGTCGCACCAACACGGTGTCCACTAGAAACAGACAGCGATGTCACCGTAACATCTGAACATGTACAGGTCAGAGGTGAGCTCATGAAGTCAGCTGACTCTCAGGGCATACGTGCCAACCCTCCCGATTTTACTGGGAGAATCCCGAATTTCAGTGCCCCTCCCGAAAATCTCCCGGAGCCACCATTCTCCCGAATTTCTCCTGATTTTCCACCAAAACAAAATGAAAACAAAAATGAAAAACCATATCCCTGAATTCATAGCGCGGCCCAGCCAATTCCAGTTTCCAAAAATGGTAAATGGACCGGCTTATATAGCGCTTTTCTACTCATCTGAGCACTCAAAGCGCTTTACACAACTAGTGCATTCACCCATTCACACAAGCACATCTTTCTAAGTGCTTCATAGCTAACATTCACACACATTCATACTCCGATGGATGCATCGGAGAGCAATTTGGGGTTAATATCTTGCCCAAGGATATTTGGCACATAGACTAGGGGAAGCCAGGAATCGAACCACCAACCTTCCGATCAGTGGATGACCTGCTCTACCACCTGAGCTACAGCCATCCCACCAATGGCGGCAGCTACTTAGTTTTAACATTACTCTTATTACTCTTTCTGGGTTGCAAAATAAACTTTTAGCATATTTTCAGGCGAGAATGTAGCTGTGTAAATTTCAAATATCTAAGCCGGCGAGAACAGTAAACTCCCGGCAGATCGTTTTCAAACCCCAGCGGTCTTTGGCTACTCAGGTTAAACGTGATATATAAGGCACACAGATAACCTAAAAATGTTATTGTTTGACTTTTTTCAGTGTTTTATTTGTTCCTGAGTAAATCGGTTTGGCTGAGATTAAAGTTATTAGATTAGATTAAATAAAACTGTATTAATCCCTCGGGAGGGTTCCTCTCAGGGTTTTCACACAGCTGAATAAACGTCAAACAGAAAACTGATGAAAAAGAAGCGTGAGATGGTCGAGAAGTTATGTCAGCGTCCGGTTATATTTAGGTAGCAAGGAGCAGAAGGCAGAGTTTCACTCCACTGAGAAAGCTCGTGACATATTTTTGAGGGCTAGACCGGCACAGTCGCTCACTTCTGGCCTACCTGGCTTTCAGGGTACCCGGCCCACTTAGACCATGAAGGCCGGGTTCTCAGGTGGATGCAGCCTCTGAATTTGGACAGCCCCGGCTGGGGGACAGTAATAACTTACTTTAAATACAATTTTAAATAAGTAAACACTGTGAAATTCAAGTTTTCTGTATATGTATACCTAACCTCCCCCCTTTATGGAATGTCTCCCTAATTCTCAGGTCTCAAGGTTGGCAAGTATGTCTCAGGGTCAGTGTTAGAGCTGAACATCTGACTGTACAAGAGTACACGCAGTGCTACACAGAGTACATTAAGTGTACTGCAGTATATGTATAGTACTCTGTGTAGCACATGTACTGCAGTACATGTGCTACACAGAGTACTATACATATACTGCAGTACATTTACTACACAGAGTACAGTACATATACTGCAGTACATGTGGTACAGAGAATACACTCAGTGCACTGTTACCCACGGCAACAGAGTCTCTGCAGAGCCTGGAGCTTCATGGCAGTTCTGTAGCCCGATGGACAGATTTGATTGAAACTCTCTGATAAACAGGAAGCAAACATCTGGAAACACTGGGGAACATAAACATCTGGAAACGCTGGTGAACATAACATTTGTGTGAACTTCATCGTCTCTGTGTCAATGCTCAGGTTCATGTACATCAGGCTTCATTTTCTTCTTACTCTTTGTACATATATGTATTGTTTGTTTGATTGATTGATTGATTGATTTGATTGATTAGCATTCAAATATCTCAGTGAAGCCAGAACAAAGATCTACCACAAAGCAAGAAAGCACGAGACAAGGCTAATCAAAAGGTACTGGCTGAAGCATTTGCTTATTACGCCAACCCTTTTAACAAAAGATCTTTTTGCATGCAGCTCCTGTACACAGGGCTCAAAGCAAATAATAAAACAAAGCAAAAACAAAACAAACAAACAAACAAGGAAAAAAACAAAAATAACAACAACATGTATTTGTGTGTACAAATACATGAAAGTAAGCCGTTTGTAGTGAAGATGTTTGAGTCTTATGATGACCATCAGCACTGTCAAAGGATCTCATTCAGACTGCTATCAGAGCTCCTCCATCCTCCCTGAACTCAGGCTCACCTGTCAGGCAGCACTCAGGGATCATCTTACACAAACACCCTGCTCTGAATACATAATTGAAGACAGTGTGACACTTTACTTTCAGGATGTTGATCTTAACGAACAGAACAAAGAACAGACATATTTCTATTCTGTCTCTATTTGCTTTCTGTTTGCTGTCATCTCCTCACACACAGGCTTTTGTTTTTTAAACATGTAGTTGAACCTGAGCTCAGCGGGTTTCAGGTTTCACTGAACAGTGAGGCGATCTTACCGATGGAGTCTGGATCCATGATGAGTCTGAAACACAGAATAAGCTCATTGTTGATCAGTGAGCAGCTCTTTGTGTTTCATTCAGAACATGATTATTGCCAGTGATTAATGATTGATCACGATTAAAGTTACAGTTTAATTCAACAGAGAAAAGAAACTTTAGTAACTTCAGTGTGTTTTAAAGTGCTGACTGTTTGTTTAGTTTCATGAATGATACTTTAAGTCATTCATGTATGAATTTATGTTTTATGAAGTTCACAGAGACTCAGACTTACTAACCTCTAACTAAAAGGCTGTTCCAAAGTATTCACATTACATCCATCAGTAATCAGATTACAGGTATGTGGTTACTGTGTTACAGAGGTTCAGTTATATTTGCGCACTGGGGGGATAGAAATAAATAAATAAAAACAGAGCAAACAAACTTGTGTTTCAGATGGGTGGAGATGTGAGAATCATCAGTGCCACCGAGCAGGCAAGGAAACTCTGCAGAACTCAAACTACTAAAGTTTTGATCGTTCAAATATCATCACAATACTTAAACAGATGAGTTCTAACACTGCTGTCTTCCATGTTTCCTCTCTGATCATCCTCACTGGATTACTGCAAAACTGTACTGCACATGCTGTGAATAGAAAGCACAGAGTTCATGCTGCTCTGCTGTGTCGTGGTGTTTATGGAGATGTGAGGTCAGAGTGAATCTCACATTAGTTATAGATTATGAAACAAAAACAGTGACACTCGGTCAGGAACTCATCAAGGAACGAGCGCAGATCTTTAAATGCTCTCATGATTTCAGCACCAGAATAAACCGAGGATCAGACTTTGGGCTCAGCAGGAGGAGTAGACAGGAAGCAGGTCAGTGACCATGGTAACTGAGTCAGACTTTAGCGTTCTTTGTTTTCTAGGCTAACCCTGCTCCTGGATCAGCACAGATACTCTGGACTGTGGTGGACTCTTGTCTCATCCATGAGGAGGAGGAAGAGAGTTTGTCAGTGAGAACCATAGAAACAAAGACAGACAGAGACAGTAGAGTCTAAGTAGACACAGACTCACCTCCGTTCACTCTGTCCCAGTTGAAACCCAAGCATTGGCTGCTGAAGACACAAAGTGAAGCTGCTGATGGATGAAGGTTTCAGGTGTCAGCACACCTGCTAATCACCTGCTGCCTGTGGACCAATCCGCAGCCAGCAGAGTGTGACATCAGCTGCTTGCCAGAGCTTCATGATTTATTTAATCTCCGACTAACGATTCCCAGCCAGTCACAGCTTTAGTCATGCATTCTGAGCTTCTGACATGAGAGGGCGCCAAAACCCAGCCATCAGCCTTTGGTGAAGCTCAGAGACATTTATGAATGTCTGCCAGAGAAACTGAGAAGAAGAGCTTCAGCTGAGCTTGTCAGGGCCAGTGGCGGTCCTAGCCTGTTTGGCACCCCGGGCGAACACTCCCTCTGCCCCCCCCCCCCCCCCCCCCCTCCACACACACACATAAAACATATTAAGGATTGTACATTAACATAAAACTGTTGTCGGAACCAGACTGAATTTCACCAGAGAAACACACACATGAAGAGAGAAAGAGTGTGATTTGAATGCAAACAGCCATCATAATTCATCATACAATGAGAACAGGACATATCAACAACTGACAGTGACTAATTAATATTAAAAATCTGTAACATAATGTTTGGAGTTTAGTCTGTTACTGTTACTATTTTTACCATTTCTTCTTGGAGCAACTGTAATCCACATAATTTCCTTAGGGATTAATAAAGTATTCTGATTCTGATTGTTTCAGGATGACCTGCCATTATCCAATCACACATCTGCTTACCTGCATCTTTTGCTCGTTTCTCCTCCTCTTCTTTTTTATTTTTTCTAAACTGAGCACATGATGGCTTTGAAAGTTTCTTGTCCATCTTCTATTGGTTTTAATTTTGCACTCCAGTATGAACACAAATCCCCCAAATCGAGGATCACCGCAACATAACCTAACAGACCTACACCTTAGTTCACAGATTCACTTTGTCTAAGGTTTATTTCTGGGATTTCACACAACCCAGGAGCGTCATTTACCTGACGCTCCTGGGTTGAACTATCACAAAGGGTCCTGGTGAAGAATCTGCTGGAATTTGGTGACAGGCTTCAAAGGTCAAGAAGACCAAGAAGGTATAACACACTGCTGCTGTCACCGAGCATGTGTGACAGCAGCAGCTACAGATGTGTTGGACAGCGTGTTTATTTTATTTATATTTGTGTGAAACACCATGCCCCAGAAAACACCATGTCCCAGAAAACACCATGTCCCAGAAAACACTATGTCCAGATGAGCATTTTTGGCATTTGTTTACTTGGATGACTGAGCATCAGGACACATGAAACACCATGAGTTTCACATTCATGATTTGATGCTGATACTTGCAAACTTCAGGTTCATGAACATATTGTAGCTACATTTTTTTATTTAGAAGAGCTGTAAACCTTTCCCACTGAAAGCAGCACAATCCCACTTTGAAAACAATATTTTCATTAAATGAATTCTGGGTAAATCAAAGTATTATCAAAGCTGTCTGTCCATCTTTTCCTCCTTAACAGATCCATCCTGTCCTGGCAGTCTGCAGACACAGAAACATGGACAAGGAGGTGTTTGTCCAGTAGCAGCAGCAGCAGGGACTCACTGCTCTGCTACATTGATAAAACTTTTCATTTTACAAAAACAGTCTTATTTTCCAGTTGATCTGGATTCTCTTTGTCACCACGTATTTGCCACTGTATAGGTAGCTGTTATATTTTGTGTTGGAAATATCTAGAATGTATTTTAATTGTTTTTAACAAGTACAGAGAACGGCTGTCTGTACTCCCCCTGTTCTCCTCTCCATCTCTCAGCTGCTGCTGGCTCCTTTTTCTCCTCCTCTTCCTCACACACTGCTGGATCTGTCCTGGTGTATCATCAGGGATGCAGTGTCACAGGCCGACAGGAAAAACTGGACTCAAACGCAGAGACAGCACATACATTTTACAGTGTTTCATTAAGAAAACAGATTTATTCGTAGTAAAGTGTTTTTAGAGCTGGACGTGGCCGTGGGTCAGTGAGGGTAAACTGATAATTGACAGGTGTGACTGGAATGGAGCGGGTACATTGATAGCTGAGGTGAGCATGGCTTTGAGGAAGAGGCGAATAATGGCAAAGAATGGAGAGCCAGTGTCCCATCTCCTCTCACCTTCTCAGTCTCTTCTGACTCTGGACACTTGCAGAAAGAAAACAAACCATGGCAGTTAACAACAAAAGAAACAGGAGGAGGACTTTTCCATCTACTGTCTGTCTCATTATTAGTGGTTTATACTGGATAAGAGCGCTTTAAGGACAAACTTCAGCACAGCATGGTTGAGTCTGTGTCTTCACCACAGTCCACGGGCAGCTGTTTGGCTCCCATAAATACACTTAGCTTAAAGAGTGAACTGTCTGCTCGGTTTATCCTAAAACGTTTAAGTTCGTTTGGCTTCACACCGAAAAGGGCGACTGTGGCTCAGGGGGTTGGGAATCGCATCTGTAACCGGAAGGTCGCCAGTTCGATCCCTGGGCTCTCTGTCCTGGTCGTTGTGTCCTTGGGCAAGACACTTTACCCTACTTGCCTACTGGTGAGGGGCCGATGGCGCGATATGGCAGCCTCGCTTCTGTCAGTCTGCCCCAGGGCAGCTGTGGCTACAACTGTAGCTGCCTCCACCAGTGTGTGAATGTGAGAGTGAATGAATAGTGGTATTGTAAAGCGCTTTGGGTGCCTAGAAAAGCGCTATATAAATCCAATCCATTATTATAAACAGACCCGGCTAACAAAACTTACTAACAGAGGCATGTGGGGCATGAGCCACTGATTTAGCTCAGTCAAAATTTAGCTGAATTTAATGTTTTAAGATTATTCATTAACATTTGTTCTGTTGGACATCTGAGTGGAGTGAGATAAAGTGAAATTTGGTGGTTTTGTTAACAAGTAGTGTAATTTAAACAAAACAATTATAAATTTTCACAATGAAAGTAGTTAAATCATGTACAGTTTACTTAACATTTGTTAAATTCAGTCATGTTGATATAACTTGATACAATCTAGCCAGGCTGTGGTCATGTGACTCATAGGCAGAAGCTCCTGTGATATCATGAAATCACATGAGATCTCATATCTGTGCAAAATCTGTGCAGTTGTCTCAGAGAGATGGCAGAAAAGTACGGTACAGACTGAACAGGTAAGATAACACCTGTTGTCTTCATCATGTGTACAAAGTCATCATCAGTTTGTCTGTTTTTAGCTTCATTTGTTGCTTTGCAGTCAGACTGTTTATGCAACGTTAGCTAATGTAAATATACTAATATATCTAATGTAGGACAAGTAGAAACACATATCTTCTTCAGATTTAGGTCTAATACAGTCAAACACATGCACATGGACACATTTTATACTCGACATACATAACAAAGTTTATAAACCTTAAATATATAAACCTGTCTGCTGGCTGAATTTAGGAGAAACATTTCTTTTTGGTTTTTTTAAACCAAATTTCTCTTCGGTTTTAATAAATACACGTTTTTATCTTGTTTTAAATTGTAAGTGTACATTTGCATTATTCCCTCTTTGTTCTGCAACTGTTGCACAATAATTTGCTTTGCGTGTTCATTTATAATTTTATTTATTTATTTATTTTATTTTACAGCAGTCACTGAGAAGATGAGCTCAGAATCACCTTTTAACCCTGCTCAGGTACACCAATGATGTTCCTGGGTCTGTTTGACCCGGGGTGTGTTTAGTTATCCAGAAACCAAAAAGTTCCAATAAACATGTATTATCTCATTAGTAACTCCATTACTAACCATTTCAATCAATTTTTAGTGTGTGATCTAAATATTGGTGTGTTCTGTTCTGTCATATAAAATAATATAATGTTCATTACATTGATTTTCTTTTCATTTTATTTCTCTTTTTTATGGAGTAATAAAAGCTGCCAACTTATCTCTCAATAATCAAATCAGATTAACCTGGAGAACGTATGAAGTCTCCAGAGACACCAAACATATTCCTAGACTTGTAGTCAAGATCGCCTAAACCAAGACCAAGACAATACCAAGACCAGAGGGTATCGAGACCAAGACAGACCGAGTCAAGACTAAAACAAAGTTGAGACAAGACCAAGACTGAGGCGGAGACAAAAAAGTCTTTAAACTGCAGCCAGATGCTGCTTCGTTTACGGGTGTCGGGCATATTTACAGTGGGGCAAAAAAGTATTTAGTCAGCCACCGATTGTGCAAGTTCCCCCACTTAAAATGATGACAGAGGTCAGTAATTTGCACCAGAGGTACACTTCAACTGTGAGAGACAGAATGTGAAAAAAAAAATCCATGAATCCACATGGTAGGATTTGTAAAGAATTTATTGGTAAATCAGGGTGGAAAATAAGTATTTGGTCAATAACAAAAATACAACTCAATACTTTGTAACATAACCTTTGTTGGCAATAACAGAGGTCAAACGTTTACTATAGGTCTTTACCAGGTTTGCACACACAGTAGCTGGTATTTTGGCCCATTCCTCCATGCAGATCTTCTCGAGAGCAGGGATGTTTTGGGGCTGTCGCCGAGCAACACGGACTTTCAACTCCCGCCACAGATTTTCTATGGGGTTGAGGTCTGGAGACTGGCTAGGCCACTCCAGGACTTTCAAATGCTTCTTACGGAGCCACTCCTTTGTTGCCGTGTGGCGGTGTGTTTTGGATCATTGTCATGTTGGAAGACCCAGCCTCGTTTCATCTTCAAAGTGCTCACTGATGGAAGGAGGTTTTGGCTCAAAATCTCATGATACATGGCCCCATTCATTCTGTCCTTAACACGGATCAGTCGTCCTGTCCCCTTGGCAGAAAAACAGCCCCATAGCATGATGTTTCCACCCCCATGCTTCACAGTAGGTATGGTGTTCTTGGGATGCAACTCAGTATTCTTCTTCCTCCAAACACGACGAGTTGAGTTTATACCAAAAAGTTCTACTTTGGTTTCATCTGACCACATGACATTCTCCCAATCCTCTGCTGTATCATCCATGTGCTCTCTGGCAAACTTCAGACGGGCCTGGACATGCACTGGCTTCAGCAGCGGAACACGTCTGGCACTGCGGGATTTGATTCCCTGCCGTTGTAGTGTGTTACTGATGGTGACCTTTGTTACTTTGGTCCCAGCTCTCTGCAGGTCATTCACCAGGTCCCCCCGTGTGGTTCTGGGATCTTTGCTCACCGTTCTCATGATCATTTTGACCCCACGGGATGAGATCTTGCGTGGAGCCCCAGATCGAGGGAGATTATCAGTGGTCTTGTATGTCTTCCATTTTCTGATGATTGCTCCCACAGTTGATTTTTTCACACCAAGCTGCTTGCCTATTGTAGATTCACTCTTCCCAGTCTGGTGCAGGTCTACAATACTTTTCCTGGTGTCCTTCGAAAGCTCTTTGGTCTTGGCCATGGCGGAGTTTGGAGTCTGACTGTTTGAGGCTGTGGACAGGTGTCTTTTATACAGATGATGAGTTCAAACAGGTGCCATTCATACAGGTAACGAGTGGGGGACAGAAAAGCTTCTTACAGAAGACGTTACAGGTCTGTGAGAGCCAGAGATCTTCCTTGTTTGAGGTGACCAAATACTTATTTTCCACCCTAATTTACGGATAAATTCTTTACAAATCCTACCATGTGAATTCATGGATTTTTTTTTCACATTCTGTCTCTCACAGTTGAAGTGTACCTCTGGTGCAAATTACTGACCTCTGTCATCATTTTAAGTGGGGGAACTTGCACAATCAGTGGCTGACTAAATACTTTTTTGCCCCACTGTATGTGTTTTTGCACTGGCACAGCCCTCCTCACCGCTGTCTACTGTCTCAATCACTCACTGAGAGGACAGACGTATGCTCCACTTGACTGTCGTGTCTCTCACCCTCTCTGTTTTTCACATAATGATATTATCCTATATCCTCACATGTGATTGGCCACAATATGGAGGGATTGGAGCATAGCTGAGCCACTGTGTGAGAGCTGAGCAGCCAAAGGAAATTAAGTGAGGAGTGGCTCTCGCTCAATGGGAGTCGACTCTTCTGATTCACTACAAAGCGCTCTGTAAGCACGGCTCTTAGAGCTGATGCTTCTGCGCACGGCACATTATCGAACGTTACGTTCATGGATACTGTTGACTCCAAATCTCCCGACCACTATGTCAATCTGAGACAGCAAGACCGGTCTCAAGATATCCAACTCTACATATCCCTCTGTGTCTCACAGACTGGCTGTTGGTTCATCCTTTGAGTTACAGTGGTGTGAAAAAGTGTTCGCCCCCTTCCTGACGTCCTCTTTTTGTGTTTGCCACACTTAAAGGTTTTAGATCGTCAGACAAATTTAAGTGTTAGAAAAGATAACACAAGTAAACACAAAATGAAGGTGTTTAATATTGAGAGGGGAAAAAATGCAAATCCTCAAAAGTCCTCCTTTGGGGAGGTCAAAGGTTGGTCCATATAACATGGTGGAAAGTCCGTCACACAGCACTTACCTCCACTGTTCTCATCATCAGAGAAACAGTTTGCTTCAGTCTTCCTCTGATTTAATTGGTTCAGACTTCAGAGTCAGCTGACCACAGAAGGCTGCTGCTGCAGACTGTGACCACCAGAGGGTGCCAACACAATTTATCAGGATCAATGATTTGGAGCAGGGTGAGAGATGAAGTGAGCAGTAAACGAGAATAAATAAAGAGGTGATGAAATCGATATATAAAAGAGTAGAATCAGAGATACAGTGCGGACGGTTACATCAGGAAGATGATGATGAAGAGCAAACTTAGACTGACGGGTTAACTAAAGAGGAAATGTGAAAAGATGACAATGTTTTCAGTGTTGGCTATACAGAACAAAAACAACAACCCTAAAAATGTGGAAATCAATTACTCTGCATTTTTATGGTGTTTTCCTTGTTTTTGATCGTGTGTTACTAAAGCTCTGCACCTGGTCTAAAACCCAAAGCATCATGGGACATATCTGGTATCAGTGTTGAGCACATGTGTCTGTGGAACGTATATGAAGGACTGACATACTGGGGGCTTGGTGCATTTCTCCATTGTGTTCTTGAACCTTGTTGGACCTGTCCAGCAGCGTGTTTGCTCTGCGGGTGGAGCAGCTGATTGACATGAATGCTCAATGAGGGGCTGATGGCCTGATGCTGGAGAACAAAGCAGCTGCTGTGGCCAGGCCATGAACTGGCTGTTGTTCTCTGTCTCTGCTGCCCGCTGACCTCCTCTCCTCTTTGTTTCTCTTTCAATGAAGCTTGTTGTTTGTTTCTGGAGTGTTCGAGTACCAACACTGAGCTTTTCTTCTTCTGCCACTCTGAGTTAAACGACTGTCATCGAACGCCACCATCACATCAGCCCCGAGGGCCGTGCAGCGACACTCTTATTTAACTCCTACCGAGAGTCTAGACCAGGGGTCCCCAATCCCAGTCCACGAAAGCCGGTGTCCCTGCAGGTTTTAGATCTCACCCTGGGTCAACACACCTGAATCACATGATTAGTTCATTACCAGGCCTCTGGAGAACTTCAAGACATGTTGAGAAGGTAATTTATCCATTTAAATCACCTGTGATGGATCAAGGACACATCTAAAACCTGCAGGGACACCGGCCCTCGTGGACTGGGATTGGGGACCCCTGGTCTAGAGTGTGTAGTTGAGGCTGAGGAGGAGACAAACAGTGGCGTGTCTAGAAAATTTTTGTTGGGGGGGCCAGGTAGGGGCACAGATTTGGAGAAGGGTGGCAGATTTAATTGGCAGATAATGTTTTAAAAAAAAATTCTACCAACCCTTAACCATAATTCAATAATCCTATAAACCTAATAACCAAATGCACTTTTAACTCTTATTAGAATGAGATTTTAACCACTACGGTGCAAAGTTTTTAGATACTGCGTTGATAAAGTACAAGAGATACAATCAGTGCTTTGTCAGTGTTTATTCAGCAGTCAAGGACATCAATATTTGCATAGTATTTTTACTGACATATAGTGCACATATGTTTTGGGCAAAAACATTTTTGAAAATTAAAATACGAACATTTGTAACAAACAATTGACAAATTAGCCAGTTCCAATGCAAAACTTTATCTGCCTGTTAAAAAAAGAAGATAATCTTCTCACAAACTGGTGTTTGATTTTGAAACAGGAAAAAAGTGGAGAAACAACTGAAAAGACTAACATTTGAATAAAACCTGAAAGCAAGTAAATACTTTCTATGCTGCCTTATGGTAAACTTTGGTAATATTGATAAAGAACAACACTGGCTGATGATAAAATACAGTCAGCTGGCATGGTGACACTGCCAGTATAACCTGCAGGGCTGGACTGGGACAAAAAAATTGGGCATTTTTACTACAGACCGACCCACCAGGTATTAAAGCCATAAAGACTTTGAATGAAAACAAACCCTGTTGTGACAGTGATGTACAGTCTTGTTGGTATATGTATGATTTCTATACATTTTACGTCAGATAAAAACTTTGGTTGTAAGATTTAGATAATTATTTAATAAAAACTAGGTATTTTAAATGAGAATAAGAAAGAAAAGTATTTCTTTGTGCCCCCCTTTCCCTGTTAATTCCCTACCTGGCCCCCTGGCAAAACTTTGCTAGACCCGCCCCTGCACAGTTACCAGCTGTCAGCTACATAAAAAAGGATCCTGGTGGGTGGTCTTCATGTTTCCCTCTCACCACATATCTAAACAGACATCATGACCAGCAGCTTTACAGCTGTGGCTCCAGCAAACATCAGCTGATACTAGAAATTAATATTAAATACATTCTAACAACAGCTGATCAAGCTTAAACGTGCTGCTGTTGTTTAGCGCAACATCCGCTGGTTTCCTCTTTCTGGCGCAAAGTGGGCGATAAACAAACAAGAGAGCCGATCAGCTGATCACTGATCAGTTTCATGATTGAAGTAGCAACAGGAGAGAGAGGGGGAGAGAATGAGAGAAGAGGCAGCTGTGCAGCATAAAGACAGAATAAATCCAGCTTTGTGTCTTTTTTCCATTCTAGCTGAAGTTCGGGACAAACTGCGTCTCTTCTCAGCTCAATACGAAACGTGTAATATTTTCTCTGAATGAGGGACCATTCCATTTTTTTAAGGAGCCGTTGGCAACTCTACTAACTTTATGAATAAAATAAAGTTCACTATCAGTAACATCATAGCACCCACCCAGCTGTATAAAAACTCTGTCAAACTGGCTAGAACGCAGTATGAGTTATTGTAACTGACAGTAAAAAGTCAGCAACATGAAAATAAACTCCACCTAAACTTGGTTTATATCTGACCCAGAGAGACTGCAGGTCATAACTTCTTACCTGAAGTTCAGTTCACCTGACACTTGGACTGGTGGCTGCTTCGGGGCTCTCCTCCTGCCTCCCCTTCCCTCATCCACCTGTTGCCTCTGTGGAAGCCCCGCCATAGCCACCACCAAACAACGGAGTTATTTCTACACATCGACCTGCATCTGGCCAATCCACCACCTCTCATTGTTCATGCCATTACAAAAAAAATAAAAAATAAGTCACTGGGGATATGCCCGATGGCCAGTCCAGCTATGTTAACCTGCAACCAAATCTGCAGCTCCATACAGCAATGTTACGACTTAGATTATATCTTATAACTCATAACTCTTATGTTAGCTGCCCTCAGTAGCATACTGTCTGAAATATTCCACAGCTGCAATAATTCTTTAAGTGTTATTTTTTCCTTGGTATTCTAATTTCACCGAAGTTTACTAAACTCAACAAACTTGATATTACTTACCGGGACATTTATTCTGTCCTCATTTTCTTTCACCGAAAAATTGTTTCCTGCAGTGCCGTCTTTCGTGCTTGGCTCTCCTACCTTTGCTAACGTGATGCGCATAGCGCAGAAGCGATGCTGCATTCACTTACACTCGGATATCTGAGCGTCACCGTGAAAACATAATCGGATATTTGATTGAATTTTATTGTTTTGCCTTTGGGGTGGCACCTGGGGTGGCCAGTCTGGTTTGGGGGGTGGCCTGTGCCCCCCCAGGCCACCCCGCTGGACACGCCATTGGAGACAAAGGCATCATCAGAGTTGATCCTGAACATCTGTGAAGCTGCTTTCTTTCATAATGTTTTCAATTTACTAGAGTTGATGAGCTGATGAAGGAAAAGGCACTATTTAAAAAAACAACGTTTCTGCGGCATTCAAACACTGATGACAGGTTGGCCTCTCTGTGCTCTCCCTGTGGGGGGGAGGGGGGGCATGAAAGTTACTCTTATCTGGTATGTGTCTCAGACCGTGGTTTTGATTGGTCAAAGAAACATGACAACATGAGCTTTAAGGCCATTTTGAGATGCTGTTACTCTGTAGAGACTCCACATCCAGCTCTGAGCTCTCAGACAGGCTGTAAAATATTCATGAGATCTAGTCCCCTGATTTATGACCTGAGGTTTGTCCAGGTGGTCATTCTTCCTGAAATCAGTACATTTTAAAACATTTCAGGCTTGACGTTGTTCCATAAGATTTTCACAGAACTAATTTGTGTTGTGAAATTTTAGCTTCATACATCAAAAACTTCTAGATGTGTGTCCTTGAAAAACAGTCCATCGACCTACTTTCAGGTCATTAGTTTGAAAATGTCTGCACAAGAATATCTAAAACACCCTAGAAATAACAGCCTGGAGTTTTCATCAGAATCAGTCAAAATCTGAATTGTCAACAATTGTCAACAACCACTGATCAAAGCCCTTTGCTCAGAGACATCCCAAATCACAGATCCTGAATTATTCTGATGACGAGAAAGAGCAGTGAAGTTTCAGGCTTTTATCTTTGATAGTTTTTCAGATATTCAGTTTCAAACTTTCCCTCAGATTTCAACGGATCGTTTTTCAGAAACATCTTGAAAAGTTTTTGATTTTAAAGTTTCACAGCAATCGTTATATATGTTAAAGGTTTGTTTCAAATGTCTTTTATTAGAAGCAAGTATCACAGTTGTTACAAATTAATAGAACTTATGCCCCCTTTTTCTCTAAACAAAACAAGACAAAACAAACAAAAGAAAAAAAAACCAACACCCTCTATGGGCCCCGATCCCCCAACTGCCAAAAATTTAAATTTTCCCAAGATATGCAAGTAAAGGGTGCCAGATTAGTTCAAAATCTTTCACATTGCCATTCATGGTATATCTTATTTTTTCAAGGTGAAGAGTATTTGTAAGTTCTGCAAGCCGCATCTTTAACACAGGAACCTCTTTGCCTTTCCAAAGCTGCAGGATCAGTTTCTTTGCGATGATCAATGCATATGACATAAACCTTTTTTGAGAATGTTGTAAACTTTGTGTTTCTTTGGAGATCCCGAAGATAATTACTGTTGGATTTGGCTCAATCTTGTTTTTAAAAATATTAGAGAGGTAAGTAAAAATGTCACACCAAAAACCCTGAAGCCTTGGACAAAGTGCAAAACTATCTAACAGATTTCCATAATGTGTCATACGTTTTTCGCAGAGAGGAGAGCAGTCTGGGTACATTTTGTGAAGTCTTTCCTTTGAGCAATGTAACCTGTGTACAATTTTATACTGAATTAAAGAGTGACGGGAATTAATAAAAAGCATATTTATGTTGCGTAAGACCTCCTGCCAAAAATCTTCCGATACGGAAATCCCAAATTCCTTTTCCCACTCCTCTTTAATTGAGTGAGTTGAAGGTGTACTCATCTCCTGTACTGAGTTATAGAATAATGAGACTCTGTTCGAACCCCCGGCTATCACTAAGGCATCTATCCAAGGTGTCAGACGACATGCTTTCAAACTGCAGCAGATGTGTGCGGATATAATTTCGTAGTTGAAGATATCTAAAAAAAATGGCTGCACGGTAGTCCAAATCTATCTATTAATTGTTGAAATGACATGAAGGTGTCATTTGAGTATGTCTTTTAATTTACAAATTCCCAGTTCCTGCCACACGTTGAAGGCTCCGTCTGCACATGATGGAAGGAAAGAGGGGTTAGCTGTAACAGGCATACTCATTGATAATGATTTCAGTTTAAAGTGCTTAATTATTTGTTTCCAAATTCGCACTGTGGTATGGATCACTGGGTTATAGTTATAGTGTGCACTTGTCAAGGGAGTAGGAGAAAGTAATATTCCACCAACACAGTAAGGAAGGCAGTCCTCCCGCTCCATCTGCAGAACATGGGGGAGTAACGCTGTATCATCCAGTAAGAGGTAAATTATTCTTAAATTTGATGCCCAATAATAATGCATAAAGTTAGGTAGTGCAAGTCCACCAAGGGATCCGTGTTTACATAGATGTTCTTTTTTTATTCTATGTGTTTTGTAGTTCCATTTAAACGGCATAATAATGGCATCCAGCTTGTTGAAGAAAGATTTGGGCAGGAAAATTGGGATATTTTGGACCAAATACAGATATTGCGGGAGAAATACCATTCTGAGTTCACTCTTCCTATCAAGGAGATAGGGAGTGTCCTCCAAAACTGGATGTTGTTTTTTAGCTTCTCCAGTAGAGGGAGAAAGTTTTCTTTCACTAAGGAAATATATTTTCTTGTTATTGTGATGCCCAGATATGTAATTTTTTCACAAGTTATTTTAAATGGGAGAGATGCAAACCACTCATTGCTTTCCAATTTGATGGGCAATACTTCACTTTTTTTCCAGTTGATCTTGTAACCGGCGAAGGTGCCAAATTTGTCAATAACGGAGAGGGCTGCCGGGACGGAGGTTTGGGGTTTTGTTATGTATAGTAAAATGTCATCAGCATAGAGCGATATAGTATTAGAAGTATATGCTGTGTCATAGCCACGTATGGTAAATGGTAAATGGCCTGCATTTATATAGCGCCTTACTAGTCCCTAAGGACCCCAAAGCGCTTTACATATCCAGTCATCCACCCATTCACGCACACATTCACACACTGGTGATGGCAAGCTACATTGTAGCCACAGCCACCCTGGGGCGCACTGACAGAGACGTATATCAGGGTGAGTACGAATCGTCTGTGCCAGGGGTTCCAGAGCGAACAGGACTAAGAACACATGCCTGACGTGTCCCTCTGCTGAGCTTAAACTGAGTGGATAATGTTTGGTTTGTAAGGATTCTGGCTGTGGGATTCTTGTAGAGTAATTTTATCCAGGAAATAAAATCTTGTCCCAGCCTGGATGCATACCATTTTTTAATAAACCAATAGATTTAATAATTTCTTCAGTTGTAATCCTGGCATTCAAAATCTTGCGATCCACCTGATCTAACACAGGGAGATCACACTTATCTAAAAAGTCCTGCATATCTTTAGGCCCTGCAGTGGAATGAGAAGTATAGAGAGATTGATAAAACTGCCTAAAGTTATCATTAATGTCTTTATGTGATGTAACCAGGTTTCCATTGCGTGATCTAATTTTGTGAATCATTCTGTCATTTTTTAACTTCTTTAGCTGTCTAGCTAACAACTTATGTGGCTTGTCCCCAAATTCAAAGTACTTCTGTCTTACAAAGGTGAACGCTCTATTAATGTTGCTGGTTAGTATTTGATTTAGTTTATATTTTAATGCACAAATAGTGTTGTACTTATCTAAAGAGGGAGCCCTTGCATTGTTGGCGTCCAAATCGTGGATCATTTTTTCTAATTTTAACTGTTCTAGTTTATTATTTTTATTCCGTGAGGCCTGATATGATATTATGCACCCCCTGATATATGTTAAAGGTTTGAACCACGAAAGCTTCGTGGAGACGGTCGAGCAGTTTGAGTTGATTCGAGGTTAAATGTGAAAGGTCAAGCAGAAAGTTGGTGTCTTCTCGCCCACCTCTGACCACGGCTCCCACAGAGAGACAGTAATCCTTTGGTGCTTTCACCTCTCTGTTTTCATTCTTTGGTTTGTACGAACACCACAGAAACTGCAAACTGTAAACTTCCTGCTGAACGTGTCAGTTTGAACATTGCAGTGGAACAAACTCACCAAAGAAACGGACCGAACGTTTGACACTAGAGGTTCTGTGACTGCTGGTACTGAGGACACGCCTGTGTTCATGGTGACTGCAGACCGCAGACCCATGGAAATAATGCATGTGATTGTTTATAAGATGATGGCACAGGCTCCATCCAGTGGGTGTGGCCTCTGAGCTACACTCAGCCTTGATGAGAGTCAGTCATCGCTCCTCCTCCTGATCATCATCATCAGAGCTGCTGCTGGATGAGCCGTGGACCTGCTCTGTTATTCTGACAGATGAGTTTGTGAGCTGTGCAGAGATGAAAATGAAGAGCACCCTGGGGATCTGTCTGGTGATCTGCTGCACTCTGATCGGACTGGGTATGTTTGATTCATTCACATGTCTGACTCTGTAGACTTTATATACATATACTTAAACATATACATATATACTTATAAACATAGGGTCTTTACTGTAAAACAGAGAGAGCCTTGAAGAGACTGCTGTTGTGATTTACTGCTGTGTAAATGAAACTGAATACAAAAGCTCAACAGTCCCTGTGTATCTGAACGATACTGAAAGTGCTGAATAGGAAGCATTCACAGTGAGTGGGACGGGTGATGGGTGCGGCTGCTAGCTGTTGGTTTAAATCGTAACTAATGAAAATGGTTATAAAGAAATAAGGTTTTGCACATTTATGAGGATACTGTGGGCTGAAAAGAAGAGCTTCAGATTAAATGTGGCTTTTTGTTCATGAAGCTTTAGAAAAGATGACGTTTTTCTCTTTTTCCAAACTGTAGTTCGAGTCCCACGTGGAAACAGTTATTCGTACACTCTTGCTGGTTTTAAACTAGGGCACTGCTCTCTGACTGCAGATAACAGAAAGTTAAGGAATGGAAGTCGTGATGTATGCATATCCAGGGTCTGATTGTTCTGAGTAAACTGGGGTCTGACGTGAAGCCCGAGTTCCGATACAGTCAGAGTCATTTGGCAGATGGTGAATCGGTCTGAGTCTGGTTAACGGGTTCAGGTGATTGATGGGATAAAACTGCAGATGTGACCACAGATGTTGCGGTCAGGTGTGAGGAGGCTGTAGGTCCATGTAGAGTCTACAGTTAACGTTTCATTAACAGAAAGGCTGTACTGTGACAGGAACTGGCTCTATGGGAATAATCAGCCTCTGTCAGTGATGACCTGTTGTTACCTGACTCAATATGTTTGGAGTGTCTGCAGAGCTGAAAGTCCGACTGTGTTTAAGATTCTTGCTCATTTAACCTGTAATTATTTGACGACCCTAATGACCTGGACCCTCATCCTGGCTGGAGCTGGTTTCACGTTGATCAGATGAAGAACTAGTGTGGACTGAAAGTCTTGATTCTGATTCATTTTAGAAGGCAGGGAACACTTTTTTATGTTTCTGATCATTGTTCCCACTCAGATGGCCTTCAGAGCCCTGAGTGGACATGTTGTAATCCAGATGTGTGGTGTGTTTCAGGATCAGCCATCCGCTGTTACAGCTGTAAGGACTACACTGCCAGCTGCACCAAAGAGCGAGAGTGTAGCTATGACGACGCCTGCCTCACGCTCAGGGAGAGAGGTACAGTCACACCTGCTTTTACCTGTTCACCTATAGAACTGTTCCTGACCTCTGTAAGTCTGGAGGCTCCACGTCTGATCCTCCAGCTGGATGCAAATCAGCCCAGCAGCTCTTACCTCCAAGGTTCTACTCATGTTTCTAATGTTTCTGTCCTGCAGGTGGGATGACGTACCGTCAGTGTATGAAGTACTCGGACTGTGAGTACGGCCGGCTGGCACAGATGTTCCCCCAGGTACCTCTGACCTTTAACCCCTGAGCCTCAGTGGAACTATGTTAGGGTTAGAGTGGAAGTGGTTGTTGTTGTGGTTATTGTTTTGTTCACTCTTATTGTTGCCTTGCTGCTAAACAGATTTCCACTTGTGGGACAATAAAGTATTTGAATTGAATAGAATAACCCGTTGGTTTTCAACTCCAGTCATTATTCTGATGGTAACAGCTAGCATCAGTGCTGAGGCCCCCGCAGACTGAGCCGCTCTGTTCTGCTGCTGATGTTGATGTGATGAAGCTCCTCTTTGTGCCATCAGAGCATCCACTGACACCAGTACAGAATCAGAATCAGATAGCCTTTATTTATCCCCAAGGGGCAATTAAGATACAACAGAGCAGCATGACGTTGAAGATAAGGACAGGGCACAAACAGGTAATAAGAATGAGATAATAAATACACAGAATATACAATACATACACAGTTTTAAAATTAAAGTGACTGAATAGGTGAATAAATAACTGTAAGTGACTAAAAGTGAGTAAAGTGTCGGCAGTATAACAAGAGTGTAGAGTAGTTTATGTTTCTGGGTGTGGGAAATGGCCTCATCGGCTGGAGTTAAAAAGCAGAGCTGCTTTGGGGACAAAGGTGGCGCTCCTCCTCCTCTCAGTCCTGCAGGAAATGCAGTGGAGGCGTCGCCCAGAGGGGAGCCATTGAAATGCAGGGTGAAGAATGTGAGAGGGGTCGTTGATGATTTTGGCTGCCTGTCTGAGGGCCTGTTGGCTGAAAACCTGCCAGGGTTCTGACAGGCCAATGATTGTAGAGCACATTGATGCAGTGTGCTGCAGTCTGTTCCTGTATGAAGGCTGAGGGAGTGGAACCAGCAGGTGATGGAGAAGGTCATGATGCTTTCCAGGAAGGCATAGTAAAAAGTCATCATGACGGCTGTGCTGACTCAAAAGGAGTTGAGTTTCCTAAAGAGGTATAGCCGTTGGTGGCACCTTCTGAGAATCTCCTCTGTGTTGGCAGAGAATCTCAGGAGGTTGTCAAAGATGGTTCTCAGGTGTTTGTACACCTCAGCTACCTCCACTGGCTTCCCGTGGATGGTGGTGGTGACTGAAGCAGCCAGATCCCTCTGCCTGCTCGAGAAGGTCACCACCATCTCTTTGGTTTTGCTCACGTTCAGTTCAAGTTTGGAGCTGTCACACCACTCTACAAACTCCTGCAGAGCGGGCCCGTGGTGTTGTGAGGGCCTGACAGCAGTGACAGGAGAACTGTGTTGTCAGCATATTTAACCAGGTGACAGTTGGGCTGTGTGGATCTGCAGTCATCAGTGTAGAGGATGAAGAGCAGGGGGGAGAGCACACAGCCCTGGGGGGAGCCAGTGGAGGTGGAATGGAGACCGGAGAGAGAGTTGTTGACCCGTCCTGTTGGTCAAAAAGTCCAATATCCACTGAACATCCAGGTGAAATCGGGAGGAAAGTTTAGTGGCCAGGATGTGAGGCTGCAGAGTGTTGAACGCTGATGAGAAATCAGCAAACAGAAGTCTGGCAGAGTCAGGGAGCTCCAGATGTTTGTGGATGGAGTCCGAGATGAAGAGTTTTGCATCATCGACACCTCTGCGTGCACAGTAAGCAAACTGGAGTGGATCCATCAGGGGGTCAGTTGCTCTTACGATGTGCTGTTTTATGATCTTCTCCATGGCCTTCATCACCAGGGAGGTGAGGGCCACAGGACGAAGATCATTCAGAGACTTTGTGTTGTTTCTTTTGGGGATGAGGATGACTGTGGAGTGTTTCCACAGCTGGGGGACAGTGTGACTGTCAACTGAGTGTTCAAATAGAGTCCAGGACACACTTCCTAGTTGCCCTGCACAGTGCCTCAGAACTTGACTGCTGATGTTGTCAGGGCCAGGTGAGCTCCTCTCCCTGATCCTCCTGAGGGCTCTCACCACGTCCTCAGTCTGAAGGTGAGTGCAGAGCTGCCAGGTTTGAGTGAGGATCTGGACTCCTCAAGCTGGGCCATGTTGTCCGTCTCAAACTTGGTGTAGAAAGCGTTGAGGTCGTCAGGGAGGCAGGAGGGGTTTCTGCCCTCCACCTGGATGGTTCTGGGGGTGGTGACCACAGTATTCACAGAGGCCATGGTTTTGAGGCCCTGCCAGGGTGGTGAATTTTTTTTCAGCAGTATTTTTGTACTCCAGTTTAGCAGTTCTTATGGCCCTCTTGACCTCCCTGTTGACCTCCTTTTTATCCAGTGCAGAGCCGGTGAAGAAAGTCCTGTTTTTTTAATTAAGGATTTCCTTGAGCTCCTTGGTGATCCAGGGTTTGTTGTTGGGGTAGATGGAGACTGTTTTTGAGGGGATAATCTTGTCAACACGGAAGGAGATGTATGATGTCATCGTGTCAACCTATTTGTCGATGTCATCAGAGGGAGAAAGAAGGCTGTCCCAGTCAGTGGCTTCGAAACATCCTTGTAGGGTGAGGATACTTTCCTCTGTCCACTGCTTGATGTTTTTGGTGACCTTTTTAATCCTCTTGATGACTGGGCTGTAAGCAGGGGCCAGCAGGATGGTGTGGTGGTCTGCTGAGCCGAGAGGGGGGAGGGGGGGAGGCTTTGAATGCATCTGGTACAGAGCCGTAGCTTTTATCCAGAGTCTTCCCCTGACGTGCGCTGCATGTAACATACTGTTGGTATCCTTTAAGCGACTTGTCAGGGGAACAGTGGTTGAAATTACCCAGGATGAATTTGGGAGAGTCCGGAGTTAGTTGTTCCAGTTTGTACAGAGTGTTAGCCATCAATGACTAGCCATCAAGAGGCCAGCAGGATGGTGTGGTGGTCAGATGTGTTACAGTGGCACAGTCACATCTTTCACAGTAAAATGGCAGATTTTTCAAAACCCGCCAGAACAAATGTTATCACCTCATGTGGCTCATTAAAAGCCTGAAGTGAACCTTTCCCAAAAAAATGTTTCCATTAGCGCACCCACTGACCGATCCCAGTCAGTGGGATCGGTCAGTGGGTGCGCCGGGATACCGATGCAAATGTGGCGAGACAAGGTTGGGATATAAAGTAAATACTCTTCAGTTTTAAAGAACGACAACGCCACCCTGGGAATTTCACCCAGAGAATACTGGAAATGACACTAAATCACCAGAAAGGCACTTAGGTTCGCTATACTCAGTCCAGAGACGAGGTTCAATGATCAACAAATTCACAATTTATTAATAATTATTTAAAACACCATATAAAAGCACAATCATAAATATTCAAGTACAAATATGCTTAAAAAGGTATTCAGAGCTGAGGCTTACCAGTGGAGGGGCAGGGATGCCACACACAAACTAAAGAAAGAAAACACACCCAAAACACAAGTGCAACACACTATCACACACACACTCACACTAATAAACTAAACAAGGCAGGTGTGTACACTCAAGGGATCCCACCACCAAGGCACCCTAGTCTCCTCCACGTCGGCACTCCGCATCTGAATAAAAAGAAACAAAGAAAATTTTAATATATTACAACAAACTAATGTGTAGCACCGGGGGATAACCCAACTGCAGGACCACACTGGTGATCTACAGCTAGAAAAAGGGCCTCCCACCAGTGGTGTAACAAAAATCCAAAGTACAAATCAAAAGCAATAAAACGACATACAATCTGGATAAAACTCTAAAATCTGGAGCAAACGGAATCGCCGTACTGCTCCAACTTGCCGTCCACACGACGATAAGTTAACAGTCAATCAATAGGCACGCCAGCTGACTCCGATAACCGGCATGCATATGGCCGTTGTCCACGCCGACGTCCACTGTAAAAGCTGACAGCAGCAGGGAAAGAATTCTCACAACGGGAACAGACGGTAAAAGCACAGCAAGGCAAAACAGCAGCACTTCAGTTCGCGTAGCTTGGCGCAAAACTACGGTCCACACTTCCTGCGAAACATAATAAATAATTACTATAAAAGAACAATAGAAGGCAGAGAGCGTAACAAAAGTTGATTACGTACCAAGTAAGCCGGGTCACAGAACGTAAGCAGAATAGCTCAGAGGAGGCTTCTATAGCTACGACCAGCCGCGATGGAGACTTTAGAGGAGTAACCCACAAACGATCTCTACCACACCGAGGAAGTCAGGTGACCAAAAAGGAGATCACAGGCAAGCGATGCAGAGACACTCAAATGGCCACTATTTATACTAGCGCCCCCTAATGGGCCAGGCTGAAAGTGGGTTGGACCGAGGGATAACATTCATCCTGCCACATTCTACCCCTCCTTCTTGCATCGTCGCCCCGACGATGAATTACAAAGACACCCAGATTAGTCCCAAGGCCTAAAAAATGCAGAGACAGCATGTACCCTAGGCTCAGAAACAGAGTTAGCAGCCCCTTGTGCCACCTCCCCTGTTGGTCTTGGGAGATGATGGATGTTTGAATGCTGGCCAGCTGTGGACCGGGTTGTTTTTCGCACCACCACATTTCTTGTATCAGAACTCGTAGAGGGAGCAGGAAGAGAGCTAGATGGAACTGGTGCTACACTCGGAGTAACTGTACAAGTGGCTGGAACATCGGAAGTTCGGTCTTCTGGTGGAAGCAACAACTCAGGGCTACTTGGAATCACTGCCACTGGGCTGTAAGATGGTGAAACATTTACTTGAGGAGCTCCTATGCTCAGGAATAACAGGTCACTGTCACGTGATGAGTCATGTCCTGGTTCTGGGGAGGATATTTCTGGGCCATGTGAGCTACTGCTTGGAGCAGGCCCTTCTGATGGTGTAGCTGCCGTTACCACAGCCTTCAACAAGGTACGATGAACATGCTTCACACTGCTGGGATCATCTGCAGGTGCAATGGTATATACTGCCCCACCTCCTTTAGGTGCCTTCAGGATTCTATATACCACGGGTTTCCATCGATCTTGGATTTTACATCTCCCTCTTCCACTCAGATCGCGCAGGAACACCAACTGGCCATTGTTCAATGGTGCCTCTTTCACCTTTTTATCATGGTGCCTCTTTCTGCGGTCGGCAGCCAATTGCAATCGTTCCTTGGCTCCTTCATGTACAACCTGTAGCCGGGCTTGATGCTCCTGAATCCACTCGTGCACATCTCCACTGATGGGGTCCGGTACTCTGCCCAACAGAAAGTCCACTGGCAACCTGGGTTCTTGCCCAAACATCAATAAGAATGGGGTTTCCCCAGTAGCCTGATGGGGAGTGGTATTATAACAGTAGAGTAACTGGGGCAAACATACATTCCAGTCTCTTTTTCTGGATACTGGCAGGGTCCGCAACAAATTGTGCAAAGTCCTATTAAAACGTTCACACTGACCATTTCCAGCCGGATGATAAGGAGTAGTGTGGGACTTCTCGATACCATAAAACCTGCAGAGCTGCTGGATCAGGGAGCTTTCAAAGTTACGACCCTGATCGGAATGGATACGCGCTGGTACACCAAACTTCGAAAACCACTCAGTCACGAGAACCTGGGCCACTGTAGCAGCACATTGGTCACGAGTGGGGACAGCCAATGTATACTTGCTGAAAACATCAGTCATCACCAAAACGTTCTCCAGCCCATTCCGGGAAGGTTCGAGCAAGGTGTAATCAATGGCCAAGATTTCATTTGGTCGAGAAGCCAACAAATGTCCCATGAAACTTTGAGCTGCTGGTTGGGTGTCTTTTGCAACTTGGCAACGTTCGCATCTCTGACACCAACGAGCTACCTCAGCAGACATACCTGGCCAATAGCACCGTGAGCGGAGAAGCGCTAGGGTCCTTTCCACACCTTGATGGCCGTGCTCCTGATGAACATGAGTCAACACCTGCTCAATTAGTGCACTAGGCAGCAAAAGCTGAAGTACCACCTCGGCACCGTCAGGGCGATGAACCTGACGATACAGAACTCCTTCCCTTTCGATCAGACGATCCCATTGTCGTAGCAGCACCAGAGCAAGTGGAGCAAGCTGCTGCCGCTCCTCAAAGCTGGGTCGCTGCTTCCGTCTCCAGAACACCAAGATCTCCTTTATCACTGAGTCGACCTGTTGGAGGGTATGAAGATCAGGAGTAGTGAGATGGGGCAAAACTGTAATGGCAGCTTGTGATACCTCAGCTGGTCCCAGCCGCAAGGCTTGTTGAAGAGGTCCAGGCAAGGCTGTACCAGGAACCATGGCTTTAATCTCCTGAGGATCAGGTGGATGCTGGCGAGATAAAGCGTCTGCATTCTTATTACTCCTTCCTGACCTGTACTTTAAGTCAAAGTCAAACGAAGCGAGCTGAGCTGCCCAGCGCTGTTCAGTAGCCCCGAGTTTAGCAGAAGACAAGTGACTAAGAGGATTGTTGTCGGTGTAAACAATACACTTATGGCCCAACAAGTACTCTCTAAATTTCTCAGTCATGGCCCACTTAAGTGCCAAAAACTCCAGCTTCATTGAGCTATAATTTAGCATATTGCGCTCAGTGGGCCTCAAACCCCGACTGGCATAGGCTATTGGCCTCACTTTACCTCCCTGCTCCTGGGAAAGCACTGCCCCTAGGCCGGCATGGCTGGCATCCACTTCTAAAATAAAAGGCAAAGAGAAATCTGCATAAGCCAGCACTGGTGCTGTCGTCAGCTTAGTCTTTAATGCCTCAAAACTTTGAGCACACTCGGCAGTCCAGTTCTCCACGACACCATGCTCTGACCTCTTCTTTGATTTTCTGCCTCCCCACTCTGCCACCAGTCTATGCAGAGGTGCCGCCAACTTGGCAAAACCCTCCACAAAACGGCGATAATAGCTGGCAAACCCAAGGAAGGAGCGTAGTTCCGAAACAGTCTTAGGAGGCTGCCAGTTAGCCACCACTTCCACCTTGCTAGGGTCCGTAGAGACACCTTGATCGGAGATGACATGGCCTAGGTAGCGAACCTCCCGCTGGAAAAAGGCACATTTGGCAAGCTTGGCTTTTAAACCTTCCTGCTGAAGCCGACCTAGCACCACATCCAGCCGCTCAAGATGTTGCGATACTGTTGATGAAAAGATTACAATGTCATCAAGATAGAGAAGCAGAGACTGGCACTGTTGATCACCGAAAAGGCGTTGCATTAGTCTCTGGAAGGTGCTAGGGGCATTACAGAGCCCAAATGGCATTCGGTTCCATTCAAATAGGCCGAAAGGAGTACAGAAGGCAGTCTTGGGCCTATCCTCTTCCGTAACTGGGACCTGATTATAGCCACTTGCTAAATCCATGGTGGAAAACCAACGGGCACCAGTCAGCGCATCTAAGGATTCTTCAATGCGCGGCAGGGGGAATGCATCTTTCCTTGTCTTGTTGTTCAGTTGCCGATAATCAACACACATGCGCGGGCTGCCATCCTTCTTCTTAACGAGCACAATGGGAGAAGCATAGGGGCTGCTACTCTCTCTAATCACCTCGGCCCCTAACAACTGGTTAATATGCTCTTTCACAACCTCGTACTCTGAAGGGGGGATGCGCCTATAACGCTGCCGCACGGGGATATCGTCTAAGACTGGAATGTCATGGGAGATCAAGTTAGTGCAACCCAAATCAGTGTCATGAGCAGAAAAGACAGAGCTGTATTTCTTAAGGAGAGACCTCACCTGTCCCTGTTCCTCTGCTGACAGTTTAGACAAATCAATCCCTTCCATCTGATCCTGCACAGTAGGAGTGGCGGTGTGAGATGCCATTGTGGCTACGTTAGGGAGTACTTCTGTCACACCAGCGGGCAAACTGACCACATGAACATCTTCCAGGGTCCCTATAACGGTCCTAGGGTAAAGCAAGACCGCCGTAGTCCCTACATTAACAACTGGTATGTATGCAGTACCTCTAACCACTCGAACCAATGCAGGGGACGCTAAAAGTCCAGCAGGCAAGTTAACATCAGTAGGTTCAAATAACACAGTGGCACCTGAATATTGCTCAGAACAGGTGGCGGCCACTACTTTCATTACACCACCCGGAATGCAACATGCTCGCTTACCCCTCACTCTCACATGGCCAGACAAATCCAGTGGGGCTCTTATACTAACGTCATGGCACTTTTGCAGCGCCTGCACAAGGGGTTTAGGGGCCTCTGTGACAAAGCCCAAACTAAACAATGCTTCACCGTGTTGCCCAAAAAGCTCGTGGTAACACTTCCGAATGACATTCATCCCCAATACACCCGGAACCGTGGAAGGTCCTGCACCTGGAGGATCTTTAACGACCAACACGCCACACTGTGGAAGAAACTTGTCACAGAGCTCTACACTTAACTCGATATAGCCAAGGTAAGGAATGGACAACCCATTAGCCGCTTTAAGCTGCAACCAATGACAAGCTTGGAGACGCTCTTGACCCCAGGACTCAAAATGCTGGCGGAAAAAACTTTCAGTAATGGTAGAGACCATGGACCCTGTATCAACCAAACAAGGTACTTTTATACCGCCCATGTCCACATCTATATGAGGACAGGATGAAATTAATTTCGAGACTGCCTCTGGACCATTAGAAACAACCCTTGAGCCAATAGACACCCCACCCGAACTGTGGCTCGGCAATACGGAGGGTGCTAGTTTTCCGAAGCCGTATTTAAAGGAGAGTGCCTGCGATTATGCAGAGGGGCCTGCGAAGGAGGCCGGGAACGAGGAACGCGTTCCCCATCACACTCCCGAGCAAAATGTCCAGGTTGCTGACAACGACGGCATATAATGGAGTCGCCCCGTCCTGAGCGAGGCATTCGATGGGGGCCCTGCAATCGAGCAATGCTCTGAGTGAGCTGATTAAGTTGCTCCTGCTGGCGCTTTAACAATTCCTTCATCTCGCTCATCTCAGACAAATGGGTAGACTGAGCTATTCCTGAGGGACCGCTATGGACCCCATACTGAATGCCATAAACAGAAGGGACAGAACTGCTTCTATGCCTAACGCCACTAGGCAACCCTTCACGTTCCCACCTAATAGCTTCCCCTCTAATCTCCAGCAATGTCAGTGTTGGCTGCCTCCTTACTAGCTGCTTTAACTCCCGCCGCAAGGTACTATCTAAGACCTGTTCAACAAATTGATCTCTTAATAAAACGTCAGCATTGGGCATGCCATTGGGGGCACTCGATTTAACTTTCTCCATAAGACCCAAGAGAGCGAGGGAAAACTCTTGCAGCGTCTCACTTTCCTGCTGTTTTCTAGAGAAGAAAGCTTCCTGCAATGCTACATAGGAGTCCGAACAGCCATAAAGTTCTTGCAATATAGTAATTATCTTAGCAGGATCAGTCCTCTCTGCACTAGAGCGATATTTAATCTCCTCACGTGCTTCTCCTTCTAGGTGGTCAAACAGGAAAAATGCTTTATCAGCCAAAGACAAATGACGTGCTCTAGCACAACCTTCTATTTCCTCCAACCATTCATTCAACCCTATACCTGATTTTCCTCTAAACATAGGGCACTTTCTGTCACGGGGCACAAAAACTAGTCTCTCTGCTACAGAGACACCAGCCGTTGGGGGGTTAACAGATGATGCAGTTGAAGTAGAAGGTGTAGCACTAGTACCTGACCCAACAGCCCTCTCCTGACGCAGCCTCTCATTGTCTGCTTTCAGCTGCGCGATCAAGTCCCTGAGTTCCTGTAACTCTTCCTCCATCTCTGTAACACAGCTGTGAAATCCCACACCAAAGTAGCTGCTGCTTTGCCTTTATTCTGTACAAAATAATATAAAAAAACAATTTACGTTACACCAAACAAAAAAAGAAGAACACACGTCTCTGTTTTAAAGAGTATATCCTGTCGACAACGCCAAGTTTGTGGCGAGACAAGGTTGGGATATAAAGTAAATACTCTTCAGTTTTAAAGAACGACAACGCCACCCTGGGAATTTCACCCAGAGAATACTGGAAATGACACTAAATCACCAGAAAGGCACTTAGGTTCGCTATACTCAGTCCAGAGACGAGGTTCAATGATCAACAAATTCACAATTTATTAATAATTATTTAAAACACCATATAAAAGCACAATCATAAATATTCAAGTACAAATATGCTTAAAAAGGTATTCAGAGCTGAGGCTTACCAGTGGAGGGGCAGGGATGCCACACACAAACTAAAGAAAGAAAACACACCCAAAACACAAGTGCAACACACTATCACACACACACTCACACTAATAAACTAAACAAGGCAGGTGTGTACACTCAAGGGATCCCACCACCAAGGCACCCTAGTCTCCTCCACGTCGGCACTCCGCATCTGAATAAAAAGAAACAAAGAAAATTTTAATATATTACAACAAACTAATGTGTAGCACCGGGGGATAACCCAACTGCAGGACCACACTGGTGATCTACAGCTAGAAAAAGGGCCTCCCACCAGTGGTGTAACAAAAATCCAAAGTACAAATCAAAAGCAATAAAACGACATACAATCTGGATAAAACTCTAAAATCTGGAGCAAACGGAATCGCCGTACTGCTCCAACTTGCCGTCCACACGACGATAAGTTAACAGTCAATCAATAGGCACGCCAGCTGACTCCGATAACCGGCATGCATATGGCCGTTGTCCACGCCGACGTCCACTGTAAAAGCTGACAGCAGCAGGGAAAGAATTCTCACAACGGGAACAGACGGTAAAAGCACAGCAAGGCAAAACAGCAGCACTTCAGTTCGCGTAGCTTGGCGCAAAACTACGGTCCACACTTCCTGCGAAACATAATAAATAATTACTATAAAAGAACAATAGAAGGCAGAGAGCGTAACAAAAGTTGATTACGTACCAAGTAAGCCGGGTCACAGAACGTAAGCAGAATAGCTCAGAGGAGGCTTCTATAGCTACGACCAGCCGCGATGGAGACTTTAGAGGAGTAACCCACAAACGATCTCTACCACACCGAGGAAGTCAGGTGACCAAAAAGGAGATCACAGGCAAGCGATGCAGAGACACTCAAATGGCCACTATTTATACTAGCGCCCCCTAATGGGCCAGGCTGAAAGTGGGTTGGACCGAGGGATAACATTCATCCTGCCACACAAATATTTCCTTTAAGGACATGTCCAAGTTTTAACATTTCTTTATTTCTGGGACATTTTAGCTGCAAGGACTTTTTCTGCTAAGGAAGTGTTCAGTTCAGAGTCTAGACCAGGGGTAACAAACATAAGGCCTGGGGGCCAAAATCAGGCACAGCAAAGATGCCCACATGAAGCCTTTGCAAAATGTACAGAAGGGCATGATTTTTTTAAATTTTGAACTGTATTTTCACAAGTTTTTTAGGTTTATTGTTACTCATAAAAACCTCCCCCATGACGGTTCATGAAAGTCATGAAATAATAGAAAAATTCCATGTTTTCCTTATTAACTATAAAAATGTTTTGTAAATGTAATCCGAGCAGCATTTTTTTTCTTCATCATGCAAACATGCTGTTGGAATTTAACTATTTATATATGTCAGGCATTAAATGTGTAAATAAAGAGGATCTGGCCCACCTAAGGTCGACTTCCAGCCCACAGTGTAAAATGAGGTTGACATCCCATGTCTGGACCAACACATGAGAGGGTTTAGCTAACTCTGTGCATCCATGGACGTCACTGAGACACACCATCTGTATTTTACACTAAAGTGAGGCTGCTGATAGTTTAAAGAAAGCTTTGCTTCAAATGCAGATGATTTACTTCACTGCAAAAAAACCCTCGAATAATCAAAAAGTCACAGCTCAACAGATGTTTCATGAAGCTATTTCACCTCTTATCAAAGAGGCATCTTCATTTTTTTTTCACTTCCATTGATTAAGACCGCCACAGAGAACCCGCACAGACATTTTCAATAATCAGTCTGTGCTTCATGAGTCCTCCTCACAAACCTGTAAAAATCAGAGAGCTGTGGCTGAACAAACAATCCAAAATCCAAAATGTAAAAACAAATCTGAACTCAGTTCTTCGAGATTTCTCTGAAGAAATAACATCACATAAACAATGTTCCCTCTAATGTTTCACGTGTCTGAGCGAACACACAAACTCCCTGAGCCGACACTTGGACCACTGTGAGCAACAGCAGACGTGAGCACTGTGGTCACGCCAGCATCCAAGTTACATGTTTATTAAAATAATCAAATTACAGCATTTCTGTTAGACTACTTTTAATTAACTGCTTCAGCCCACTTACAATGAAAATTTAAAGAAGATCTTGTTGATGACCTGTGCAGCATGTTAACACTATTGGAAGGAAAAATAACTTCAACTCCAACTTTGAAAACACAACTTTCTTTTTTTATATATTTATAAAGCTCTGACTTGTATTATGAGTCTGTGGTCTGTTAGAGAGTCTGTAACTCTGTCTGTAAAATACAGTAAATAATGACCAATGTTGGGCAATTAATTATATAGTTACTTGTTCAAAAAAGTAACTGAGTTATGCAATTAATTAATGTTACGTTCTTAGTCTAGGCGAGTATTGAACGCAACAAGAAGCTGGCCCACTCACACACCACCCAAGCAAGAACACCAACAACAATATCTTTTTAAAGTGCTAAGCAGCCATTTATTTTCTTCAGCAGTGAGCAATGCCAAAAATAACAAACAAAACTCCCTAATGGTCCCTACGCTTTCCTACACAAAATGAAAACCAAACAAAAGACAATTCACTTACCTAACTTTCTAAATGAAAAACAGGAGAAAACTTAATCAACAAAAATGGCTTCTCACGCCTACTAGGCTGCTGCAGTGAAGGATATATACAAGGTGAACAAAATACACGATAGCTACTTGACAAATCTATTTACAGCTATTTACAAAATTGAAGTACTAACGCCAGACACACACACACACGAGGTTATACTTGCAAATAACTTTGTCAAAGAAACTCTACACAGCAATGAATCAAAACACAGGTTCTTTGTTGGATGGTGGAGGTTAGCAGGGCCTCCTCCTGAAGGTGCCTGTGTGGGCGTGTCCCACCACCTCTTCTGCCTGAGGTGCCACCTTTCCCTGTTACACAGCTGACTCACATCAGTAATTTAAAGTATTTAAGCCCAGGGAAAGGTGAGCTCTGGGCCAGAGTGCCATTAGTGTGGTTACAGCTAGTGAGCTGCACTCTTTTTGACTTAGGTTGTACTTTATTGACCAATGCCTGAGTTTTGTTTGTTTTCCTTAAATGGTGATAGCGGCTTGTCCGTCTCTTTTAGTTGAGCTACTGTCATGATTCGAGTTTTGAGGAGAAGACAAACGACTGCATGGTCTCAGTAGATGCCAGAATAGTGATCTTTATTACACACTTCTAAGACAGAAGCATGGGAAGACAAGCGTACAGCCACAGATCTCCGCCGGGCGGCGGCTCTCCATATCTTTTATATTATTCATGATGACGTCACACAGACCTTACTGGAAATGATATCAAGTCCCCACAATCCCAAAAGTCTTCCTTATATAGACATCAGATGGTACTTTTAGAGAAAAACAAGTGTGTGATCTGTTGTGCATTTTGTGAAACTGTGAGTCCACTAGAGAGGATCTCCTGAGACGACCTCCCTTTGTTAATAAGTGTGTATGTGAGGGAACGTGCGTGTGTTACATAAGTCTGTATATATGTGCACGTTAGTGAGGCCTGACTACGTGCATAACTGAATGTAACAGTCCAGCTCGAGTGGAGTGGTGATGTTGCAACAGTTTAAGCAGAGAGAAAGTAAGCTGGTGGAGAATTACCTTGTAGCCGATTTACTAAGAAACTAAGAAACTGATAAACTGATGCAGACTAATGAAGTAATAATGAACTTACAACAGTGCATGTAAATGATATCAGTGAGATTAAAATAACATCCATTATCCTAACAACTCCTTTGAAACAATGTAAGACATTCAACATAATACAGGTCAATCCAACAGATCTAATGATTTTCACACTCTTCTAAGTCAGAGGTCTAATGCAAACTAAAACTACATACCATATTATAATGCAACTACTTTGATCTCATATATAAGGTAACATATGATAACAAATTAATCTCCACACTACTTTAATAAAACTCCTTAATTTAACCCTCATGCCTTGTCTCCTTTTTCTGACCTGGACACTTTTTGTTACTTCCCCCTCAACGCCTAGACCCCTCAGGGGAACGTAACAGTTAGAGAGTCTGTAACTCTGTCTGTAAAATACAGTAAATAATGACCAATGTTGGGCAATTAATTATATAGTTACTTCTTCAAAAAAATAACTGAGTTTTGCAAACAACAAAGTTTTTTGCAGCTGTTTACCTAAAAATGCAGCCAAGGCATTTTTTAAACAAACATTTCAAACTATTTACAGAACAATCAGCTGTTCTGCATCAAATCTGATGCCACACAAATTATTTGTGCCGCTCCAAAAATAATTTCTGTCCACTATGAGATGAAGGAGAACAACAGCCTGATACCTGCAGGCCTGACAGCAGCAGATGTGTCACTGCTGTAACACCTGTAACACTCAGCAGGCGCCTCATTGTTCTGACACACACAACACTACTGACTACACTACACACTGACTACACAACACTACTGACTACACTACACACTGACTACACACTAACTACACACTGACTACACACTAACTACACACTAACTACACACTGACTACACTCTCACTACACACTAACTACACACTGACTACACACTGACTACACACTCACTACACACTGACTACACACTGACTACACACTGACTACACAAGATTTGTGTTGTGCTAAACGTCTCAAATCTCTCACATCTCAAACACGCCGTCACTCCTAAAACTTCCCCCTCCCTTAACAACTAAATGCCTTTTGTGTGTGTGTGTGTGTGTGTGTGTGTGTGTGGGGGGGGGGGGGGGTGTTTTTGCTCACAGGCTTTCCAGCGTTTTACTTATAAAACGCCGTTTTTATCGTTTCTTCCCGCAGTAAATATAAACAACGACAGTATTCAGGAAGAAAAACAAACATTGCAGATATTTTATCATAACTCTGGTTTTACGCGGCCGATCAACACAATTTAAAAACTGGTATAAAGTCCACACTTTGTCCGTCAGTTGTTCCGTCTGTCCTGCTCACATCTCCAATGGTAGTACACGTTGTCATTAACGTGGCTTCACTCCACATCAGCCGCTTTGCTCGCTAAAACACCAGCACATAAGGACGCTGTCATAGCCTGTCAACCACGTTGATTAGCTGCATATATACGAATGTGCATCGCATCATTGGCTGGACTTTGGGATAAGGTGGCATCGTTCTGATCCCATACGGGAGCAGCCAGTCACTGACTCACACTGCAAAACTGAATTGTTAAAGTATTAATTTTAATCTCAATTCAGGTTAGATTTATTTTTGTGCGCAGCTTTTCTGTGCGCAGAGACCGAGCCAGCAGTGCACAATTGCGCACGCGTGCAGCTTAGAGGGAACATTGCACATAACTGCAGTGCTGTTGTAAACTCTTCTCCTCTGGCACGTTCAAAACCCTCCTTTAGAACCGCCTTAAAGGTTCCTGAAGGTTCCTGCAGTTCTTGAAGTTTCTGGAGTCCAGACTCCAGTGTGATCGATACCCTAACAAGGAGGAATTAGTGTATTGATTATGAATATGCTCCTACTGCTGTGCGTGTTTTGTCTGATCACTGATTTGTGACATCATCAATTACTTCCAGGTTTCCAGTTTTACCTTCAAGTGCTGCAACTCTGACCTGTGTAACTCCGCCCCCTCCTCTGCAACAAGCTCTGTGATTGGTGTACTGGCCTCGCTGGCGGTCATGTGGTGGTGCATCCACTGAAGGGCGACCTGAGCAGCTCTGCGGTGCCCCCCTGAGTCCTCTTTAACCACGGCAGCTTCTCATCAATCGCAGTACTGATGCTCACTGATCAATCAGCCAGTCCTCCTCACTTTGTTACATTATTGATAATTAATCGATCAGTTTCAGCCTTAAAGATCCAACATCCCGACCTTTGATCGATCACGAAGCTCCCATAAATGTTTAAAAGTGAATCCTGCAGCATCCCAGCTGCTGATCAAACATGAATATTCAGCCTGATCGATCGCTGATCAGTCACATCTCAGCAAAGACGCATCACAAACACCTGAAGACTGACCGAGACCTGCACTGAGGGAGTGATTGATGTTTCAGGCCAGTGTTTGTGAGAAAACATGAAGATTTTATTCATTTTAACCCACTTGTGTACTTCACACTTACACACTACAGCTTCAACATAGCTCTTTCTGCGGTTCTCAGTCAGATTTTCAAAATAAAATAAGTTGTGAGCAGCTCCCTGTGGCTGTCTCTGCATCACAGACAGGAACTTAAATCAGACAGATTCTCAGGCAGGTTCTGACTGGGTTTCTCTCTGTCAGGTTTCTGGAGGTTCAGTTATGGATAAGAAGTGGAAGCCTCTCTGATTCTGAACGTTGCGTCTGAGCTGATATGTGACTGAGGTTTAGCTCTCTGTAGAAGCCTGAAGGCCTTCCTCGAAGCAGCTGCTTAAATAAAACTAAAACCCTTAAATGATGATTTGTGTGGCGTTTGTTCTGCTGCTGTTTGCAGAAGCACAAAGCATAAGAGGAAACCTTCAGTAAAGTCAAAGCTAACGCCGAGCCCTGAAAGCTGCTCTCACTCATCTCTGTGTACATGAATAAAGGTTTCTGCTCCTGTCTTTCAAAATAAAGTCAAAATAATGTTATCTCTGATGGTGTGACTACATTTGAATGATTAAAGGCCTTCTGCTGCTTTCAGAGCAGTCTGCAGTCTCTGATGTTTGTGTTTCTGTAAAAGCTGATGATGATGCTGAAGAGTTGGACAGCATTGCCCCCTGCTGGCTGACTCAGGTTTGACGTCTATATCTATCTATCTATCTATCGATCAATTCCTTCTACTGCAGGAATCGTGTGATATCACTATTAGTCCACGATCGGCAACACAACTGACTGATCCCGGTGGCTGAGCTTTCATAGTCAGAATCATTTTTTAACCCAGAGGAAACAAGACTGTTACAACCACAAAAGTTCTTTCAATGTGAAATATTTAAAGACTTTCAGTCACATGAGGCAAGATTCACTACAATTCACTACAGAACAGAAATAACAAATGTTTAAACTAAATTTGATGCTTGCTGCAGGTCCCAATAAAGTTGGCACAAGGTAAAAATGTCTGAAAAAGCAAGACGGTTCAGCTGGTAATAAGTTAGGGTAGGGTTAGGGGTAAAGATGTAAAGATGTTTAGAGGTAAAGATGGCAGAGGTTTTAAAAGACTGTGGAGTACTTCATAAACAACACAAAGACTTCGCCATGGTCTGCAGTGCGTCACACCAGAGTGTGTGTGTGGGACGAGGCTGCACTCCTTTATTGGACACCTGTGGACCACACTGCATTCCTCATCAGCATGATTGTGCTGCTTACCAAATGTGCCCGGGAACACTGTCTGAAACCAGCATTGTTAACACAGCCCACCTGACTGAGGTCAGCTGCCGTCCTTTACCCTGATGGGACCGTCAGCACCGGATGTCAGAGAGCTCCTCCATCCTAGCCTCCACCCGTTCAGTCCTCCAGGAAGGAGCTGTATTCCAGGAAACAGCTGAAGTAATCACTGACATGACTCAGTATGAGTCTCCGGTGTAACAGCTCGTTTCATTATTGAGACATGTTTTTGATTTTCATGACATCTGACTTGTTTTTGCTACCTCTGTGCTTTATCGTATTTGAACTTGTCTTAAACCTTCAGATGGAGCTCAGTGCAGAGTTATCTGGTTTATCTTGTGTCTGTAACGGTGTGTTTACACCGAACACGATAGACGCGAGCGAAAACGGCCCAGACGCCCCTAATTTGACGTGTGCACATTCGCACCTCGACGCGTGTCCAACGCGAATTCATCGTGTGTCAAAATACGCGCGTGAACCGGAAATGTGGGAGGGATGTGGGAGGAAGTTGTGCCGGACGGTATCTTTGCTACATGGCAGCTGTCGAGCTAGCGTTTGAAGAGAGAGTCTCCCTTCTCTATTTACTGTGGAGAGCAGAGCAGCGGCGTTAAGGACGTCCTCGCCGTACCTGGGTCCATCAGGTCCTCCAGACGCGTGAGCAGTTTGGTGAGTTTCACCACTTGCTCCAGGAGCTGCGCCTGGATGACGTTTATTTCAGCGATATCTTCCCCTCGCCCAGTTTGAGGACCTGCTGTCCCGCGTTGGTCCAAGCATCGCCCGCCTAGACACCAATTACAGGCGCTCAATCCTACCTGCAGAGCGCCTGTCCGTCTGCCTGAGGTTAGTAAAAGTGTTTAATACGGTAGTCCTTTATTGATACCTGTGCTAATATATGCTAAACCATCCGTTTATACACTGGTAACATGGATGTGCTATGATAACAGTGCATGCTGTTGGTGTTTACTGAAAGCAAACTGTGGTACGGAGACGACTGTGTATAATATTTCTAGTGATACTCGAAAGGTCTCATCAAGTCCCGATTTAATTCGATTTATGCTGTTATCAGTGTTTGCAATGATAGCATGGCTGTAGTGTCTATCAGTGTATGCTCTCGGTGTTTGCTGATATCAAACTGTCGTACGAGGACCACAGGGTTAATCTTTGTTGTGACACTCACTCCTTTCTTTTATTTAGACCTGGTTTAATTCTGGGATAGTTGAATATTTGTATATAATCCCTGCAGACTGTTTTAGATTATATCTAATATACATTATGTAATTATCCTTATAATTACAAAAGGTTTTATGTAAGATTTATGCTTTGTAATTTAAATCTGAATCACAAAAGTGTTTTGGAATTGGAATAATGTATTTTGTAACTGCAGTACACATAATACTAATTTTAAACAATTTTGTCCAGGTTCCTTGCCACCGGGGACTCCTTCAGGTAGGGCTGTGCGATATGACCAAAATCTCATATCCCGATATAAGACATCTATCGTCTGATAACGATATAAATCACAAAAATGTAACATTTTCTGTCAATTCTGTGAATCTCGGGCAGCTCGACTTGCGTGAAGTGTTTCCAGCTGCGCGTCGTGTAGCTGGAGTCGAGTGTTTTAACCGATGCATGAAACAATACATTTTAGACATAAGTTGTAATGGCCGCCGTTTTCTTTGTATTTATTACACGGCGTGCTGCGGGGAAAAGCCTGTTCTAACGTTTGAGTCTAAGGTTTATTTTTTAGCACCTGGCGGCTCTTTTTACTTCTCATCCGTAAATAATCTGCTCTTTCATGTGATTCAGTTTATTTTGAAAAGTCTCAACAGGATCTTGAGCTTTATTGTGAAAGGTTTATGTGGAACATAAACAAGCGGACACGCGATGGTGTTACCGTTGTTGTTGCTAACCACAACGCACAAAAACAGGCCCTTGTCCGTCTGTAGTGCGGTTATATTAAATATAAGAGAAAGAGAGAACTTTAAGAAATGAATATAACCACTACAGGGACCATCAGAACCATGAGAAAATATTGTCGTAAACAGTTTATTTTGCAACAACACGAAACAAACGACAGCGTAAAATGAAACGATAGACGTTTTTATATCGTCATCCGATATATATCGTTATATCAAACAGCCCTACCTTCAGGACCATCGCATTCAGTTTTCGAGTTGGTGTGTCCACGGTGAGCCAGATCATCTCCCAGGTAGCGACGGCCATCTGGGACTGTCTAGTGGATGATTTCATGGCTGTGCCTTCAACTGCAGACTGGCGGTCCATTGCAGAGGGATTCCAGGAGCGCTGGAACTTCCCTCTCTCCATCACAGTAGAGGTTGTATCTGCGCTCCATGGAGCTCCGTCCTGAAATTGCGGAGAAATGCGTGAAGGCAACTTGTGTTCTCCACAATTTTCTGCGCTGTTTGGATGAGAGAGGGGCACCTGCTGTGAGGGGTGTGGCACCTGCTGTGAGGGGTGTGGCACCTGCTGTGGTGGAGCCGTTGCAAGGCCTGGGTCATGTAGCAGCAAACAACTCCTCCAGAGAGGCTGTCCTGGTGAGGGAGAAGTTCATGGCCCACTTCTTGGCGGAGGGAGCTGTGTCTTGGCAACCAAAGGAGTAGCCTGTTTGAAGTCTGAGTGACTTCCCCACAACGGCTCTTTTAAGAGCCACCCACAAACCTCTAAAGAGTGTTCCTGTCTTTTTTAATTTTTCTTAATAAATGCAGCTCTACTCCAAAATAAACTGACCTCTCTTTACTCTCTTAAATAACTTGTCTTCACTATGTTCCTATATACAGTGTGATGCAACCGTTTGGGCAACCTTATTAATAGTCATTATTTTCCTGTATGAATCGCTGTTACAGTAAAAAATGTCACTTGCATATATCATATAGGAGACACACACATTGATATACACTAAATATTCATTTCATTTCTCTTTTTTTGTGTTGCCAATTTATGCACCTTCTTGATTTAGTTTAAAGAGTTATTGAACACTTTCTGTAAATCCAGTGAACTGCATTTCACTTCTCAAATATCACTGTGTGTGTCTCCTGTATGATATATTTAACTGACAATTTTTATTGTGACAACCAACGATTTGTACAGGAAAATAATTACTTTTCACAAGGTTGCCCAAACTTTTGCATCCCACTGTATTGGTATATTTTGTTATTAGTGTAATATGAAATAAATTCTACTTGTGTCAAGTCGGGTGCCAATATTTGCTGTGTAGTAGAACAGAGACATTAGTCATTACAAATGTTTATTGGAAAAAATATATAAATTCACTAACAAAAACATTAAACATAAATATATAACATTTAACTTTTTACAGAGAGACAGGAATAAAAAGGACCCAGCTTGGAGTGGAAGAGCCTCAGGGAGAAGGAGGAGAAAAATAACAGCATTGTTTCTGCCCTGGAGAGCTGCTGCCTCATCAGAAAACGACTGATTGCTAGGGTCCACGGCAGTGATGAGCTTTTCCTCCATACTGAATGAAGAATGAAGGGCTTTGGCTGGATCTGCCCCTTGGACCATTTCCCCTTTGGTCAGAGCCACGTCAGCAGGCTCCTGATTGGTTGTCGTGGCGTGATTTGACGCTTGAGTTCAGATCTTTCCAACTCGAGCGGTAGACGCGAAACGCGCGTATGCACAAATGCAACACAAAAACTGACGCGTGTGGTTTTATTTGCGAGCCAAACGCGGCAGACGCGGTACACTGACGCCCGTTTCACGCGTTTGCGCGATACAAATCTGCTTCCCAATTTCATCATCGCGCTTTTTCCATTGACTTTACATGTAAACCTGACGCTCTGGCCACCTCTATCGCATTCGGTGTGAACACACCGTAAGACTTAAACTACATGGACTTAGAGACAGTTTGATTGTAATCTGGTTACATTTTACGCTGAAACATTACTGAGATTCTGTCATTAAAGATGTCCAACAGCATTTTAAAGGTTTGATAGAGTCTAGAAACATGAAGTGTGACCCTATACATGACTGACATCATTGCAGTCATTCTGAGTTCCAGCTGTGAGGTTTAAAAATGTGCAGGACCCTGGATTCATCAACATGACGCTGACTCACTTTCATCTTCCTGCTGCGCTGCTCTTTGTTTACCTGTTTCTAATGTGACTCATTTGTTTCAGGGACACTCTTAGAGCGCTGCTTCCTGCTTACAGGTTACTTCTCCTGTCTCTGTTCACTCTCCTCCCTGGGTCAGTGTTGGTGTCTCTGTGTGTTTAGTCTTTTGGTTACTTCCTGTTTTAGTGTGAAGGTTGGTTTTCTGGAGTTCCTGATTGTAGTTCTACTTCCTCCTATGTGAGCATCCCCACCTGTGTGCAACAACATGCTTTAACATTTGGCGAGAGAGGACGAACGTTTATCGACCAGAGCAAAGAAATTGTTTCCGAATCAACAACACGTCTTTGTTTTCCAGAAAACACACAAACTTTAAGATTTCAGGAGCGTTTACTCCAACCTGTGGGTGTAGCTGTAGTTTGGCTGGGGAAGGGCAAGCCCACCCAGCCCCCCAGAGACCACACACAGCAGACAGAGTGAAGCCCGAGTCCCCACATGTGTGTTTCACTGTAACAACAATCATACAGTTTTATGACGCACTGTTTATTTTTGTGTTTCTACAGTTTTTAACTGTATTTTTTTTTTTTTTTTTTAAACGTATGTTTATTTGTTTTTTCAACAGTATCAACACCAACATAAAATGAACGTATGGCAGTCATTAAAATAATAATAATAATAGTAACAACACTAATAATAATAATAATAATAGTAATAGTAATAACGATAATTGAAGTGTTAATCCTAAAGGGTTCCAAATAAATGCATAGTTAAATAAATTAAATTAAACCATACGAATAAATACAATTAAAAAAATAAAAATAAATAAAAAATAAATAAAAATAAATAAATAAACAAAAATAAAAAAATAAATCATAATATAGGTTACATAGTATATTCCCAACAGCAAGTCAGACATTATTCATTATCTAGTTGTCTTATTCACTCACCGCCCGCCCCCCCCCCCCCCCCCCCCCCCACATCCCCACTCCTCAGTAGATCCAAAAATATCTTCCAGATGTTGTAAAATTCAGAAGCCTTCTTTCTAACAATATAGGTCAGTTTCTCAAGAGCTAAACTCGATGTTAAGTTATTTAACCAGTGGTTAAAAGAGGGGCAACCAACATTCTTCCAGCATAAGGCGATACAGCGTTTGGCCTGTAGCAAACAAAGATCGACCATTTTTCTTTCCTCACAAGACAGAGTAGTCATCTGGATACAAGCCTAAAATGCATAACTTAGGGCAAAGCGGTACAGGAGAAGTTGTGATCTGAGAGATATATTTTAACACAGAGCTCCAAAATTTTTGGATCTCTTCACATTTCCACAGGCAGTGATATAGTGTACCCTGATGCCTATTACACTTATAGCATAGATCAATTATATTAGGATCAAATTTATTTAATTGTACAGGGGATATGTATGTTCGCATTATCCAATTAAATTGTATCATTCTCAAACGAGTGTTAATGGTCTGAGTGTGTGTTTTTGAACATATTTTACCCCATTCAGTATATGAAATATCTTCTTGTAAGTCATTAATCCACTCCCGTCTTTTACTATCAGAGTTATCCTTATGGTGTTCAACTAACAGGCTATAAAACTGGGACACCAGTCTTTTACCAAAACAGTTTTTTGTAACATGAGTTTCTAGGATGGAGAGTGAGGGTTGGTGCACTGAATTGTTTAAGTGTGCCAGAATAAAACTTCTAAGTTGCAGATACTTAAAAAAGTGTTTCTGCGGTAAATCAAACTTTGCCCTTAATTCACTGAATGACATTAGAGAATATTCCTCATATACGTCCTGTAGTTTCGCAATGCCCTTGTTCAGCCAAGCTTTAAAGCCCATGTCATTCTTAGCCGGGGCCAAGAGTTCATTACCCCAAATTGGGGAGAAACAGGACAACCCAGAAGATTCATTCAACATTTTTTGTACTTCATGCCAAACAACAACAGTGTTTTTTACAAAGGGATTAGTAGTAATTTTCTTTAAAGTTTTAAAGGGTGCTCTTGTGTTCTGGGGGCCTCTGGATGTCTGGAGTTTTGATCTCCTCCATACCGCTTCACACCCTGGAGGACGGGGCTGTGGCCCCCCCACACTCCCTAGCAGATCATTACATGGAGAAACCTTTGGAATGCAAGCATGCTGATCCACACAGGTATGCACACATGGGTATTCACAGACGCGGACTAAAGCTTTCTTGGCTGCTGCCTCAAAGCACACTGTGCGCTGTCTCTCTTGCGTGCTGCACAATATCGTTTATTATTTAGTAAATATTGATATCTATGACTAGCTAGTTTATTGTGATGGTGCTTTGTTTTCTCTATTATTATGTTACTCTTTGTTGTTTGCTGTCTCCTCTGTTTGTTTTTTTTGTTTGTTTTTTTTTTTCTCCATACAGGTGACCCAGGAGTTCTTTTTTTTTTTCCTCTCTCTTCCCCCCCCTTCTCACCGTCTCTTCTCCCCTTTGGTTTTCTTTCTTTCTCTCCCCCTCTTTCTCTCATTCATTCCCCCTGTCCTATTTATTAAAAAAAAAAAAAAAAAAAAAAGACAAAGGATGAACTGAAGCTCTGCCATCACGTAATGTCGCATACTGCTGTTTCTGATGTCATTTAGGAAAAAAAAAAAAAAAAAAAAAAAAAAAGTTTTAAAGGGTGCTGAGTATAAATAGCTATTTAACGACAGACCCTTTGAGGACATTCTTTCAGTTGCTAACCAGGGAAGGGAAATATCGTTTGAAAACCAAAACATAGTGGTCCTCAGCTGAGCAGCCCAATAGTACCATTTTAAATTTGGAAACTGTAGTCCTCCCCTATCATATGGTAAATACAAGAGGGAGAGTCTGAGTCTTGGCTTCCTATTGTTCCAGATGAAATTAGAAAGAAGCTTTCTGGTCTTGGAAAAAAAAGAAGGAGGAGGGGCCAGCGGAATTGACTGAAAGATATATAGGAATTTAGGTAATATAGTCATCTTTACTATGTTTATTCTTCCCAGTAAAGAAAGAGGCAATGATATTAATCTAGTGATCTCATCCGACAACCCTACCACCAGGGGCTCATAATTGGCTGAACTAAGATTGCTTATTGTTGGGGTTACTCTGATGCCTAAATATTTAAATCCCTCTGCGGCATTCACAAATGGGTGGGATACAACTGGTTTCAACCTCTCGTTCATATTTAAAAACATAATGGATGATTTTTCTTCGTTCACTTTGAACCCAGAGAAACTGCTAAATTGATCGAATAGCTTCAGGAGAGATGGTATTGATTCTGCAAGGTGTGATAGAAACACAACAGTATCGTCAGCGTACATTGCAATTTTGTGTAGCATCTCCCCGATTTTAATACCATGGATCGAGGGATGTGATCTAATTGCTATCGCTAAAGGTTCCATGGCTAGTACAAAAAGCAGAGGTGAAATCGGAGACCCTTGCCTGGTGCCTCGAGATAGCTCAAAAGGACTAGAAATGAGACTATTGGTAGATACCATTGCAACCGAATCAGCAAGTAAAATTTCAATCCATCGGCGGAAGTGATCACCAAATCCAAAACGCTTAAGCACCTCAATTAGATAGGGCCATTCAACTCGATCGAACGCCTTCTCCGCGTCGAGTGATAGTATTGCAGTATCAGGTAACTCTTCACATTCGTGGATTATATTGAGAACTCTCCTCACATTGTGGAACCCCTGGTGATTTTGAACGAAACCATTTTGATCTCCGTGTATAATGGCTGGAAGAGCCCTCTCCAGCCTCATAGCCAAAGCCTTAGCTATGATTTTGGAGTCAGAATTTAACAGCGATATGGGTCTGTAAGAACCACTTTCGGCTGGCGCTTTGCTCGGTTTTAGAATGAGAGTGATCAGGGCACTACGAAATGTAGCAGGGATGCGACCTGTTTCATAGGATTCCAAATAAACATCTAATAATGGGGGAATTAATTTTGCTTTAAATAGCTTGTAAATATCTATCGGAAGCCCATCAGGACCCGAAGCCTTACCACCTCTCATGTTCGTAATTGCATCAGAAACGTCATTGAAATTTATTTCTCTCTCCAATTCATTTTTCACATCCTCAGAAATACAGGGAAAGATCAATCTATCCAAGAAAGCACTTTGGCTTACCAGGTCCAGTGGGCTGTCAGATTTATATAGGGTTTTATAATACGAGACAAAGGTGTTATTAATTTCTGTGGGATCTGTAGATAATTCCCCTTGATCGTTCCTAATTATATTAATGGCTCTGTCAGATTCAAGTTTCTTTATCTGCCAAGCTAGTAGTCTACCCGGCTTTTCACCCTGATCATAAAACGTCTGTTTCAATCTTATTAAACCATCTTCAGCTTTAAGCATAGACAGCTCCTCGTATTTAGCTTTAAGGGTCAATAACTCCTGTTTTTTCTGTGTTGAATCATCTATGTTAACTTCTCTCTCTAATTCTCTAATTTTATTGTCTAATTCGTTCATTGTCTGTTTGAATTTGTTAAATTTAGAACTGGTGAAACTTATCATTTGTCCTCTAATATATGCCTTAAAAGCTTCCCACCTTACGGCTGCAGTTGTTTGAATTGTATTAATTGAGAAGTAGAGATCAATGTGTTCTCCTACAAATTTCATAAAGTCAGAATCATGTATCCATTTAGGGTGCAAGCGCCACTTGTTTGAGTGGCTATTCACTTGTTCTACCTCATAAAATAGTGAGGTTGGGGCATGATCTGACAACACAATGCTGTCATATATACACTTAGTTATATTGGGTAGCAAAGATGAGGAGATTAAAAAATAATCTATTCGGGAGTGGGATTTAAATACTGCTGAATAGCATGAGAATTCCCTTTTATTGGGGTTTTGAATTCTCCATGGATCACAGAGGTTCAGATCTTTCAAATATTGTTGTATTTTTTTTCGTGTTTGAGAGTGTGAAGTGTCTATCCCTGATGAGCGGTCAAGCTTCGGGTCCAGAGTACAATTTAAGTCACCTGCCAATAGGGATGGGTATTGATAAGATTTTAACGATTCCAATTCCATTTTCGATTCTGTTTAACGATTCGATTCTTTATCGATTCTTTTTTTTTTTTAAAAAAAGGAGAACACTAAGGTCGATTAGCTCAGAGCTTTGTTTTATATCTTCTCTTTGAACAAGATAGAAATTTAGGAGTAACATGGCCTTACAAACCCAACAGTGAGATCTTGAGAGATCCAGCCTTCAATGGGGTGTCACAGGGTCCCCAGGAAAAAAAATTGTAAATGTAAAATAATAAAATAAATATTCTTGTGAGACATATCACATATTGACGGGGTCGGGTTATGTTAAAAAGTATAAATTGTTATACTTTGTTCATTGGTTCAAAGGTACCCCACACTTCTTTTTTTGTTTGCTTGTTTGTTCTGGTGTATTTTTCATTTGAACTGTTACTCTGCCAGAGTACTCATATTTACAAGATGGCATTGAACGCCCCATTGGTGTATCAGGAAAACTATTTTGTACGTATGTTCCTTGAAGGGGATTGAAGTCGTTCTTTTTTCCACCGCAGCGAAGGGCTAGGAGTAGGAGAGGAGCTGCTGTATGTTTTTGTTATCGAATCGATCTGATTGTGAAATAAAGCATATGCAGTGAGAAAGCAACTCCAGGAGTCATCCCTGCCTTAAAGCTGCAACATTCTTCTGTAGCAATAACAAAGTATAACATAAATTGTTCTGTGGCAATTACACAAGAATATCCAGTAATGTCCCTGCCCACAATTAAACACATTCACTTACCAAAAATCGGGGGAATCTGCTGTGGCAAATGGGTGCAAGCCTTTTACCACAAACTTAGACACTGCTCGGTGACATTAGTCTATCCTGGCCTGAAAGGAGACGCTACCAGTAGACTGCAGCGAGAACTACCAGCGAGCGCCAGCCAGACTCTGTCTGTCTCTCTCATCATGGTCACCTACATGTACAGTAATGGCAGGTCTTGTAATAAGGCAGATTGCGCTAACATAATATGCACTGTTAGTTGATTATTTACCTGCCACATTAACGGGAGAGGACGTGCAAACGTTAGCGCTGCTGCTGGGTTGAGAGTCACGAGTCCGGAGCGGAATTAAAAACGCGTGTCATCGCGTGTTTTGTGAGCAAATGCTTTTGCATATTCGTAGTGTTTCCTCCCTTAAATGAAATATCTACTTTGCAAGTTGCCCTGTTGTCATCGGTTCTCATAAAGTATAATCAAACTTTTGAGCGTTTGAGCCGCTTAGGCGCCGTGTTTCCTGCCAGGTAAATGACGCTCCGCAACGTGGTGACGTCATTCGGGGCGACTGGAATCGATAAGGGAATCGTTTGCAAAAATGGCAAACGATTCCAAGGAATTGAAACAGTGGGAACCGGTTCTCAACAAGAACCGGTTTTCGATACCCATCCCTACCTGCCAATATTATCCTACCAGGAAGGGTAGCTATCAATAGAAATAAATTCTCAAAAAATGAAGGGTTATCATCATTAGGGCCATAAACATTAACTAAATTGAAATTCTCTTTCAAGAGAGTTCCTTGAACCACCAAAAATCTGCCAGCTTTATCATAAATAGTGTTATTTACTTGGAAAGGCACTGAATTATGAATTAACACCATAACCCCTCTCGCGTGCGAAGGGCAACAGGATGCTAGCACTTTGCCTGGCCATCTCCTACGTACTTTCACCAGATCCTCTCTGAGTAAATGGGTCTCTTGGATAAACGCTATTGATGACTCAAGTTGTTTAAGCCTGGTAATAACCTGTTTTAGTTTAACCACTTTTACCATTCCTCTCACATTCCAAGAAGTAAATTTAAAAGTCTTATATGAAGTCATCTATTCTTATTAATACAACAGATTGTGCAACATAGTATCTTCATTTGGTTGTTGGTAAACCTTTCAGTATCTCTAACTGTTGTGGTGGGAGTAAACCAGTAAAAAGCAACACGTTGTGAAAAATACAAAAACACAAAGAAATAACACAAAATCTGCCATAAATGAACCCCCTTAGCTGTCAACCTGAACCGGACAGCCCCTCGCCCTACCCCGCCCTCCCCCTGCAGTTAAGTGCACACGCTGATCCAATGTAAACAAGGGAGCAGCTAGACCAAACCGAGCTGACATGGTCAAACAAAACCAAACCACCTGGACAATTGCGTCTCCTGACGAAAATGTATATCCTACATGAACAAGTATGTATACAATGATCATTACAAACTTTCTTGTAGCATAACTCTCATCCCGGAGAGCCGACTGTATGTCGAACAACCAGTACTCCAAGACACAAATGAAAGCCCAATCAACAAGTGGGCGTGGCTAGTTATCTATAAGGGATAAATAAAATGCCCAATACAACTGAGGAGAACGAAGGAACGGTCAACCAAAGTAAATACAAAAAAGAAAAATACTCTCCCCAAAAAATTCAACAGTAAGGATGAGCGATATTGACCATTAAATCCAACAATTTCAAACTACAGTTGTTATGGGCAGATAGTGAAGGATTCGGCAGTCCCCATCAGATATTCTGCTAGTCCTCTGTATTCTGCAAACCTCGGATGAACTTTTCCGCATCTGCTGGGGTCTCAAAGACATGCATATGTCCACCAGATGACACTCGTAGCTTCGCCGGGTAAATTAATCCGTAACGTACGTTCATCGCCCTGAGCTGCTGTTTCACCCGGTCGAAGCCCCTCCTCCGTCGGTGGAGATCTGTAGAAAGATCCGGGAAGAACATGACCTCTTGACCCCCGCAGATAACTTTCCCTTTGGCCATAGCCGCCCGCATCACCCGAACCTTGTCTTGGAAGCTTAAAAACTTCACGATGAGGACTCTCGGTGAGGGTGGTCGGTTGGGTTGCGTCCGGCCGGGCAACCGGTGAGCTCTTTCGATGAGAGGTTGTCTCGGGAATGTTGCTGGTCCCAGCGCTTCGGGGAGCCACTTCTCTAGGAAAGCCACCGCGTCATGTCCTTCTATTTTCTCCGGCACATTAACTAGTCGTAGGTTGGAACGACGAGAGCGATTTTCGAGGTCCTCGAGTTTGTTCGTGAGGAGAGCCACTTGTTTAACTAGCGCATCTATCTTGCCTTTCTCTGAGTTAATGGCGTCCTCCACGCTGCTAATGCGCATCTCTGCCCCATCCATGCGCACCGAAAAGTCCTGCACGTCTCTTTTAACATCTTGGATCGCTGACAGGACCACATCAAGTTTTGTGGAAAAGTCATTTCTGATTCCGTCGAGTATTTGAATAACATCCATGTTATGGGCCATTCCAGTACTCACGTCCAGGAGACTCCCAGAGCTAGCATCACCTGCAGAGTTAGCTTGACTGCTAGCATCAGAGACGTCGTCTTCCTCACTCAGAGAAGAGTGTGCCTTAGATTTATTTTGTGCTTTCTTAGCCGGCATAATGTCGCGGATATACGATAATAACTCGTTACAAGCAATAGTTATCACTGTTCACGCAGTTAAAGGACAGTTTTCAGGAACTTACTAAAATATCGCCAGGAGCTCACAAAAATACGTGTGCCTAGTTCAGCGCCATAACCACGCCCCCTATCTGTACTTTTACTTTTTATAAAAAACTACTGTTTACTGTGTTATTAAATTTACAGTTAAAGTTCATATTTTACACTCTGCACACTGATCCTAATGATCTTAGTGTATTTTGTAGTGTTTTAATGCATTTAATAGCAGTATTTTAACAAGTATTTCGTAATATTTTAGCATTTTGTATTTTGTAGTGTTCGTCTGTGTATTTTGTAGTATTTTAATGTGCTTCAATAGTATTTTCAACTGCAGTATTTTTACAGCGTGTAACTGGAGAGTTTTCAGGAGACGCCCAGTGGAATAGCCCTTCCGCGTATGACGTCATATGTGGTCAAGGTTTCAGAGCACAAAAATAAACTAACGGAAGCGGACTTTCAAAATAAAAATTAATAAAACTAAGTGAATCTGTGTGATTTATTTAACGCATTCCTGTATTTTATTATATGAATTCAACTTGCCTGTGTTCACAGCTTCTTTAGACGTCACTAAAGTGTCGTCACTAAAGGTGTCGTTTTATAGGTTTGTTTGCCCTAGAGCTACTGCGGTGCTTTAATTGTGAAGCGCCACAGCGGAAGTGCCGTCCTCGCGCTCCCTACCTTGACGCAGCGGGGCTCAGGTCGGTCCGCGAGCTGACGGCAAGAACCGGGATCGAACCTACTCCTGTGACGTCACCATGGCTGCTCAGGTAAGACCATCGCCTGCACGCGTACCTATCTGCGGTGACCTCTGACCCCGCGGCTGGCTCCAATCAGCGCGCTGAACCGAACCGGATTCGGGGAGCAACAGAACGGCGGGGACACACCTGAGACACGGCAGGTGTCAGCAGACAGGTGCAGCGAGCGGCACGAGGAGAGGAGGGGGACACAGGGGAGACACGGGGGAGACAAGGGGGGAGGGAAGAGCGGCAGGCACGGCTTGTACAGCCGTGGGGAGAACTGCCAACATCCAGTTGGGAAAATAGGAACGCACAGGCTGTTGCTGCGCATGTGCGGGAACACCAGCCCACGTTTAAAAGTTGTCGGAGAAGCTCAGAGGAGGGTCAAAAGTCACAGACCTGCTGCTGAGGAGAGATCGATGAGAGTTATTGATCCCTGCGATGATCAGTGAGGTCTGCAGGCGATATATCAGAAACTTTAGATTGTGAGGACGAACTCAGAGATTGTCAGTGTGAGGAGGTCTCCTGTTTCCCACAGCACAGTCCTCTGACACCAGTGGCGGTCCTAGCCTGTTTGGCGCCCCGGGCGAACACTCCCTCTGGCGCCCCCCCACATACACAAAAAACATATTAAGGATTATACATTACGATAAAACTGTTGTCGAAACATACTGAATTTTGCCAGAGAAACACACATATGAAGAGAGAGAGAGAGAGTATGCATTGTATGCAAACGGCTACCAAACAGTCATCATAATTCGTCATACAATGAGAACAGGACAAATCAACAATTGACAATTAATATTAAAACCTGTAACATAATGTACTGTTTGGAGTTTAGTATTTTTACCATTTCTTCTTGGAGCAACTGTAATCCACATAATTTCCTTAGGGATTAATAAAGTATTCTGATTCTGATTGTTTCAGGATGACCTGCCATTATCCAATCACACATCTGCTTACCTGCATCTGTTGCTCGTTTCTCCTCCTCTTCTTTTTTATTTTTTCTAAACTGAGCTCCTGATGGCTTTGAACTTTTCTTGTCCACCTTACATTGGTTTTAATTTTGCACTCCGGTATGAACACAAATCCCCCATATCGAGGATCACCACAACATGATCTAACAGACCTACACCTTAGTTCACAGATTCGCCCGTATCTAAAACCGCTACTGTCTGACAGTCAGAGAACTCATCGCTTATTGATTTATTTAAAATAACGCTGGCATGCCTGGGTGTGAGATATCAGCTGTGCTGCAGACGGAGAGCTGAAGCTCATAAAGACCTCAGATTGTTTTTAAACTTGACTCTAAGCGCTTCATGATATGAATGTACCTGCCCATCACCCAAACACCTGGATGTTGTCCACGCTTCAGGTTTATTACTGGCTGTGGAAATCACGTGGCTCACTGTTCTCTGCGTGTTGCTGCGGATGTTCCCATTGGCTGGTACTTGTCTATGAAGCCCTGCTTGGCCTGCTTTCCTCTTACCTTCGTGTTTATATGTGTAACAACCAACACGGCCTTCGCATTCACAGCATCATCCAAATGATCGCCCTGGGAATCGGACAAAATCAGGATTTCAAATGTGCTGCTGGTGTTTCCAGGAATAATCAAATTGACACATCTGTACTTGTTTGTACTTGATGTCTCGTTACCTGTTGTGTCTGTTGCACCTTTGCTGGTGTGGTGGGAATGAGAGCCTGGATGAATAAATCAATCAGACATCTCATGTTTACTCTGATGGTTTCACTGAAGGACGGCGTCCTGATCGGGGATCAGTGATGCGAGGGATGAAACCATGGTAACAGTTTAACAATGAGGGAGACGTGGTGACAGGTCTGCAGCCTCCACCATCACGCTTGGGGCAGAGACTGAGCTGTGGGCGTGGGTGGTGCTGCAGGAAGTGATGGTGTGTTGGAGTGAAACAGACCTGAGGGTGATGGGGACCGTCGTTGTCCTCAGGTGGGGGCGTGGCAATGGAAAACTCACATGATCATTTCTACTGTAAGTAGAAAGAAGTTGTAATATAACAATCACAATTACTCTAATCAGTGAGAGAGTTTGTGACAGTCTCCACAGAGTAAACTTTTATATGACTGACTTGCAACGACGTAGCGCTCCTGCATCAGCGTTAGTCCTGAACTCAAATATAACTTCAAATTATTTTGTGACTGTTCGGCTCTGCAGACGTGTTTGTCAATGCGACAAGCAGAAATCATATTTGTGTTCATGAATAAACGTGTGGAGGCAGGAGACGACGTTTCATCGCTGCACATGGAAATGTCTCTGTGTGAGCTTCTCTGGAAAGAAAAACCCAGAAAGCCTGGAAGTTCCTGATATGTGGATGTCAGGAAGTACTGTGGTCCAACAGGAAGTCAGGTTCGAGAGTTTGTAGTTTCACTGACATCCAGACGTTTCCTCTGAGCCCAAACCAGAGCTGGTTCCTCTGACTGCCCCTAAACTTTAGTTTGTACCAGTCTGAGCTCTGTGCGTGTGTGTGCGTGTGTGTGTGCGCGCACGCGTGCGTGTGTTTGTGTGTGTGTGTGTGTGTGTGTGTGCATGCTTGTGTGCATGCTTGTGTGCATGTGTGTTTGTGCGTGTGTGTTTGTGTGTGTGTGTGCGTGTGTGTGCATGTGTGTGTGCGCTCTCCAGGCTCTGGTTCTGTACGACTTCACAGCGGAGCCAGGAAACAACGAGCTGTCGGTGAGAGAGGGGGAGACCATCACTGTGACAGACCAGGTAAACACAGGTGTTTACACTGCACACACTGCAAAGGAAACACGGCTCCACCCCCTCACGTGTCCCTGTTCTTCAGACTGTGGGTGGAGGCTGGATCCAGGCCCAGAACTCCAGCGGACAAACCGGCCTTGTACCTGAGGGATATTTACAGGTGAGCGCTGTGACATTATTTCATGTCGTGTCAACACAAAGAGGCACAGATCAGCGAATTTCACCTTCATCAGTGTCACACACTCTGTCCAACACTTACCTTTGAGTTTAGTTTTTATTATTATTTGACTGTTTGTTTGAATTCAGCTCAGTTTCAGTGAGATTCCAGAACAGAGGCCAGAAAATCAGTATTTCAGTGAAAACAAGCAGCTGACTCACAGGCTGATAGACGTCCAAACATCAATAAATACGTCCATCAGGGCTTCATTGGGCAAACTGCAATCATTTATTTTACCAAACCGACAGAGACTAAAACCGAGGATATTTCATCTTTATTTGATTTCAAGTTCACAAAGGCACAAACACTTCACAGAGATACTGAAAATCACAGCACAGAGTGATAAACCCACCATGGAGACCACTGGACCACACAGTGTAACCTCTGCAGTGCTCTAGAATAACTTTTTGCCACGGTTGCACTGGTGTGCCTGACTTTTTTTCTTAGGCGCACCAGCACAAAAGTTAGGCGCACCCAAATTTTTCAACCGCATCACTTAACACCGCAGTTTTACATGTGCACTTTTTTGGGGGCGGAAATTGCTGTCCATACAGACAATATTGATTTGTAAACGATTAACTAACAATCTTGTCAACACAAAGTTCTTTATTTGGAGCACAGTTCTACCAGAAAGATAAGTTAGTGAAAAAGTGCTTGTGCTTGAAGTGCTTCGGCACTCTTTGGTAATATTATAGGCAATGTTAAACCTAATCATCACATCGGCTCCTCTGACGACCTGTTTGCTGCTGCCTGCTGCTGAAAGGCAGTGGGGAGAGGGGACACTTGGGCAGTGCATTTATTGCAGCATATAATGTGTTTTCTGGATACACTGTGTGCTTTTTCAGCGTTCAAAGATTGATGGCTCCATTTCAGAGCACTGGCTATGAATTTCAGACGGATCAGGCCTTAACAAAACATGTATCAATAGTTCTTTTCATCTTTTCTTATTCAATTCAATTCAGTTTTATTTATATAGCACCAAATCACAACAACAGTCGCCTCAAGGCGCTTTATATTGTACAGTAGATCGTACAATTATAGATACAGAGAAAAACCCAACAATCATATGAGCAAGCACTTTGGCGACAGTGGGAAAGAAAAACTCCCTTTTAACAGGAAGAAACCTCCGGCAGAACAAGGCTCAGGGAGGGGCGGGGCCATCTGCTGCGACGAGTTGGGGTGAGAGAAGGAAGACAGGATAAAGACATGCTGTGGAAGAGAGACAGAGGTTAATAACAGATATGATTCAGTGCAGAGAGGTCTGTTAATACATAGTGAGTGAGAAAGGTGACTTGAAAGGAAAAACTCAGTGCATCATGGGAATCCCCGGCAGCCTACATCTATTGCAGCATAACTAAGGGAGGATCCAGGGTCACCTGGTCCAGCCCTAACTATATGCTTTAGCAAAGAGGAAAGTTTGAAGCCTAATCTTAAAAGTAGAGACAGTGTCTGTCTCCTGAATCCAAACTGGAAGCTGGTTCCACAGAAGAGGGGCCTGAAAACTGAAGGCTCTGCCTCCCATTCTACTTTTAAATACTCTAGGAACAACAAGTAGGCCTGCAGAGCAAGAGCGAAGTGCTCTAATAGGGTGATATGGTACTACAAGGTCATTAAGATAGTAAGAATCTGGTTAGATACCATATTTCTAAGATCAGTATTGAACAGCAGAAATTAAGCTTTCTTGTCCAAGGTCATTTAAGTTCAAAAAAAAAAAAAAGAGTGGCCGACAGCGCTGTAAACAACGGTAGACTGGTGGGCAATAAGTGAATGAATAATGCAGAAAGGAGAGACTTTTAGATGGGAAACTGTACTTAAAGTACAGACAGAGAGAGAGAGCTGTGCATGAAGTGTGACTTTATCGTGGTGGAAGCAAAACAGCAAACGTAAGAGGGAATTAATGATGACATTTATCAAATGTGAAGCATAGTTTGGATCTTCTTTTGCTGCTGGTTCAGCGAATTTTGGTTAGAGAGAGACAAAACCTGCACCTCAGAATCTAGCTCAAAAAAGATGTAAACACAAAGCACGGACCCGCCGACACATCAGAGTCAGTGAGCTGTCGGCTTTCAGCTCCAGAATACATTTATATTTCAATCAGGATTTAATTAATCGATACCGCTTTATTCAAGCTACTCACCTCTCTGTCCGTCTGCACTTTCAAACCCCTGACTATCTCTGATTGGTTCAGACCACGATAGGGGCATAATGCGTGTCTGTTGTTGACCACACGGAGATCTTCAGAGTTGCCGAGGCTTTTTTTTGTTCGTACTCGAACAGTTGGTCAAACTGGTGTGACCCAAGATTTTTTTTAGTCGCACAATTGAAAAATTTGGTTGCATTTGCGATCGTCTGCAGGAACATCTGTTTGTTAAAGATGTTGTCATGTTTCAGATCAGAAACACTGGTGGTGTTGGAGGAGGCGGCGACCTGAGCTCGGGGGGCGGGGCTTTTGTCAGTCACACACAGGGATGGGACAGTCGAGGATACAATCCCACACAGCACGGTAACATACGCTTGTTTCAGCTCATTTTCAAGTATAGTGTGTTACTGTGAGGAAAAAGGTTTTACATCAGGAATGTCGAGCAGTGTCCCTATCAGCTGTTCAGGATGATGACGGCGAGTGGGACGACGAATGGGATGACCAGTCGGTGAGCAGTTACCATGACAACAACCAACCGGAAGGGGAGGCCGGAGCCTCAGGACGAAGCGCCCATGGACCCAGTGTTAAGATCTCCCTCAATAAGTACATATGTTTCTGAAATATGCAAATATAACAGACGACTCACAGTAGAGCTAAAAGTAGAGTCCAGTAGATGTCGGTCCATAGAGCAAAGTAAACACTGGTAGGAGTCATTAGATGTCAGTCACAGTGGTTAGCAGTTGGTAGATTCCTGTAGAAGACAGTAGAGCTTACTAAACATCAGTTGAGTTCAGTAGATGTCAGTAGATGTCAGTAGTGATGGTAAACCCTAGTAGATTTCAGTGGAAGGGAGTGAATGTTGGTAGTTGTTAGATATTATTAAAAATTAATGGAAGCAGATGTCAGTGGAAGTTGGCAGAATTTGGTAGATGTCAGTAGAAATCAGTAGAAATGAGTAGATGTCAGTATAATTCGGTAGATGTCAGTAGAAATCAGTAGAAACGAGTAGAAGACAGTGATGCCTTCTTGTCTTTAGGTTCTCGTTCTCCAAAGGTCCGAGTCCAGAAGTCTTTATGTTAGCCCGACCTCCGGCTGACAGCAGAGAGAGGCTTCCTGTCTACGTGAGTCCAACATTTTTCTCTTGGTTAATGATGTGTGGTGTTGATTGCTCTGATTGGCTCTTGGTCCTCGTCCGATCAGATGGGAGAAGTAGGTCCCGTCTGGCTGTACCCGACGTCTCCTCTGGACTGTGTGATTGCTGATCCAAAGAAAGAGTCCAAAATGTACGGACTGAAGAGCTTCATCGAGTACCAGATAACACCCAATGTGAGCTTAGTAGCACTTTTTTTTAAAACTTGCTTTTGGTTGATTTTTATTTTTAGGTTTTAGCTTCTGTGAAGCACTTTGTGATTTTTATCTTGAAAGGTGCTATATAAATAAAATTTTACTTACTTACTTTACTTACTCTGTAGTACTTAGTAGTACTTGCAGTATCACTGGGTATCAATCTCTGACTTCTCCCTCTTCCTCCAGACAACCAACAGCCCTGTCAATCATCGCTACAAGCACTTTGATTGGCTGTATGAGCGTCTGCTGGAGAAGTTTGGGTCCATACTGCCCATCCCCTCACTGCCTGACAAACAGGTGACAGGTGAGCCATCGCCATAGCTACCCTGTATGACCCAGCAAACACCTTTGACCTTACCAGTCTCACTCGTGCTTGTAGGCAGGTTTGATGATGACTTCATTAGGATGAGGATGGAGGGTCTGCAGGCCTGGATGACTCGGATGTGTCGGCACCCCATCGTCTCTCAGAGTGAAGTCTTTCAGCTCTTCCTCACCCACAGAGATGAGAAGGTAGGTGAAGCTCCACCTCCTGCTTTACATCTTTCAGGTACTCAATGATGGGTTTTAGTGTGCTCTGTAATGTCTGTCCTCTTACCATTGCTGGTATGGATTCCAAAATAAAAAATAAAAAAAATAAATAAAGTGTGCGTATGTATGTACATATATGTACTTGTGTGTGTAGATATATATGTATGTATATGTATGTGTGTTTGTTACTTGTAGTTATTACTACCTGTTACCTGTGGTAATGCAATTTATAATTTATATATTCTGTATTCAGTTATGAAGGCTCTAATTGTTGGTTGCGAGCTGCCGCTTAGATGCTTGTATGTGCCCGGAGCTGTTGATGGGTCTGTATGCAATGATGGGCGTAGCTGCGGGAAGTTTATTGTTTTTTTTGTTGATGAGTGAGTATAGGGGTGGGATTTAATACGTTTTCTTCGTCCCACTCCTTTTTCAGGCAATTTTTGTTTTTTGTTTTGTGTATTTTATGTTCAATATAGGTATTTGTTGTGCCTGAAAATGAATAAATAAATGAATGAATGAATGAAAACCTGAGAACCTGCTGTCTAAGCCTCTGGGATGTACTTTTTGTTTACTCACAAACAAATGAAAGACTACAAACACAAACCAGAAGGCTTCAGGTACAGAACAGACCCCACCCATAGGTTATAAATGTTTGTATGGTCTTTTATGGAGATTATGTTTGAGCCAGTCAGGTGTGATGATATCTGATGCTGCTTGCTGATTGGCTAAGGCTGTTTGTTGTTGTTTCAGGAGTGGAAGGCGGGGAAGAGGAAGGCAGAGAAAGACGAGACGGTGGGTCCAATGATGTTCAGTTTGGTTGAACCTGAAGCTGCAGAGCTCGATGTCATCCAGGTGTAAGTCACTCAGTCTGCTCGTAAAGGCCTATACCCTGGGTTTGGTCTGTCAGGCTACCTCTGATTGGTTTGCTCATTAGGGTCGTCTAACTTGTGTCTGTCAAATGTCACATGACCAGTCATCAGGCGTCAATCCCTTTTTTAGCTGTAGCTCACTGGGAGTGCCACAGGGCGGTGTACTGGGCCCATTACTGTTCCTTATTATAAATGTACTTTCACTGTTCTTCCATCAAACAGCAGCTCAGTTTCACATGTTTTTACCTGTGGCTTTTTACCTTTGTGTGACCTCTGAGTGTGTGTGCAGTGAACAGAGGTGTGAACACTACAGCCGCTTTACAAAGTCCATGGATGACGGCATCAGAGAGCTGCTGAACGTCGGGCACGCGCACTGGAAACGCTGCACCGGACGTCAGTGCATACATTTAAAGTTATTCCGTGTACATGTACACAGAATACTTACAGCTGTGATTGGGTGGTAATGTGTTCATCTGTTTTTAACCAGCGCTTCCTAAAGAGTATGAGCGCATCGGCCAAGCCTTCAGAAACCTGTCAACTGTATTCATCACCAGCAAATATCCAGGTGAGCGAGGGAGGAGTGTGGGGGTGGAGGGTGGAGGAGGGAGGATGGAAGATAGAAGGATGGAAGGAGGGAGGAGGGTAGGATAGAAGGAGGGAGGAGGGTAGGATAGAAGGAGGGAGGATGGAAGGAGGGAGGAGGGTAGGATAGAAGGAGGGAGGATGGAAGGAGGCAGGAGGGGAGGATGGAAGGAGGATGAAAGGAGGGAGGGAGGAAGGAAGGAGGGAATGATGGAAGGAGGGAGGATAGAGGGATAGGAAGAAGAGTGGAAGGATGGAGGAAGCATGGAAGGAAGGAGGAAGGAACGAGTGAGGAAGGATGAAAGGAAGGAGGATGGAAGGATAGAAGTAGGTAGGAATGAAGGATTGACGGTGGAAGGACTGAGGAAGGATAGAAAGATAGAAAGAGGGAGGATGGAAGTATAGAAGAAAGGAGGGAGGAAGAGAGGGAGGATGGAAGGAGGGTGGATGGAAGGAGGGAGGGTGGATGGAAAGAGGGAGGAAGGATGGAAAGATAATCACAATGCAGGGACTCCAGCAACACTTAAACAGGAACAACTTTATTGACTAACCAACGGTTTTGTTTACATTCTCGGAGGACTTGAAGCTCTCCCGCGGTGCATTCAGGGACTCTGAGCTCAGTGTGTTCTTTCTGAACCATTTTCCTTAAAGCTGGTTTCCATTGTGAAATACGTAAATATCCAGTAAACATCTATTATGTGGTATAAGTACAGACTTTTAAGTGTCTGCGATGCAGGCGAGGCGACGTTGACCGACGCTCTGACGGCTGCTGGAAAAACCTACGAGGAGATTGCTGAGGTCGTCGCCCAGCAGGTAAAAACACACACACCTATGTATAAATACACAGTATACTGTGTTTTCTCAGTCTTACAATAATATTTGTTTATTCTCTTACTGCATTCTTTGTTGTGTTGATGTTTCCAGCCTCAGAAGGACCTCCACTTCCTGTTGGAGACTAACAGCGAGTACAAAGGGTTGCTGGCATGTTTTCCAGACATCATCGCTGTACACAAGGTACAGCAGAACTACTGTGTGTAGTGACTATACTACACACAGTACTGCTACACATAACTGCAGGTGCACACAGAGAATGTCTGAAAACATGAGACAATAAAACAGACTGAAGCTGGAAACTGAGGCTTTTATTTTGGAGGTTTTTATTCAATCGCTGTCAGAGCAACATTAATTGGGGAATGGGAGGGGCTCCAGATGTGCTGAGGAGGGCGTGGTCTCACCTGTGTGTGTGTGTGTGTGTTTGTGTTTCAGGCTGCTGCAGATAAAGTGAAGGAAGGTGATCGTTTGGTTTCTGCAGGAAAAATGAACAACAGCGACAGGAAGTGCATGAACCAGCGGCTCAGCTGCATGAGCTACGCCCTGCAGGGTAACAGCACACACAGACACACACACACACACCACCCAAAAATCCCAGCAAACCCAAAGGTCAAAGTAATCTCTTTGATAAAGTTATCAGCCCCTGGTGAAATTTAAAGCTGTCATGCTTTTAGCAGAGCGATGGATTTTCTGCGCAGTGTTTCTGAACATGCTTGTTTTATTTAAAAAGCATAAATCTGTTTACAAACAATGACAGAATAATTTCAGAGAGACAAACATGACCACAGTCAGTTTGTCCTCCTGAAGAACTGAGCTTGTCATTGACTCACAGCTTGGACCTGCTGTGCAATGACCTGTGTTCACTCTGTAACACTCAAAGATGTTAAATTAAGACCAAACCAAGGAATTTCTCCAGTTTACAGTTGGTATAAACACATCTGTGAGGGTTTGATCTGAGAAAGCAGCGTCCCAAATCCAAAGACACTTTATAAATCACTTCAGACCTGAGGAGAAGAGTGAAAGTTATCACAGTGTCTCCAAGTGTGGACAACAGGAGTGAGGAGAAACTCAGAGAGAACCACGACGATCCTGCTGAGGAACATGCTGCAGGAGACCAGAATGGGCGTTACCACCACCCACTCAGAGCCCCAACTTTAATCTTTGGCCTGAGCCGAAGACCAAGATCCCCATCAGGACACATCACATCTGGAGGAGCTTCAGAAGAAGGAGAAGGGGCCGCGGTCACTCAGGAGACAGAGACACACAGCTGACCTTTAGCATCACAGGATCATTCAGGGACTTCATGCAACCCTTCAAAATAAAACTGTCTTGCTCTGTCTGACAGCAGAGTAGACGGTCACATGTACAAACCCTGTGAGGGTGTTTCCTGCACAGCTCGTCTCGTCAGACACTCAGCTTTAGTGACCTGCTGCCTTTTCATGATGTCATCGCGTTACCTCATCACCGGCCATAGTTTCAGCTGTTTCTGTTTCACATGTAAAAAAAAAAAAAAAAAAAAAAAGGTAAATGTCATTTGTATAGTGCTTTATTCAGTCCCTAAGGACCCCAAAGCGCTTTACACTACATTCAGTCATCCACCTATCCACACACAGGTGATGGCAGCTACATTGTAGCCACAGCCGCCCTGGGGCGCACTGACAGAGGCGAGGCTGCCGGACACAGGCGCTACCGGGCCCTCTGACCACCAGCAGTAGGCAAACATAGGGTTAGTATCTTGCCCAAGGATATTTGACATGCAGCCAGGAGGCAGCCTGGGATCGAACCACCGACCTTCTGATTAGTGGCTGACCTGCTGTGCCACCTGAGCTGCAGCCACCACCTACATACCACATGTGTATGAAGAGATGATAATGTTGGGTTCATGTCAATTCCACCAAAATAAAAATCCAAGAACGACTGATCTAAGAACTAAATAATAAAGTAAATAAAATGATACCACAATAGTATAAAGTTAATGTTTGTATGTGTAATAAATAAAAAAATGTCCAAGGGTAACTCGCCGCTGTCTGCTCTCCTCCAGCTGAGATGAACCATTTCCATAGCAACCGTATCTACGACTACAACCGAGTGATGCAGCTTTACCTGGAGCAGCAGGTCACCTTCTACCAGCAGGTGAGCGCCAGGCGGGAGGCGGGGTGGGCGGAGTCTGGTTGCGTGTTTAGGTCTGTGATGTCGTCTCCTATCTGCTCTCTGATTGGTCAGATCGCAGATAAGCTGAGAGAAGCTCTGAGCCAATTCACCACGCTGTGAGGACGCCGCCGCCACCATGTGATGTCACATGTGACATCACAGCCTGAGTCACTGTTAACAAAATAAAAGCCTCATAATCTTTATAGTGTAAATGTTGATATGATAATGATTAATGATGAGTTTCCTTCTTTTTCTGCTTTATTTAAAAACTTTTTAACAGTTGATTTTACACGTTTAATAAAACTTTCTACGCCTCCACCTGGCTCTACCTCATCTTTATTGATATTATCAGTAGCAATTATTTTACTGTGACAGTGCAGAAAACTTGTTTAAATGTGTGCGGGATAAGCTGCTCACTTTCCATCGAAACTGTAAAACAGGGAAGGTTTTTTTCAGCTGCAGATCTGTTCAGGCTGAACATCATGATTATTGACCCTGACTCAGGAAGCTGCAGGAACACTGGCTATATCTCAGTTCAGGGTCTGCAGCCTTAGAGTACGCAGCCTTAACAGTCCACAAGGGCCGCGTACTCAAAGACCGCTAAGGCCAGAAGTGCGAGGCTTGTAAAATTGGAAGTTATTTATATTTCCTATCACCTTATACCTTCACTCAAAGACCAGTATCTGTGACAGTGTATATATAGATGTATTATATATGAGAGACAAATATTGTTCTTTTAATATGTTGGCATTACTAAATTTGGCTCAATGCTTACATACATGTGTATGCCTCTGTCAGTGCGCCTCAGGGCAGCTGTGGCTACAATGTAGCTGCCATCGCCAGTGTGTGAATGTGTGTGTGAATGGGTGAATGACTGAATGTAGTGTGAAGCGCTTTGGGGTCCTTAGGGACTAGAAAAGCGCTATACAAATGCAGGCCATTTACCATTTTATGTGTAAAAAGAAAATGTACGAGCTGTGATAACTGTGTCTGATAGAATGAAGAGTAGACTGATATATGAAATATTCCTTTATTGGGTGAGAAAATCAGACCATGTCATAACTGCTTTAAGTCATACAGAATAGACATCAGAGCCTTAAACAGGCTGACTTCTGCTTAAAGTTCCCGGAGGTACTTGATTCAGTCCACAGGATCGGACAACGACGTGAGTCCTCTTCTGTGCCATTGCCCAGTGCCATAATCTTGCAATTTACCATGAGACACTTTCGAGTCATCACCTGAAAGGCGTTGAAGGGATCTGACTACCTGAAGACAAGGAAGCTCCATTTCGAAGAAGATCTCTCTCCTGAGAACCGAGAGAGATGCAACCACTTATGGCCACAGGTGGAGAAAGCACATAAGGAGGGGGAAATTGTCTACTTCGTCGGAGCCCGTGCTTTCGTGAACAGAAAAGAAATTCACTGAAATCCCTTTCAGTCCTGTTTGCGGATGTGCCTCAAGGTCTCTTTTCCTTATTGTTCTAAAGACTTATAATAAGCTGTTGTTGCTAAAAACGTTTTTGAAGCACTTTTTTAGACAGAGTAGTTCTGTTCTCTCTGAAGCTTACACACTCTTCTCAGGGTAAAAAGTTAATTTACTTTTCAAAGTTTCATCTCTATCCTTTAATTCTTTAAATGCTCGAGGACTAAGGGACAATACCAAAAGGAAGGCTCTGTTTTTATATGCTAAACGTTTGAATACTGACTTTTGTCTCATACAAGTATCCCATTCTGAACCTAAGGACGCTAACTTCTGGAAATCCCAATGGGGTGAAGATTTATGGATGTCTCATGGCACCAACCATCCAGCGGGAACTGATTCTGAAACATAAGTTTAAGGAAAAAATATATCTTCAGAAACTGATCCGAAAGAGGACATTTTATTTTGCTGATGATCAGACCCTTTTACTGGGAAACATTTATGGCTACAATAACAAACAGGAGAATACTGACCTAATACTTATAGTAAATGAAAAGAAATCAGTCTTTAATGAGTAAATTTGCTAATCTAAAGATTATATTAGGAGGGGACTGGAATCATTCACTCAATACCATGATAGGTAGATGGCCGAGTAAAAGTCAGGAAAGTAGCAATTATATGATGGATTTTATAAAGGAAAGAGACCTAATTGATAACTGGAGACTTAAAACTCCAACAATTAAGGAATTTTCATGAAAAAATAGATCAAGTTTCTTACAGTCTCGTATTGATTATTGGTTAATTTCTGATCCTTTATCCAAATATGTTTCTATATTAAAAATGTTGCCAACACCCTTAACAGATCATAAAACTACCGTCTAAAAGAGTGAATTCATATTGAGAGTTAAATAATTCTCTTATACTGAATGATTCTTTGGTAAAGGAAATTAAAACAAAAATAGATGAGTATTGGAAAAGGCATGTGTTGAAAATGCTTTTAGTAAAAATTGGGAGTTCATGAAATTTGAATTGACATCTCTCTTAATGAGAAGAGGAGCTGAAATAGTTAAAAATAGAAAAAAAGAAGAGTTGGAAATAACTTCTGAAATTATGGCTTTGTCAAGATCACCTGATAATTTATCTGAAGATAACAGGAACAGACTTCAAATTTTACATTAAATTAGAAAATATATATATTTAAAAGGCAAAAGGTACCTTTGTGAGAAGGAAATGGGTCTAAGAGGGAGAACAAAAACTCCAGCTATTTTTTCAAATTAGAAAAACATCACAACACACTTGGCACCATGACTAAACTGTGTTCAGATGGGTCATCACACAAGACCCTCAAGTGATTACCAAGACTTGTGAACTTTTTTATAAAACTTTAAATAAATCAATTTTTTCTACAGAAGTCATGAACATTTTTTATGATTCCTTAGGTAATATTAAAACAATTATTGACAATAATAAAACTATGTCTGATGCCCTCATCACAGCAACTTAATAAGAGTCCAGGGAATGACGGGTGGACTTGTGAATTTTACAAATTATTTTTAAAGGACTTCTCACGCTTTTACATAAAGTATATATTGAAAGCATTGCTAATGAAAAAGTCCCTCCTTCCTTGATTCAGGGACTAATTACTTTGATTTCCAAGCCTCAAAAAGACGTCCTTTTGATAGAAATTTGGACCTATTTCACTGCTCAATAATGATCATAAAATAATTGCTATGTCTGGCTAAAAAATTAAAATGTGCACTTAATGATATTATTGATGAAACACATTCTGGTTTTATGACTGGGCAGACACATAACAAACAACATAATAATTAATATTTTTGGTCATTCAGGTTTAATCACAGATAATAGTTTCATTCTTTTTTTGGATTTTTATAAAGTTTTCAACTCCATTGAACATGAATTCATGTTCAGCGCACTTGATATTTTTGGTTTTGGAAATATGTTTAAAAAATCCATTCAAACTTTATATGCAGATGCAAAAAGCTCAATCAAACTCCTGTATGGTACAACGAAGAGATTTGATATCAACCGTGGGATCCGTCAAGGTTGTCCGATTTCGGCATATCTTTTCCTTCTTCCTATGCAGACTTTCTATTCATTTTAAAAACAGCAGTGTAATGTTGCTGGCAGAACTTTATCTATTACTCAACTAGCGGATGACACAATACTTTTTTAAAAGGATAAATCTCAAATTGGTGAAGCTCTCAAAGTCATCAAAAATTTCTCAATAGCCTCTGGTCTCCAACGCAACATTCCAAAATGTGATCTTTTCACAGTTAAATGCTGCACAGATACTATTATATCAGGTGTTCCTGTTAAAGATAAGGCTAAATATCTTGGTATTATCATTCAAAAAGACCAAGATGCTAGATTATCTGAACATTTAGTCCCTCATAACTTCAATATAACAAAGATTTAATCTTTGGCTTCAAAGGGATTTATCCATCAGTGGAAGATCCTTGGTAGCCAAAGTTGAAGGCCTTTCCAGACTTTCCCTTTCCCTGATGTTAAATATGGACTTTTTTTTTAAGGTACCTGGTTTGTTTTCTCCCTGTAAAGACACAGGACTGATCACACCTGTGGTTCAGGTAAATACCTGAGTGATGACATGTTTCTGAGTCTCAGGTGAGTGTGAGGGAGCTCTGCTGCCCTCTAGTGACTGTTCACCGGGAACACATGGGCGGTGATTTATTTAAACTTTATTTAAAAAGTGAGTGCCAGCAGACACTGATAAACATAGTTGTTAACAGGATGTCTCATCAATATCAACATGAATCGTCATTGTTGTGTCCTTGAAGATAAAACAGGAAACCCACAGTTGGATCTCTGTGACCCAGACTTATGTATGTTGATCTTTCTGGTTGTCGTGACTGTATTTCTTCTACGTTTAGTGTTTGTATTTTCTGCTTTTAGGTTTGTTATGTAATCTTTAGGTTTATGTCATCATGTCTGCCATCTTTACTGCCTCCTGTGTTTCTCGTGTTTGATGTTCCCTCTCTGTCTCTCCTGACCAGACTTCATGAGGGTGGTCTGAGGGCCCGACATCCTCTAGTGCAGTGGTGTCAAAAGTAGTCCTTTTGCACCATGACAAGCTGTGACATGCATCAAATGACTGAACTGCCATTCAGCATGCAGGCAAGTTCTATAGCAGGTATGTCCAACTCCAGGTCCCAAGGGTCGGCATCCTGCAGGTTTTAGATGTGTCCTGTTCTTCCAACACAGCTGATTTAAAGGGCTAAATGACCATTTCAACATGTCTTGAAGTAATGAACTAATCACTTAGGTGGTCTATCTAAAACCTGCTGGACACCAGTCCTCGGGGCCTGGAGTTCCCACCCCTGTTCTACAGAGTCTTGCAAATGACCTACTAATTTTATTCAGGTGTGTTGCAGCAGGAACAGGTAAAAGTTTCGAGGGCTGGAGTTTGACCCCTGTGCTCACTGCCCGGCACCATGGAGCCTGACTGGCATTTGCCATAGAATACCAGAATTATTATAATTTTACTTTACTACAGTCTATTTTAACCTGGTGCTGTGATGCACTGAGGAATGTGAATCTTATGTGTGTGTGAACATAACCCGATTATTAAAGCTTTAGTGTTGTCTGTGCCTTCTGTTTTTCAATTCATTCTTCATGAATTAATCCGATCCTTGTAAAAAGAAAACATGAATATTCTGCTTTCTGCTCTGTATAGGGTTGCCAACTCCCTGAAAAATAAATAAGGGACACCTCGTGGCCAGGGCCGGGCGACCCAGTTGTCTTCACCCTTCCCAGTGTGGTGAATTTTCTAGCTCTTTTTTTGTGTGTGAAATTATTTTTTTAACCCTTTGACTTGAATTTGATTTAAGTAGATGTGTATTCTTTGTGATATGAACACATGTGAAACAAATGATCATTTAGCCATTTATTTTTAGCTCAAAATGACAACATTAACACATAAAACAGGTCTCCTTCTTAAACAGAAGCCTGTCATGCTTAACTTTTGAGAATATAAGTAAATCTTTCTTTAAAAGAACTCTGTCCTGCTTAACTTAAAATAATAGAAAACAATAGAAAGAAAAACATTCTTGTAACAGTGCACATTTAGTGCATTTAGTACAATTGGCTTCAGCTGAGGTATTATTTCAGCTTTTCTAATGCTAATCAGCTGCTCCCGTTTGAAAACCCGCTTGTTCCCATGATTACGCATCTTAACTCATCATCATTATTCATCTATGTATTACTTTTATGTATTAGTCATCTATTTGTTGTAATCATCTATCCTTGCAGTCGTTTATTACACAAAATAAATTATATTATCACACGTCTGGCCACATAGCGCTGATATTCACTGCACATGCCCATATTAACTTTTTCCAGCCAGGTGTTTTCCTTTTCCCATTCTTCCCTTTCTCTGAGCGAACAAACATTGCTGCTCTAACGCTGGGCTCACACTGTGCGGTTTTAGGCCCATTTTGAGCCGATTTTTGAGTGATCGGACCGATTTTGGCCTTCATCGTGTAGTATACGTGGGGTAACGAGAAGTGATTAACACCTCACGACCAGCTCCCGATCATCAATCGCTCGTGAGGGTCTCACCACAGCCGCTCACACTGCTCGCGCGCAAACACGTAAACGCCGTGAAAAAGACGGAGCAGCACGGCTGTGCAGCGTGTGATCTGGACACAAGCGATGGAGGCACAACTTGTAGAACTTTGAAAAGCTCATCCGAGCCTTTTCGATGTGGCCTCACAAAATTATCACGACCACAACAACCGTGAAAATAGTTGGATTTACATGCTGCTCAATCACAGCTGCCTGATCATGTTTTTCATTAGCAATTTAGCAAAGTTGATGGTGGTGGTGTGTCTGTGTGAGTGAGAGACAGAGAGAGCGAGCGACAGATTTTCTGTTATAACCTTCATTTTATGGAGGCACAGTGTGAGCACTCAGGTCGCATCAGAGCATCGGGCGGTATAGTGTGAGACCTGCATCGTGACCTACCAACGTCTAACCCCTGCGAGTCAATCGTGCAGTTTGAGCAGGAGCTGAATAACGCGACTGAAAAAATCGCACAGTGTCTGCCCAGCTTTAGGTGTACTGTCGTCCGAGACTTGCACCGCAGTGACGGCGTTTGTTTCCCTGTTGGCCATGCTTCTTGTTGTGGTCATCTGTTGTCTTCCGGTATTTTCTCCGTAAGCGACCTTTCCTCGACCAATGAGATGAGCGGTAATCTGAATTGTCATACTCGAATTGTCATAAGTGTGCTGTCAGCTCATTGGTCACAAAGCAGGAGAGGGGCTGGGAATTATGTTTTCAAACAAAGCGTTAATTCCATAAACATTTATAGACTACTTTTGATTCTCACTGTATTACGGGACAAAGTGCGTCCCTTATTAGCTCAATACGGGACGTGTACTTTTGTTTCTAAATACGGGACGATTCCGTATTTTAAGGGACGGTTGGCAACCCTAGCTCTGTAGGTCCTCACCTCTGCTGACCAGGAACACCACAAGGCCTAAGATGTGATCTTCTGGACATGTGATCATGTTAATGTGGTTCAGGTCTTCACACACTGAGAACATCCTCTGTCTGATATACATGCTGGTATCACATGATTCATACCTGTGGACCGTAACATCGATGTTGTCTTTTACTACAATATACCAGACGTACCGGGCGATGGAAGCTCTGCTCTTATTTACTTGTTGCCATGGTGAATCCAGGTACCAGAGCTCCATTGAGGTGTAAATTCCAGTTTTCTTTATTCAGGTGGGTTGTTGTGATGTCTGCTAGCAGATGGAAAGTCTAGAACAGAGGAAGTTGCTCATTTTATTTCTACAGGACTGTTTAACTGCTGTGCGAAGCCTTGTGGACTGAACACAGTCATCTGGTTTGTTTTGTGTGCAGTGTGAACTTATTTCAGGTGTATTGTATGTTTGTATAGTCCATTCACTGCTGAACTGAAGTCTAGTTTCCTTTTTTTCTCTTGGACTTTAAAGGAAGGACGGATGAGCAGCATGAAGATCAGAGTTTTGACCTGCTGTGAGACGATCACTGAGGTTTTACTGCATCGTTCTTAACCTGCATCAGGTCAGAAAATGATGTGAGGGGAGATTGTCACATCTTGCAGGAGCTTTCCTCTCCTCAGGAGCTCTCTCTGCAGGAGGGGGAGATACAGGAGAGGTGGAGGAAGATCTCAGCCTGGGTGTTATGTAGTCTGGAAGATGAGTGGATGGTGGGGTGGGTGCAGTTTTCTCTGTGGTGGGGTTGGGTGGACTGTCCTGGGCTCTGTGGGGCCGGGAGGCGCTGCTGCACTGGGCCCCGGTCTGGATGGGCCTGGGCCCCCTTTCCCTGGCGGGTCGCGGAGTATGGGGGTGCCTACTGGGGTCAGCGGGGGAGCTGGCCCCAGGGAGGGGTCACTTGCCCCTCCCTTCCTTCCCTCCCCATCTCCAGCTGCCTCCCTCTTCCCGCTCCACCACAACCACCCACACATGCAGGACCTTGGAGTAGGGGTATGTCACCAGGGTGCAGAGGAGGCTACCCCCCCCCCCCCCCCCCCCTCTGTCCCCTTCTGGCTGCCTCTGCCTCAATTTTATCCCACAACTTAGACATTCACATTACTCACACTCTCATTACACATACATATAGGATCTTGGGGGTGGGCACGATACACGGAATCCAAAGTACCATCAGGGTGTACACCTCACCCCTGGCGTCGTTGCCCACCTCTCAATGTTAAATACACGTAGACATTGAGGGCTAGCAGGAGGGACTATGCGCTTACCTGCTGCTCTCTGGCAGGTAGCTCCATGCCCTCCTGGGTTTTAAATGCACCTTAGAACACACATGCATCAACACTACAATGAGCGGGTGGAGGGAGGTTTGGAGTCTTCTCTCACCCCCGTTCTCTGCGACCTGCTGGAGCGGGGGGGCTAGGAGGAGGAGTTGGCCGTCCGACTGCGGTCTGGAGTATGGGGCCTCCCTGCTGCTGCGGAGTCGGGGCGGTCTGCCTCCCCCCACCGCAGGGAGAAGGGTAACACCACCTGGGTCTGGGTGCAGTTCCCCCCTCCAGGTGCAAGGGTACCTAGACCCGGGGCTTAGAGTACGCTTGGGGAGTGTGATCGTGTGTACAGTGTCTCTTTATGTCTGTCTCCACGTTGGTTGAGTGTGGAGTAAGTGCATATGAGAGCATGAGGGTGGGAATGGATGTTTGTGTCTGTGTGTGCCTGTATGTCTGTGTCTATATGTCAGGTTGGGTGTCAGGCGCCACCTCTCTGGGGACATCTCAGGCCCTCCAAGGTTTGGAGGCCTATCTCCCCCTACCACCACTTCCCCTGCCAGTGGCGGACCCCCTCAGACATCGGTGCGTTGGTGGTTCTTTGTGTCCGGGGATGGGCGTCCAGGTACACAACGGCTCACTCCTTGGCGGCCGCTTATCGGGCCTGGAGCCTGGGGCTCGCTCGGGCCACTTCGGAGGTGGGGTGCCCCCGGCCTCTCGGCCTGGGGCTCGGTCACTCAGGCACGGCTGGCTGCCGGCGGAGCTCACGGGCGCGTCACTGCAACTCCCCCTGGCTTCTGCTCCGCGGCTGCTGAGTGAGCCCTCATCTGGGACTCTCCTCAGCTCTTTCTGGGACAGTGGCGCGGCTGCCCCTCTGTTGGTCTTCCTTGGTCTCTTGTGTTCTGGGGGCCTCTGGATGTCTGGAGTTTTGATCTCCTCCAGTCCTGCTTCATGCCCTGGAGGACGGGGCTGTGGCCCCCCCACACCCTCTAGCAGATCATTACATGAAGGAACCTTTTAAAAAAAACAAGCGCGTCCATGCTCACAGGTGTACACACGGGTGATCACACCCACAAACTACACCCTTTTTGGCTCCTACCTCAAAGCACACTGTGTTCTGTTGATCTTATGTGCTGCACAATAATGTTTAATATTTAATATTTACTGTCATATTCCCATATATCATTGTGATGTTGTTTATTCTATTACTCTTGTTCTCTTCTGCTTGTTTTCTTTTTTCTTTCTCAGCAGGTGATCCAGGTGATTGATATATGCATTTTTTTTTTCTCTGCCAGTTCTGTTGGTTTTTGTCTTTTGCCCTTCTCCCCCGTCCCTCTTCTCAGCTGTTTCTCTTTCCCTCTTTCTTTCTCCCCTTCTTTCCCCCAGTCAAGTCTGTCCCGTATTCAGTAAGTGAAAATAAAATAAACAATAAAAGGTGAATCAAATGGACCATTACGGCAAGGCTGGGATGGTCAATTTGGTAAAGTAAATCCGTTGGGCATCTTTCTTTGCCTTTAGACAACAATTCTGATGGCAAAAGAGCCAAACGGGACAGGCAAGCAAAAAAAAAGAAAAAAAGAAAATAAAGTATCTGAATTTCAGGAGCCGGACCACGCCTCCGAACTTATCTATGTTCCAGCAAATCTACAAGATGTTCGTTCTCGTTTACGTGAACGTTATGTGTTTCTTTAAAGGCCTAAGATGTTTCTAAGTTACAAATCTTGCATAGATTATTATGCTATTTTAATATAAATAAAAACAAATAACTCAAATGTTTTTGTCTCCTAAAGAGATTTGTGCCTATGGTAATGAATACTCGAATCACACTGTTGTGAGATCCTGGTTCCAGATTCACTTTTGACTTCTAGAGCTAAGCATGGACAAGCATCAGTTTACATCAGTGAACTTACATCAATGCACTCAAAGCAGATCCCTGAGGTCATGTGATCAGGACCCACTGGCTGTGCAAAATACAAGGCTGAGGATGAAAGGAGACTTTTTTCTGTCTTTATTTTAGCATTTCATTGTAAAGGACTGTAATATTATTCTTATCTTGAATAAAATTGTATTTACTTTATTTACAAAAAAAAAGAAAAAGAAAGAAAATGATGTGAGACCTGATTAAATTTAAAGCCGTGACAGTTTCTCCCGCTCATCATTATCCACTCATTTTTTCCCACGGGACATTAAATATGGACTTTTTTAAATGGACTCTGGTTTGTGTTTCAGCCCGTAAACACACAGGACTGATCACACCTGCGGTTCAGTTAAATATCTGAGTGATAATGTGTTTCTGAGGCTGTGTCCCAATCCAGCAACCGCACGCTTTGGAGTATGCATTTTGAGACCTATTATACACAGCGTCGCAACGACGGCTGTCCCAATCCGAAGTGTACTTCAAATGCATACTCCAAATGCGCCGTCGATTTCCCCAAATTTGAAGTGTGGGCCGGTGCACGCTTAGTGGTACCATATATCCCACAATTCATAGCGCGGCGGGGGGTGTGGATAATTTTGCCGAAAAATACGGCAGACGGCTGAAGCGGAGCGGCCGAAGAGTGAACTTTCAAAAGTAAGTACTGAATATTATGTCACTTATTTATGTCGGGAAAGTCATGTGACATTAGTGACGTTTGTACTAACTTGGTTTTAAAGCCTTTAAAATTTACGCCGTTCAATAGTCGACCTTAATCTTACAGAGAATGTGATGATTTTGTGGATAATTAAAGTCAGTCATATATCCACAAACACAACAAGCTGAAAGTCAGTGATGCTGCTCGGTTTGCAGTCCTGAACATCACGGCACAAGCAGGATCCACTGCACTGTTAATGTGAGCTATGTTATATTGCTGCCTCTGTTTGGTGGTGTCGAGCCAAACGGACTTTAACGTGTGTTTGAACGAGCTGACGGTTCACTCGTTAAGCTGAAAGAAAGATGCTTTAACCACAGCAGTCACACATGTGTCCACTGCACCATCTGGAACTCTTCTTGTTTACACTCGTAATAACACAAACACTAAATCCTGCTTCTCTGGTGTTGTTGTGTAGCAGTGTGTACACCTGAGACTGTCACCTGTCTGTCTGTCCTGCACTCTCTCTCTGTTTCTTTCTCTCTGATTGTGGAATAAAAGTATGAACATGTGTTTATAAGTTACACTTGTGTCTGAATCCTGCAGCTTATCACACATTTGATTTCCATGTGTGACGACTGCAAGTGTCCAGAGTGAGGACAGACTGAGGGACCCACTGCTGCACATCATCTGTGAGGCTTTGCAGCCCTGATGATCCACCAGGACAAACTCAGCAGTGTGTGAGGAAGAGGAGGAGGAAGAGCCAGCAGCAGCTGACAGATGGAGAGAATAGACAGACTGTTCCCTGTTTGTGAAGGACTGCTAGGAAAGTTTAACAAAACTGTCTGTGCTGAATCAGTCTTATTAGGTAATGTTCAAATAATGTTATCATCCCAGTGTTTTCAGTGTGGGAGAAAGTACTCAGGGCCTTCAGGTTACACACCATGAAAGGCAGAAACAAGTTTAATGTTCAGAAACCTAAAGTATGTATCAGCAGCAGAATGGAGCTAAAATAAATGTTGGTTTCAGTTCTATGAAGCTTTGAGTATTTTGGATCAGTAGCTGCTGTGTTTGTTGCATCATGTTGCTGTAATTGTTTATATGCTTTATATATTCTGAGCTAAGTTGATCTATAGTGTTACATCATATTCTGTAAGGATGTTATGTGTTTGTAGACTTTCTGCCCAGTTTGACCCATTTAGCAGAAGTCAGCTTGGTTCCACTTGCCTCTTACCCGTGATTGCGTCGCTATGGGATAGACAGCATCCTGACCAACTGTGTCACAGTCTGGTATGAGAACTGCTCTGTTGCTGACCGCAAGGCACTGCAGCGGGTGGTGAAAACTGCCTAACGCATCACAGGGACTCCACTTCCTGCAATTGAGGATGCCCACAAGAAGAGATGTCTACGCCGAGCACGCATCATTCTCAGAGACTCCTCTCATCCTGCCAATAAACTCTTCCAGCTCCTCCCCTCCAAAAGGTGCTACAGGACCTTTCAGGCTAAAACCAGCAGGTTTAGGAGGAGCTTCTTCCCCACAGCTGTCACCCTACTGAAGTCAGTCCCCGCTGAACCTTTCCACCCACACCCCCTTATCCCTCCCAATGACCATGATCATGATAGTGTAGTCTCTGTTACAGTGCATACATGGTTCACTGTTATAGTCCGTTCAGAGTACTATATTCATAGCACTCTGTAGATCTGTTTACCACACACCGGTACAGCTGTATATATGTAGCACATATGTATACTTGCTCTCTGTATAGCAATATAAACATCTTGTGGAATATGAAATAGGACCCAAAATGCAGACTGCTTAAGTGGAGGATGAGCTTTATTTACAACCGGATAAGAACAACAAAAGGGGTGGCGAGAAACAGAACGGTAATAACTCTAAACTGGGAAAACTAAACTAAACACGAAACCAGAACACTAACGAGGGTACCTTGCAGGGAGAATGACCAGGAAGCTGGAGGAAATAAACACAGAATGGCGGCGAGGAAAATAACGCAGACGAACCAGCAACTACCATGACAGAAGACACAACTTAAATACACCCAGAGAACACAGGGAGATTAAACGCAGGTGGGGAACACAGCTGGGAGTGATTATCGTGACGAGACTAGGGAGGCAAACTGAAAACACTCACATAAGACGCAGACCTTCACAATAAAACAGGAAACACATACACGCAATGACATAACACACCAACTTAACACAGACTGGGGGACACAGAACATAGGAACATGAACAGAAGAATACAAATACCCAAGGTAACCAAAACCACAGAATACTAATAGACTAAACATAAACACGGAGTCACAGACTCCGGACCATGACACATCTGTAGACTTAACTTATTTGTACATAATCTGTTCAGAACTATTCCGACCTTTTCTACACTTACCTGTATATAATCTACTCTTATTGCACTTCTAATCAAAAATAAAGTTTGCATCTAATCAGAAGTGCAAGAGCACTTACTGCTCTTGCACTTCTGATTAGATGCAAACTTTATTTCGTTACCCTGTATTTATACATGTGTAATGACAATAAAGTTGAATCTGAATCCTAATCTGTTCAACCTGTTTCTCTAACAGGAGGACACTCTTTAGACTAAATGATTAAACTCAGCACAGACTCACGGTGGAACCAGAATAAACTCTGAATCCAGGATAAAGAGGTTCAGTGAATGTGGTGTTGAAGGTGTGGAGGTGGATCAGAGTGTCAGAGGAGACTCTGTAGAAGGACAGAGTTCCAGCAGGACAGTCCACATAAACTGCTGCTCTGTTAGAGACGGAGGAGGAGGAGGAGGATGTGGAGGAGGAGATGGATGTTTTTATGTTATTGTGACAGACACAATAAGGACCATCATCAGAGCAGAATAAACTCCAGGAGTGGTCATTCTTTCCAAACACACAGTTATTATTGACTCCTTTCCTTCTGATTCTTCTGTAACTCACTGTTATACGAACCTCTCCTCTCCACTCGACCTCCCAGTAACAGCGACCAGTCAGACCATCACTACACAGCAGCTGTAGACGATAACCAAATCTGTCTGGATGTTCAGGATATGGCTGAACCTCCTTCACACGTGTCACCTTCCTGTTGTTGTCAGACAGTTGGAGGTTTTTGTGTACTGTGTTTGTGTCGATTGTGAGTTGACAGGAATCTGATGGAGAGAACAAACACAATCCAGCTGCAGTTATTGATCCATCATCTGTTCATTGATTGACACTTTGATGATGACTCCTGACATGATGAAGATGGTTGAATGTGTGCTGCTTTGTTTTCATGAATCACATTAAAAACACACTTACACTTCCTCAGACCTGGTCTCAACCATCGGACTCCAGCAGGCTCCACCCTGAAAGGAGGAGGGGGGTCAGAGCAGCACAGTCAGCATGCACACATGGACATTACAGAGTGGCTCCACCATTCTGTAAGCATGTAAGTTGATCTTAAGAAGAACATTTCAAGTGGAGAGAATATTTTATGATCACCAGGATCCTTCCATCTGAGTCATTACTTTTAAAGAGGTGCTGCTATACGAGGGAATATTCCATAGATTATTTATTAGAAACATGTATTAGAAAAGAAATGTGTGATTTCCTTGCACAGCTTTGCCGTCCACCTGGGCCTTACACAGAGTTTCTGTCTGATTTCTCAGACTTTTTATCTCATTTAGTGCTCAGCTCAGATAAAATCATTATTGTGGGTGATTTTAACATCCATGTAGATGCTAAAAATGACAGCCTCAACATGGCATTGAATCTGTTATTAGACTCAATTGGTTTCTCTCAAAATGTAAAAGAACCCACCCACCACTTTAATCACACTCTAGATCTTGTTTTAACATATGGCATAGAAACTGAACATTTAACAGCGTTTCCTGAAAACCCTCTCCCGTCTGATCATTTCCTGATAACATTTACATTTACAATAATTGATTACACAGCGGTGGAGAGTAGACTTTATCAAAGTAGATGTCTTTCTGAAAGCGCTGTAACTAAGTTTAAGAATATAATCCACCCACTGTTATCATCTTCAATGCCCTGTACCAACACAGAGCAGAGCAGCTATCTGAACGCTACCCCAACAGAGGTCGATTATCTTGTTAATAATTTTACCTCGTCACTACGTACGACTCTGGATACTGTAGCTCCAGAGTGCCATTAGTGTGGTTACAGCTAGTGAGCTGAGTGTTTGCAGCTAGTGAGCTGCACTCTTTTTGACATACTTTGTACTTTATTGACTAACGCTTGAGTTTTGCTTGTTTCTTTAAACGGTAATAGCGGCTTGTCCATCTCTTTTAGTTAGTATTAATAGAAACTTTAATAAAACTCTTTAATTTAACCCTTTTGCCTCCTTGACTCCTTTTTCTGACCCGGACACTTTTTGTTACTTCCCCCTCACCGCCTAGACCCCTCAGGGGAACGTAACAAGTGGGGAACTCTGGAAAACTAAGGTCTCTAATCAGAAGTACCTGACTCCGTGGTATAATTCTCAAACACGTAGCCTAAAGCAGATAACTCGTAAGCTGGAGAGGAAATGGCGTGTCACAAATTTAGAGGATCATCATTTAACCAAATCACAGATGTAACATTATCTACAGCTACTTTTAGTACCATTGATATTCATTTAGACTCTTTTTCTCCAATTGATCTTTCTGAGTTAACTTCAATAATTACTTCCTCCAAACCATCAACCTGTCTTTTAGACCCCATTCCTACAAAACTGCTCAAAGAAGTCCTGCCATTAATTAATTCTTCGATCTTAAATATGATCAACCTATCTCTAATAATCAGCTATGTACCACAGGCCTTCAAGCTGGCTGTAGTTAAACCTTTACTCAAAAAGCATCTCTAGACCCAGCAGTCTTAGCTAATTATAGGCCAATCTCCAACCTTCCTTTCATATCAAACATCCTTGAAAGAGTAGTTGTCAAACAGCTAACAGATCACCTGCAGAGGCTTATTTGAAGAGTTTCAGTCAGGTTTCAGAGCTCATCACAGCACAGAAACAGCTTTAGTGAAGGTTACAAATGATCTTCTTATGGCCTCTGACAGTGGACTCATCTCTGTGCTTGTCCTGCTAGACCTCAGTTCGATACTGTCGACCATAATATCCTATTAGAGCGATTAGAACATGCTGTAGGTATTACAGGTACTGCGCTGCAGTGGTTTGTATCATATCTATCTAATAGACTCCAGTTTGTGCATGTAAATGGAGAGTCCTCTTCACACACTGAGGTTAATTATGGAGTTCCACAGGGTTCAGTGCTAGGACCAATTCTGTTTACATTATACATGCTTCCCTTAGGCAGCATCATTAGAAGACATAGCATACATTTACACTGCTATGCAGATGACACCCAGCTCTATCTGTCCATGAAGCCAGATAACACACACCAATGAGTTAAACTGCAGGAATGTCTTAAAGACATAAAGACCTGGATGGCCGCTAACTTTCTGCTTGTTAATTCAGGTAAAACTGAGGTTATTGTACTCAGCCCTGAAATTCTTAGAAATATAGTCTCTAACCAGATGCGTACTCTGGATGGCATTACCTTGGCCTCCAGTAACACTGTGAGGAACCTTGGAGTCATTTTTGACCAGGACATGTCCTTCAACGCACATATTAAACAAATATGTAAGACTGCGTTCTTCCATTTGTGCAACATCTCTAAAATTACACTGCACTAGACCCTTATGCATTTTACCCTTTGTCACACTTTCTTGTGATTATTTAAGACTACCCATTCATGTTAACTGCTTTTTATAAAAGACATTTGGCTCCACTGATCCCTCCCCTTCAACTGGTTGTCCTTCCTGAACCTGGTTCTGCCAAAGGTTTCATCCTGTCTGTATCATTGTATGGTCTGTACCTCACAATACAAATATCCATACCTGAGAGTGTCCAGTCTCCATTGTGAATCCTTCAGACCAGCCGACAGCAGCTGTGTTCCAGAAATGCCTGGATGATTGTAGCTCAGGTCTAACACTCTCAAATGGGAGGGGTTGGAGTTGAGAGCTGAGACCAGAGAGGTACAGCCTTCTTCTGTTATCATACAACCAGGGACACTGCAGGAAGTGAATAAATAAATACATTCTAATGTATTTTATTTTATTTTACATTAGAGTTTTCCAGGTACTCCAGGTATAAAATATATGCATATGGAAGTAAATAAAGAATGGGTCCTAAGAACTCATTCTTTTTAGGGAAACATTAAATTGATGGCGAACAGATCAAAACACTGACAGAATCCATGGATGGCAGGCTTTTGAGTGTCCTTGCAAAGAAAGGTGGCTATATTGGTCGCTGATTTGTTTTTGTTTTGTTTTTGAATGTCAGATATGTATATTTGTGAATGTGGAGATGTTATATTGGTTTCACTGGTAAAAATAAATAATTGAAATGGGTATATATTTGTTTTTTGTTAAGTTGCCTAATAATTATGCACAGTAATAGTCACCTGCACACACAGATATCCCCCTAAAATAGCTAAAACTAAAAACAAACTAAAAACTACTTCCAAAAACATTCAGCTTTGATATTAATGAGTTTTTTGGGTTCATTGAGAACATGGTTGTTGTTCAATAATAAAATTATTCCTCAAAAATACAACTTGCCTAATAATTCTGGACTCCCTGTATAGACACAGACAAACAGGCACACACAGATACGAACATCCATTCCCACCCCCATGCACACATATGCAAATACTCAGCACTCACCCAATGTGGAGACAGACATAAGTAGACACTGTACACACAATCACATTCCCCAGACGTACTCTATACTCCCGGTCTAGGTACCTGTGTGTTCTAAGGTAGCCCTGTCCCCCAGGGCATGAATGGCTCCCCTGCACCCTGGTGACACACCTGCACCCCAAGGCCCTGCATGTGTGGGTGATTGTGGTGGAGCGGGAAGAGGGAGGCAGCTGGGGATGGGGAGGGAAGGAAAGTAGGGGCAAGTGGCCCCTCCCTGGGGCATTCATGTCATTTGATGTTTGAGCTGATAAATAGTAGATCTGAAATTTCTAGATTATTGCTTATTCTACATCTAGCCAAGAGTAATCTAATAATGTATGTTTTAGCCATCCTGAGATAAATTGAAGTGTTGTGTAAATAGTGATGCGTAACTAGTGTTGAAAGTTAGGCAGATCTAATCCTTTTATTCTTGGTCTTTTGTAGTGTTTTTAAGCTGTATCGCCCCCCCCCCCCCTTTTTTTTTGTGCCCTTTATCACCCTCTTCCCCGCTGTTTTTCTTTCCCTCCCACTCTTTTTTCTCCATTTCCTTTCCAATAGTCATGTCTGTTCCATATGTAGCAACTGAAAAATAAAATTAAATACATAAACAATAAAAACAAAGGTCAATCAAATGGACCAACATGGCAAGGCCGGGATGGTCCACTTGGTATAGTAAACCTGTTGGGTATCTTTCTTGACCTTCAGACAATAATTCTGATGGCAAAAGAACCAAACGGGACCCAAGCTTGAAGGATAGACAGTCCGCAGGGGTGAGAGGGTTTTTTTTATATATATTTGAGAAGGAGAATCCATCTGTCCATTGTCCACCACTTACCCAGGTTCGGTTCATGGGAGCAGCAGAGAAGTCCAGACTCTACCCATCTCTTCTAGCTCAGTAATAATAATAATTATTAATAATATAGTTATCTTGATTCATCATGTTTTGTTAACCTTTTGTATCAGCAAAAAAAGTCTTATTTTATATCACTTTTTTCTTACATCATCATATACAGTGGGGCAAAAAAGTATTTAGTCAGCCACCGATTGTGCAAGTTCCCCCACTTAAAATGATGACAGAGGTCAGTAATTTGCACCAGAGGTGCACTTCAACTGTGAGAGACAGAATGTGAAAAAAAAATCCATGAATTCACATGGTAGGATTTGTAAAGAATTTATTCGTAAATTAGGGTGGAAAATAAGTATTTGGTCACCTCAAACAAGGAAAATCTCTGGCTCTCACAGACCTGTAACGTCTTCTGTAAGAAGCTTTTCTGTCCCCCACTCGTTACCTGTATGAATGGCACCTGTTTGAACTCATCATCTGTATAAAAGACACCTGTCCACAGCCTCAAACAGTCAGACTCCAAACTCCGCCATGGCCAAGACCAAAGAGCTTTCGAAGGACACCAGGAAAAGTATTGTAGACCTGCACCAGACTGGGAAGAGTGAATCTACAATAGGCAAGCAGCTTGGTGTGAAAAAATCAACTGTGGGAGCAATCATCAGAAAATGGAAGACATACAAGACCACTGATAATCTCCCTCGATCTGGGGCTCCACGCAAGATCTCATCCCGTGGGGTCAAAATGATCATGAGAACGGTGAGCAAAGATCCCAGAACCACACGGGGGGACCTGGTGAATGACCTGCAGAGAGCTGGGACCAAAGTAACAAAGGTCACCATCAGTAACACACTACAACGGCAGGGAATCAAATCCCGCAGTGCCAGACGTGTTCCGCTGCTGAAGCCAGTGCATGTCCAGGCCCGTCTGAAGTTTGCCAGAGAGCACATGGATGATACAGCAGAGGATTGGGAGAATGTCATGTGGTCAGATGAAACCAAAGTAGAACTTTTTGGTATAAACTCAACTCGTCGTGTTTGGAGGAAGAAGAATACTGAGTTGCATCCCAAGAACACCATACCTACTGTGAAGCATGGGGGTGGAAACATCATGCTATGGGGCTGTTTTTCTGCCAAGGGGACAGGACGACTGATCCGTGTTAAGGACAGAATGAATGGGGCCATGTATCGTGAGATTTTGAGCCAAAACCTCCTTCCATCAGTGAGAACTTTGAAGATGAAACGAGGCTGGGTCTTCCAACATGACAATGATCCAAAACACACCGCCACACGGCAACAAAGGAGTGGCTCCGTAAGAAGCATTTGAAAGTCCTGGAGTGGCCTAGCCAGTCTCCAGACCTCAACCCCATAGAAAATCTGTGGCGGGAGTTGAAAGTCCATGTTGCTCGGCGACAGCCCCAAAACATCACTGCTCTCGAGAAGATCTGCATGGAGGAATGGGCCAAAATACCAGCTACTGTGTGTGCAAACCTGGTAAAGACCTATAGTAAATGTTTGACCTCTGTTATTGCCAACAAAGGTTATGTTACAAAGTATTGAGTTGTATTTTTGTTATTGACCAAATACTTATTTTCCACCCTGATTTACCAATAAATTCTTTACAAATCCTACCATGTGGATTCATGGATTTTTTTTTCACATTCTGTCTCTCACAGTTGAAGTGTACCTCTGGTGTAAATTACTGACCTCTGTCATCATTTTAAGTGGGGGAACTTGCACAATCGGTGGCTGACTAAATACTTTTTTGCCCCACTGTATGTCCTCAGATCTTTATTGTGAGAATTGATCATTTATATCAAATCAAAGACCATTTGTCACATTTTAAAGGTACATGTAAAAGCTGTCAGCTTATATAATTCTGAATCATCAGTCAAAAAATCCTAACCTGAGAATTTCCAACATACACTGTGGAGTCTGCAGTCCAGCAGAAAGAAGCTTCATGCCTGAATCCTGCAGGTCATTGTTGCTCAGGTCCAGCTCTCTCAGACTACAGGAGTGGGAGCTGAGAACCATGGACAGAGCTTCACAGCTTCTCTCAGAGAGGTTACACCTGTTCAGGCTAAAGAAACAATGACATTTTTCATCAAACAAAAATAATTTTAATGTTGAATCTAGATTTCAAGATGAATATCTCAGTTTGCACCACAGTTCAGATTTTAATTAATTAATTTAAAAAAAAATAATTAACTGAGATTTTGCCCTGGGACAAATAAAACACTTTAAGTTAAATTTCCTAACAGAAAAGTAAATTAGACCTCTATTAAGTCTAAAGGGAAACCAGTGAATAGCTACTAGATTTACTTATACTAGTACAGAGTGACACCAATGACTGTAGAAAACATGGACGACGCTACAGCACCTCCTCACATTAAGCCAAAATATCGCGCTTGCCGAGGCTGCCATCTTGCATTTTTGGAGCCAGAGTCTGCGCGGTAGTGACTTCAGGTGGAGCGACTGTGTAACGCTCCCGCCCACACACCCCCTGGGCGTGACCGCAAACACGCCCAGTTTATTTGCTGATGGGTTTACCGCGACTGACGACTCGTTCAATTGAGGTAACTACAACCATGTCACTATTATGAAAAAGACACACAGCTTATCATCTTATAGTTCTAAAAGATCTAAAATCACTCTGTTGTTAAGTTGTTTGCTAAATTAGCCGCTAGCACACGCAATGTGTTGGGGGCTTGTTGCTAGTGATGCTACACACCTATTACTCTAATAGTCTGTATTATTGAATGATTCAGCACCAGAGATGGGCAGTAACGCATTATAAGTAACCCGTTACAAGTAACGATTACTGTTACTTTCGCCTAAGCACGCTGCGTTACTGTGTTACTAAAACTGTTATTTTTTTGTGAGAGTGTCTCATGACAATGACGTAAGCGAGTGCAACGTTCGTGGCAACAGCTGCGTGCAGATCACAAATGGATAATATATCGAGTGCGGGAGAGTGTATGACCGTGCAGCATTTAAAGCGTGGAGGTGCTGACCTTACTTTGAGTTTGATTCTGTAAAAAGTAAAAAAACATTAGCGTCTGCTGCTCACTGTGTGGGAAGAAAACTTCTTTTTACAGCAAAAAAACCCCTAAAGGTCCGAGCAAGCACCAAATACGCTGCCACAGGAATGTGAAATTCACAGAGAAACTGCCATATCCTTCCACTGACCACTGCAGCACACCTGCACCAGGGTAAACCTCCGCCTGCCCCACTCCTGCTATACAGGTGAAAATAGAGCAACAGGACCGCTGAGTCTTTGATTTTATTAATTTTCTGCTGTGTTTTACGTGCATCGATTTGAAAGAGTGAGTGTAAACACAAAAAACGATTTTATTTTATATGGTGGAATGTGCAGAAAATAGGTTTAAATGTTAAACAAATTTTTTCCAGTCAGAGAATGTTGCATATAATTTAATGTTTGCTTGATGCATAAAGTTAAAAGATTAAAACTAATATTGTTTATTGTCATTTATGCTTAGAAATATTTACTCATATATGCTTAGAAGTATATAATCATTTGTAGATTGAAAGAATGTCTCATCCTAGGAGTTCTGTAACATATCTGTGTAGCATGAAGAGGGGGGTGCGTTCACTCCTCTACAGAGTGTTCTGGCATAGATCACACACCTCCTTGGAGAGGTCGTATCTTCTCTTGCTGATATATGGTATAGCAAACACACGTATATCTGTTTGAGTGTAAGAGCCTTTTGTTTAGATGGACCCGCTAGACTCCTGGCACCAGCTTTGGGGAGTCTTCACAGGGTCACATCTTGACCCCACACACACACAAACTTACACAACGCACAGGCAAGGTACTCTTGGTGTGTATGTAGACCTCTTATGTTAATGAAACTATGTATATTCATGTGAGCTCAATAAAAGAACAATGTTATGGGGGAGCGGACGAGAGCTACTGGGGTCAAGCGAAGGAACGGCGCTTGTCGTGGTTCTCTCCCTCATACATGAGTAACACAAAGAATTTTGCCTACTTGTGTCTTGCTTTTTCTGTGTAGTTAATTGTCCTTAACGTTCCAGCGAATAGGTTTATGCTTCAAACCTATCAAGTAGTTTTAAAAAGACTTTTTCATTTGATTACATTTTATATGATGGATTATGCAGAAAAATTAGAATTGGGCTGAAAGATCTATTGCTTTATTACCTATTTAGGGGATAAATCATGTTTTAAAAAGTAACTAAGTAACTAATTACTTTTGAAAATAAGTAATCAGTAAAGTAACGGGATTACTTTTTTGGGGAAGTAATCAGTAATTAGTTATTGATTACCTTTTTCAAGTAACTTGACCAACACTGTTCAGCACTCCTTAGGTTTTGTTATCCATTTTTAGACAGCGATGAGATCAGCTGCACACTCCACGCCCAGAGTTACTGTTAATATAAAAAAATGTAACGTTGTCCTTTAAGATTTTAACATTTAAGATTGAGTGTAATAGATCTAAAACTGTTTAAATGTTCAGAGCCCTCTGAACCCTTCCTGGTAACATGGAAACATGGAAACTTTAAAAACAGCAGCAGAACGTTTCAGTAGTTTAGTCTAATTTGTTTTTTTCATTTAATAATAGAGTCCATATTATATCAACAGCTACATTCACCCTGGGGAGAAACTAGTGAGGGATACCATGAAGACTAAGCTGGGTTTCCTGGGTCCAGAGGTTTGGAGAAACTTCTTCCCTTTCTTTCATCACAGCTGTCCTGTTCCAGAAGTTCTGTTGACCCACTGAGAGAGGCATCATTTAAGAAACACCAGGAAGACTGAAGCTCATTGCACTGATCAAGCAGGACTCATGATCTTCACCAGCAGCTCCCTCACAGGGAAATCTTCCGCACTCCTCCCAGGAGATGGATAAACCCAGCATTTCATGAACACTGTGATGGAGACCTTTGCTTTGTGTAATGTTATAAATACTCGGATACTCCCCAGAGGCTCCGGACTTTTACATAGAGATATTATACTCAGTCCGGTAGAAAGTTATATATTTAAAAATATATGATCCTCTCTAGTTACTCTGGTATAAATAACTTTGAATTACTTTATGGTAAATAACACACTATCGGCAAAAAACTGTGAAAGAATTCCAGATCACAAGGTTGTAGTTTGAATACAAGTGACAACCTTTGACCTTCATCAGGTTTTATTTAATTGTGTCAGAAAAATGTGCTCTTCATGCAGCTGAGTACATCAAGTGTTTAAAACGGAAGCTGTGCAGGTTTGAGATCAGCAGCTTTGTAAAACACCAAACTGAGGTCCTGTTAATGCTGATATATAGTGACACAGTTACATGGGTGATTAATCCTTTTCTTTTTTTATCTTTAACTTTATCAATAAAGCTGCAGCTTTCGCTACAGCACATGTGGTACTTTAACCTTTGCACTGTTTTCATCAGTTCATTTTGCAGTTAACATGTGAACATGTTGGATGATCTGATGCTGAGGTCTGAATCTGAGGGCAGCTCCTGTAATCACAAAGACAACAGAACCATCACAAACTGAATTATAAAGTTTATCTCTCAAATCTGAAATAAAGCTGATCCTTCTGTCCTCACACACTCAGGATCTGAAGCTCTTCTCTTACATTTTCAGTTCTACAGTTTAATCCATAAATACTGATTAATGAGGAGTGACTGAAGTAAAAGCTTTTTTTTTAAATTTGGTATTTATTGTCTTTACAGATGTGGCAAGAGACTGAAAACTGTTGTTTGCACATATTTAATAATCAGCTCTGCACAGGAGCTGAAGCAGAGTGCAGCCTGTCACTTTTACAGTATAATACTTGTAATAAAAGTACAGTAACGGTAATTAATGACTGAGCAGCCCGGGGCGTTTCTCTTGATTTTTTTTATCCAGGATAAATTCATTCACCTGCAAGGATTAGATAAACGAATTTTACAAAACAAGTTTCCCCGACATCCGAGTGCTCATGTTAGCTAGCTAGGTCTCAGGACCGAGCTAAGGACGGTAATTATGGATTAGCTTACAAACACGTTTAACTTACCAAAAAGGTGCAGTGGGGCCTCGAGTCCTTCTGTCGGGTAGTCCAGTTTACTGAAGAACACCTCAGGCTGTCAGGTTAAAACAGTCGTTCGTGTTTTTGTAACAAAAACTCTGGCCCTTCTCTCAGAGCCTACACTCTATCTGCTATTCCTGAACAGAGATACGCAAGTTTCTCCGTGACTGCAGCTGCCAGTCAAAACTGTTATGATGAAGTTACACGCCAATTTAACATCACCGCGACAGAATCAAACTTATGGGAAAGGAGACCCCTTGGACACAAATCAGCGTGATAAGAACTATTGATAACAAAAGAAAGAATCTTTGGAAAAAATGTATCTGAAAAAATGTATCTGATGAGAATTAATTTACTTTTGTCTGTCCCCAATCCCATCCGCTAACATGGAGTAGGCGGAGTTTATGACCTTTACTGCAGCCCTGCAGCCAAAAACCAAGGGGCAATAGAGACATTTTAGCTTCATTTTGGGGGAGCTGTCGCGTCGTCCATGTTTTCTACAGTCACAGGCATTCAGTTCTGCTGGTCACTTTCATAATTCAAATATCTATAGAGTTATCTAGGACAGGGGCAACTGAGTCCAGCCCCTCTCCAGGAGACTGGTTCCAGAGCCCAAGCCATGCGTTGAGATGAGCCCAACTATATCTAGCCGGTACCTCTCAACCCCATGCCTAACTCAGGCTCCTTCCCCACCAGAGAGGTGATATTCCATGTTCCAATTGCCAGCTTTGGTAACTGATGATTGATCCACCAGGGCCTCTGCTCCAGCCCGCCACCCGGCACACAATGCACCCAACCCCTACGGCACCTGCGGGTGGTGGGCAGCAGGTTCCTTGCACAGCCCAAAAAGGTCCCTTTTTTGGGCTGTGCAGGGCCAGGCCCCATGGACTAAGGCCCGCCCACCTGATGCTTGGCAGGGTGAACTGTTCTCTTGGTGTTCTACTCATAGGGGTCTTCTGAATCGCTCTTTGTTCCTCACCTACCTACAACCAATTTGCCATGGGAGACCCTACCAGGGGCAGAAGCCCCCGGACAAAATAGCCCCTGGGATCCCTGGGACACACAAACTCCTCCACCACCATAAGGTAGTGATTCGCAGAGGGGATCTACGTCCCTACCCTCACCTGTGGTCACGAGCTGTGGGTAGTGACTGAAAGAATGAGAGTGCAGATAGAAGCGGCAGAAATGAACTTCCTCTGAAGGGTGGCTGACCTTACCGTTAGAGATAGCGTGAGAGGTTCAGCCAACCGGGAGGGGCTCAGAGTAGAGCCACTGCTCCTCCACATGGAAAGGAGCCAGTTGTGGTGGTTCGTGTATCTGACAAAGATATCTCCCGATAAGTTGTTGGGCAACCCAGGACACATTGGGTAACGCCGTGGTGTTCCCCCGGACAAGCTGGAAGAGGTGGCTGGGGAGAGGGAGGAATGGTTTTTTTTGCTTAGGGTGCTGCCCCCGTGATCTATTAAAGAGATGAATTTGATGCCAAATCAGGTGGAAAACTTCTGTAGTCAGGAAATATTTAGGTTAATTTGATTGGTTATACTATAGGATTTGTAGTTATAGTAGTTGGCCAGTAGGAATGTTTGGCCCTGCTCTGCAGCAGCTTCTGACTAAAGCTTCTTACCCACTCCGCGGGTGGAAGCGGCTGGTGCCCGGCAGATGCCTACACAAGTGCCTGTTCCCCGGAAGAGGGCTGCTGAGGTTGGAGCACGTGAGGGACCTGCTCAGCAGGTTCCAAAGGTCAGAGCACACAAGAGCCCTTCCCAGCCGGGATGGGGTGCGCGAGGACCCTGCCAAGCCTGAGGTTGGCGTGCTGTCTAGACCAGGCTTCCTTCCACCTGGGGCTCTGTGTGGTCTTGCGTAACGGCTGCCTGCCAAGCCGCCTGGGAGCCTCGGATCATGCCGTGACTGCTGTGCCACCTCCACTTGCCACACAGGCATCCTCTGGTCCACACGGTGGCCACCAGATCAGCTTCATCATCGCTGTGGGACAAATGGCAGACCGAGCGGCATCCGCAATCACGCCTTGCTGGCTTAAAACGGATTGAACTGGGTCCATACTGTTGTTATTGGTGTGTGTTTGTGTAACCACGGTAACTTCTGACCCCACTTCCGCCAGTCCCTTTATTGTGGCGGGAATGAACCCTGTATAAGTTCCGGGTCAATCAGCTGCATGTCCCTGCTCCTCTGGCTGCTGTTGTCCCTGTGGTTGGCGTACTTGTCAGATATCGACAAATTTTACACTACAGACCAGTTGACAGCGTGCAATAACCCGGCCAATTCATTCACCTTTACACTACCTCACAATCGACTCAACGGTCAGGTTTCTTTTTTCTCCCGCGATCAGCCCTGATCAGCGCGAGATGGCGAGCCACCCGACCACCGCTACGTTGCGGTAGGAATTATGAACCTATGGACTGAATCAAACTGTTGACACATGACCTATCACAGGTCCATGGAACTAAAATAAATCACATACTGGACTACACCTCATCCCACCTCCTTTTGGAACCCAATAAGCTGTCTTGTATTGTCAACATTATTTTGTTTGTGATATATATGCATTTTTTTTTTTGTACATCTGTCTATATATTCCTCATAACAAACATAATACATATATTTTGAGCTCGACTTTGATTTCCTGTGTTTTATTCACACCCTCAGGCTCCATAGTCGAAACTTATTCTGATAGCTCATTGTCTATGAGGCTGCAGTCAGGCGCCCTGGTCCTTTAACCGTGTTACATTTGGCTGGGGGCTGGAAAGCTGCAGCCGTGAAAGTATAAGGTACAACAACTGGTAATAAAGGTGTGAAGAATGTGATCAAGCTCATCATTCGTATCCCACAATACCTCAAATAAATTATAAGCTAAAACATGTTATCAGCAGCAGCTATGGACCATCAATTTAAAACAAAACTCAATGACTGTATTTTAAAAATAAAATGAGAAGTATGTCCTTGCTTACAGAGCTTTGTTGGAGGCTTTGACCACTGGCAGCAACCTCAGAAGAGCCTCCTCTGAAGCAGAGTATTTCTTCAGGTCAAACACATCCAGATCTTTTTCTGATGATAGTAAGATGAAGACCAGAGCTGACCACTGAGTAGGAGACAGTTTATCTGTGGAGAGACTTCCTGATCTCAGGGACTGTTGGATCTCCTCCACTAGAGAACGATCATTCAGTTCATTCAGACAGTGGATCAGATTGATACTTTTCTCTGCAGACAGATTCTCACTGAGCTTCTCCTTGATGTACTGGACTGTTTCCTGATTGGTCTGTGAGCTACTTCCTGTCTGCGTCAGCAGACCTCGTAAGACAGTCTGACTGGTCTGCAGTGAAAGACCCAGGAGGAAGCGGAGGAACAAGTCCAGGTGTCCATTTGGACTCTGTAAGGCCTTGTTCGCAGCAGTCTGGTGGAGAGATTGAAGTTTTGGTGTGTTAAATAATTTAAACCACCAGGAGGTTGTTTCTTCCAGCAGATTGAGTCCAGAGTTGATGAAGGTCAGATGGACATGAAGAGCAGCCAGAAACTCCTGAACACTCAGATGGATGAAGCAGAACACCTTGTCCTGGTACAGTCCTCTCTCCTCTTTAAAGATCTGTGTGAACACTCCTGAGTACACTGAGGCTGCTCTGATATTGATGCCACACTCTGTCAGGTCTGATTCATAGAAGATCAGGTTTCCTTTCTGCAGCTGATCAAAAGCCAGTTTTCCCAGAGACTCAATCATCTTTCTGCTCTCTGGACTCCAGTGTGGGTCTGTCTCAGCTCCTCCATCATACTTGACCCTCTTCACTTTGGCCTGAACCACCAGGAAGTGGATGTACATCTCAGTCAGGGTCTTGGGCAGCTGTCCTCCCTCTCTGGTTTCCAGCACATCCTCCAGAACTGTAGCAGTGATCCAGCAGAAGACTGGGATGTGACACATGATGTGGAGGCTTCGTGATGTCTTGATGTGGGAGATGATCCTGCTGGCCTGCTCCTCATCTCTGAATCTCTTCCTGAAGTACTCTTCCTTCTGTGGGTCAGTGAACCCTTTGACCTCTGTCACCATGCCAACACAGACAGGAGGGATCTGATTGGCTGCTGCAGGTCGTGTGGTTATCCAGAGGCGAGCAGAGGGAAGCAGTTTCCCCCTGATGAGGTTTATCAGCAGCACATCCACTGAGGTGGACTTTCTAGGGTCAGTTAGGATTGTAGTTTTGTGGAAGTCCAGAGGAAGTCGACACTCATCCAGACCATCAAAGATGAACACAACCTGGAAGTCTTCAAAGCTGCAGATTCCTGCTTCTTTGGTTTCAGTAAAGAAGTGATGAACAAGTTGCACCAAGCTGAACTTTTCCTCTTTCAGCACATTCAGCTCTCTGAAAGTGAATGGAAATATGAACTGGATGTCCTGGTTGGCTTTGTCTTCAGCCCAGTCCAGGCTGTATTTCTGTGTTAAGACTGTTTTCCCAATGCCAGCCACTCCCTTTGTCAGCACAGTTCTGATTGGTTCATCTCTTCCAGGTGAGGCTTTAAAGATGTCTTCTTGTCTGATGGTTGTTTCTGGTCTGTCTGGTTTCCTGGATGCTGTTTCAATCTGTCTGACCTCATGTTCATCATTGACCTCTGCAGTCCCTCCCTCTGTGATGTAGAGCTCTGTGTAGATCTGATTCAGAAGGGTTGGGTTTCCTGCTTTAGCGATCCCCTCAAACACACACTGGAACTTCTTCTTTAGTTTTGATTTGAAGTTAATCTGACACTTCTGAAGAGCCTCTAAATGAATAAAAGAAGAGAGGTTTAATGTTTTAATGTTTCTGTCAATGGCCAGAAACATTAAAAGCATTACTACCTGACCCGAAGGTCCCGAAGCTTCAGTAGTTGCAAATACATTACAAATTTGTTTAATATGTGCGTTGAAGGACATATCTTGGTCAAAAATGACTCCAAGGTTCCTCACAGCGTTACTGGAGGCCAAGGTAATGCCATCCAGAGTACGCATCTGGTTAGATACCATATTTCTAAGATTTTCAGGGCCGAGTACAATAACCTCAGTTTGATCTGAATTAAGAAGCAGAAAGTTAGCGGCCATCCAGGTCTTTATGTCTTTAAGACATTCCTGCAGTTTAACTCATTGGTGTGTGTTATCTGGCTTCATGGACAGATAGAGCTGGGTGTCATCTGCATAGCAGTGTAAATGTATGCTATGTCTTCTAATGATACTGCCTAAGGGAAGCATGTATAATGTAAACAGAATTGGTCCTAGCACTGAACCCTGTGGAACTCCATAATTAACCTCAGTGTGTGAAGAGGACTCTCCATTTACATGCACAAACTGGAGTCTATTAAATAGATATGATACAAACCACTGCAGCATGCTCTTATCCCTCTAATAGAAGATTATTGATTGATTATTGAGAAGATGCCATCAACCTCACCGTGCTTAGCTGATGGACCGGAGCATAAACCCAGCTGAGAGGAGAGAGTTGGATCTCTGGTCTGAAGATGTCTGATCATTATGCCGCTGGCTTTGTCTCCTTTCTTCTTCACTGCGTCAATGATACAGCGTGCCTTATCTGCTGTAACCCGGTTCTTCTCCATAATGCTCTCTTTCTCCAAATCATTAAACACACCTTCTGCAACCAGGGCCTCGAGGAGCTGTATGAGGATTTCTTTTGACACCCTCCACACAAACTCTGTCCGCATTTTCCCAAGCTTCTCCTCTACAGGAAGGAGACATAAACATGCATCACACTCAGAAATCTGCACACATTGAATATGAGCCACTGATCACTCACTCTTCAATATGAGTGAACTCTGGTAACATTTCTTAACTCCCCACATGTCCTAAATTTGTTTCCCTGTGATTTATTTACTGCTTCCTGACCAGTTGCTCAAAACTTCGTAGCAACTTTAGAGTCAAGCATTTTCTGGTTAAAGTGAACAACTGTGAGGGGCCGAATAAGAAAAGACTGATTATTTTTAGACCTTAGACCTTTTATCATCATTGTGCGGTTTCTTGCACAGGGAAGTCAAAGGAGCTTGCAAAGAAAAGCGTCTGGACTTCTTTAAGTTGCTTGAAGACGTTTCACCTCTCATCCGAGAAGCTTCTTCAGTTCTAAGGTCAAATGGTGGAGAGTCCCAGATATAAACCTAGTGGGAGTTTCCCCCCACAGAGGGACAAAAGGACCCCCTGATGATCCTCTAATCGCCTGAGCCAAGGTGTGAAACTGGGTGTGGGTCCCAATCAGCCAGAGTTTCGGGTGTGTTCATTGTGAAACCTGGCCCCACCTTATCATGCGAATTCCTGAGGTCAGATGGCCCAGGATGTGAGTGGGCGTTAAGGCGTCTGGGAAGGATCTCAAAACTGGATTATAGATGGCAGAGAGTTGGTGTCGTAAACCCCGCCTCTGTTCAAAGATGGTCGCTCACAGTGGACATAGATGGCTTCATTCACTCCTCTTTCAAACCATCTGTCCTCTCTGTCCAAAATGTGAACATTGGCATCCTCGAAAGAGTGACCTTTGACCTTTAGATGCAGATGGACTGCTGAGTCTTGTCCTGTGGAGGTGGCTCTTCTGTGTTCTTCTGTTCTTCTTCTGTGCCACCATCTTTGACCGTAGAACTGAAGAAGCTTCTCGGATGAGAGGTGAAAGGTCTTCAAGCAACTTAAAGAAGTCCAGATGCTTTTCTTTGCAAGCTCCTTTGACTACGATGACCTGGATGACTGAGAACCTTCACAGACATCTTGCACAGGGAAATTAGGTAGCTGGAACACAAAGCGCTTTTCTAGTCCCTAAGGACCCCAAAGCGCTTCACACTACATTCAGTCATTCACCCATTCACACACTGGTGATGGCAGCTACATTGTAGCCACAGCTGCCCTGGGGCGCACTGACAGAGGCGAGGCTGCCGGACACTGGCGCCACCGGGCCCTCTGACCACCACCAGTAGGCAAACATGGGGTTAGTATCTTGCCCAAGGATATTTGGCATCTATACATATATGTGAGTAAACTATATACATGGTGTATGTGTAGAAACATTGAAACAGAAACTTTGTGGGGCTGTATACAAGGGCAGTTATATAATATAATAAATAAATAAGGGTGGAGGGGCTATGGTCATTTAGGGTGGGGATGGTAATTCCACTGAGACCAAAATATTGTATATGGGATGGCAGCAAAATAGTTGATCAATAGCAAAATATAGAAGAAAAACACACAGTTTAAATTCTGACAACGTCTCAAGAGTAAAGAGCTTTCTGTGAAAGGCTGGATTTTAGGTTGTAGTTATATTAATGGAGCAGATTCAAACTCACAATGAGCAGCTACCTGAACGCTACTCCAACAGAGATCAGTTATCTTGTTAATAATTTTGCCTCCTCACTATGTACAACTCTGGATACTGTAGCTCCTGTGAAAACGAAGGCCTCTAATCAGAAGTACCTGACTCCGTGGTATAATTCTCAAACACGTAGCCTAAAGCAGATGACTCGTAAGCTGGAGAGGAAACGGCGTGTCACAAATTTAGAGGATCATCATTTAGCCTGGAGAAATAGTTTGCTGCTTTATAAGAAAGCCCTCCGCAAAGCCAGAACATCTTACTATTCATCACTGATTGAAGAAAATAAGAACAACCCCAGGTTTCTCTTCAGCACTGTAGCCAGGCTGACAAACAGTCAGAGCTCTTTTGAGCCAACCATCCCTTTAACGTTAACTAGTAATGACTTCATGAACTTCTTCACAAATAACATTTTAACCTTTAGAGAAAAATTCAAAATCATCTCACAGATGTAACATTATCTACACATACTTTCAGTACCATTGATATTCATTTATGTCATGATTCGGCTGTGTGGCAGGCAGGAAGTGGACCCAAAAGCAAGCTCACAGAGGCAGGAATGAACTCAAAACACAGCTTTTATTGCTGGAGGGAAACGGCGAAACAAACTGATAAGAAACTACACTGGGAAGCAACACACTAGCACACAGAGAAACACACGGCCATGAATGAGGGAGAATGCGACACCGAACAGAGGGAGACGCAGACATAAATAAACAGAGGTTTAACGAGAGAAGTGGGAGCACACGGGGAACACAGCAGACACAGATAATCGTAACGAGACAGGGCAGGAGTGAACACAACATGACGCATACTGACGAGAGACTGTCAAAGTAAAACAGGAAGTACACAGAGGTTCAGACAGGAGGAGAGAGAGAGAGAGCACAGACATAACGGGCTGGGTAAAACATTGAATGAAACACAAGGAGGGGAGACGAGGGCTCACAGATACATAGGGCACACAGGGGGTAAAAGGCACAAGGGGAAATCAAATAAGGAACAACTGAACAGAGCAACCCAGGAACCATGGCCTAAATGAAGAACAAAATACAAGAATACATGAAAACTAAGAATGCTGGGCCAACATGGCCTAGGATCATGACATTTAGATGCTTTTTCTCCAATTGATCTTTCTGAGTTAACTTCAGTAATTACTTCCTCCAAACCATCAACGTGTCTTTTAGTGTCATGGCAAAAGGGATGAGCCGTGTGAGAAAAATAAAGGAGGATCCATGTTTAGAAGGGTTAAAGAAATCTGAGCTGGCAGCAAATACTTCATGAACGTGCACACTGTCCGTTGTTCAGCTGCCGTTTGTCTCTGAACTGAAGCTTCGGACATGCACACCTACAGTGGGGAAAAAAAGTATTTAGTCAGCCACCGATTGTGCAAGTTCCCCCACTTAAAATGATGACAGAGGTCAGTAATTTGCACCAGAGGTGCACTTCAACTGTGAGAGACAGAATGTGAAAAAAAAAATCCATGAATTCACATGGTAGGATTTGTAAAGAATTTATTCGTAAATTAGGGTGGAAAATAAGTATTTGGTCACCTCAAACAAGGAAAATCTCTGGCTCTCACAGACCTGTAACGTCTTCTGTAAGAAGCTTTTCTGTCCCCCACTCGTTACCTGTATGAATGGCACCTGTTTGAACTCATCATCTGTATAAAAGACACCTGTCCACAGCCTCAAACAGTCAGACTCCAAACTCCGCCATGGCCAAGACCAAAGAGCTTTCGAAGGACACCAGGAAAAGTATTGTAGACCTGCACCAGACTGGGAAGAGTGAATCTACAATAGGCAAGCAGCTTGGTGTGAAAAAATCAACTGTGGGAGCAATCATCAGAAAATGGAAGACATACAAGACCACTGATAATCTCCCTCGATCTGGGGCTCCACGCAAGATCTCATCCCGTGGGGTCAAAATGATCATGAGAACGGTGAGCAAAGATCCCAGAACCACACGGGGGGACCTGGTGAATGACCTGCAGAGAGCTGGGACCAAAGTAACAAAGGTCACCATCAGTAACACACTACAACGGCAGGGAATCAAATCCCGCAGTGCCAGACGTGTTCCGCTGCTGAAGCCAGTGCATGTCCAGGCCCGTCTGAAGTTTGCCAGAGAGCACATGGATGATACAGCAGAGGATTGGGAGAATGTCATGTGGTCAGATGAAACCAAAGTAGAACTTTTTGGTATAAACTCAACTCGTCGTGTTTGGAGGAAGAAGAATACTGAGTTGCATCCCAAGAACACCATACCTACTGTGAAGCATGGGGGTGGAAACATCATGCTATGGGGCTGTTTTTCTGCCAAGGGGACAGGACGACTGATCCGTGTTAAGGACAGAATGAATGGGGCCATGTATCGTGAGATTTTGAGCCAAAACCTCCTTCCATCAGTGAGAACTTTGAAGATGAAACGAGGCTGGGTCTTCCAACATGACAATGATCCAAAACACACCGCCCGGGCAACAAAGGAGTGGCTCCGTAAGAAGCATTTGAAAGTCCTGGAGTGGCCTAGCCAGTCTCCAGACCTCAACCCCATAGAAAATCTGTGGCGGGAGTTGAAAGTCCGTGTTGCTCAGCGACAGCCCCAAAACATCACTGCTCTCGAGAAGATCTGCATGGAGGAATGGGCCAAAATACCAGCTACTGTGTGTGCAAACCTGGTAAAGACCTATAGTAAATGTTTGACCTCTGTTATTGCCAACAAAGGTTATGTTACACAGTATTGAGTTGTATTTTTGTTATTGACCAAACACTTATTTTCCACCCTGATTTACGAATAAATTCTTTACAAATCCTACCATGTGGATTCATGGATTTTTTTTTTCACATTCTGTCTCTCACAGTTGAAGTGTACCTCTGGTGCAAATTACTGAGCTCTGTCATCATTTTAAGTGGGGGAACTTGCACAATCGGTGGCTGACTAAATACTTTTTTGCCCCACTGTATGGTGCATTCAGGGGGCATAGGAAATCTCATACACAAACCTAACCCTGTTATACAATCCAAGTGCAGGCACTCATGGAGGTGCGAAGGAGGTTTATTGAAAAGTAAAACACAAGGTGAAAATGGCAAACGAGACTAAAGATAATCTGAACTGGGACAAACTAAACTACTAAACAGCAAACATGAACACGAACATGACGGAGGATGAATGGAGGCATAGGAAGGTGGACGGCAGGGAAAACACACGATGGATTCACAGGAGATTCATAGGAGAAAAACAGACAGACCAGTCACTAGAACGTGAGAAGACACGATTTAAATACATACAAATATATAAGTAAAACATTAACTCATGGTCTTATGAACGCTCTAGGTATTACAGGTACTGCACTACAGTGGTTTGTATCATATCTACCTAATAGACTCCAATTTGTGCATGTAAAGTCTTCTTCACACACTGAAGTTAATTATGGAGTTCCACAGGGTTCAGTGTAGTGATGTTCGATTCGTGAACGAATCGTTCAATACTCGAGAATCACTTTACTGACTCGTGAATCATGATTCACAAGCTCAACTGACTCACTGACTCATCCCTGTTGCTATTAGCAAACTAATTCCATTAGTAGAAATATATCTAGCTTATAATTAAAATTGTGGGGGGAAAAACAACAGCCAGTTTCATAACAAAAGCATTTCTGCTCTGAACTGGAAGAAAATAGCTCCTCGGTTCAGAGTAGCATCACGCTGCTAACATGCTAACAACACATTTGAGCTACTCACCCCCTCGCTTCCTGTGCTGAATCGTAAGCATAAGCGAATCACTCAGGACTCGCTCACCCCCTCCCTCCTGTGCTGAATCAAAGAGCGAACGAATCACTCAGGAGTCACTAACCCCCTCCCTCCTGTGCTGAATCATAGGCTGTGTCCCAATTCAGGGTCTGCACGATTGAAGTACGCATTTTAAGTGCGGTTACGTCACCGCCACGCGACGACGGCTGTCCCAATTCGAAGTGTACTTCAAATGCATACTCCAAATGCGCCGTCGATTTCCCCAAATATCAAGCGTGGTCCGGTGCACGCTTCGTGGTCCCATATATCCCACAATTCATAGCGCGGCGGTGGGTGTGGAGAATTTTGCCGCAAAATACGGCAGAAGGGAGCAGCCGAAGAAGTTTTTTTCCCCCCAAACTTTATTGAAATTATAAAGCGAACAGTCAGTCATTACAGTTCAGTTTGTACAGTAGACATACAAGGCAAATAAGAGTAACAATATACAGTACAATGAAATAAGAAGGATGAATAAATAAAGGAAAAAAAAAAAGGGGGGGGGGTGACAGACTTCATAACAACTTTGTACTTGAAAGTTGTGACAGCTCATTCTTTAAACATTTCTGAATGAATTTCAATCAATGATAAACCTTTTTTATTGGAAGTTAATTTAAGAGAGTTTAAGTAATGTTTAATTTCAATCAAAAACAAATTAAATGATGGGGTTGAGTTTTGAAATTTACATTTATGTATATGGAATTTCCCTAATAAGATGGAGCGGCCGAAGAGTGAACTGTCAAAAGTGCTGAATATGACGTCACTTATTTATGTGCGAATGTTTAATAATTAAAGTCAGCCACAAACACAACAAGCTGAAAGTCAGTGATATATGTATATATATGTATATATATGTGTGTATGTATATATATGTGTGTATATATATATATATATATGTGTGTGTATACATATATATATATATATATATATACTGTATATATATCAGTGGTAACAGTGGTCCCCGTGGTAATCGGAGCACTAGGTGCGGTGACTCCCAAGCTAGGCGAGTGGCTCCAGCAGATCCCGGGAACAACATCGGAGATCTCTGTCCAGAAAAGCGCAGTCCTGGGAACAGCTAAGATACTGCAGGACCCTCAAGCTCCCAGGCCTCTGGTAGAGGACCCGAGCTTGAAGGATAAACCGCCCGCAGGGGCGTGCTGGGTGTTTTTTTTTCCATAATAATCTGACAATACTATAGGGCGCCATTTTCGGGGTCTACGAATCGAAACAACATACTGTGTTGGAACAACGACTACAAGAAAGATGCTTAAAAGCAGCTCAAAAGAGAATGAACTGTATAGAGACCGATTTCGTTCAGAGGCGAAGCGGCGGTACTTGCAGAAAATAGCCTGCATTGGAAATGTGGACCCGTATGAAATACGGCCGTGGAGTAGAAACCCTGAAGACCAACCGCTATTGACGTAGCCTGACATATTTTCGTACCTTGTCTGTGGAGTCAGCGCCTACAAGTCGTCATTCAAACAAAGGTAAGTCAGCTCGAGTACTGCGAGTGAAATGCGTTTGATTTCCTTGCAAACATTCAGATTAGTGCAGCATAAATTCATTCATGAGGGGAAATTACAGTGAGAACATGTGGAGGCTGTTAGGTGAATAACATAGTGAGTTCAGTGCATTGATGAGACACTGTCCTGAAGGATTTAGTTATTCTTTATGGTTAAAGAAATTGCACTAATTTATTCATATTTATTATAAATAATCCTAATTATACATCTTGCTTCCATGTTTGTATCCTGTGTCACTAAAAATACATTTTAGTTTAGTTTTATACATTGATTAATGACCTGCAGAATCTCCTTATCATATTAAGTGATTCCTAATTGTCACTTTATGCTTTCTCCATCTTGAAAGTGATTACATCCTTGCATTACATACTTTAGGTTCATTTTCTGCAGGCAGGTTTCTGACAGAGAACAGGCAGATTTACACTATAACGTGCAGCGTTCTATAGATGGACACATAAAGAAATGAAAAATTACACGTATGTGCTAACTTTCTAAACACTTTGTTACATTTATGATAAAGTAGATTAAACACATTTGTGTCGGCCTTGGCTCATAGTTCTTGTCTTTAAATGAACTTTGTCTGTGTGTGTTTCAGGTCCTGCACTCTCAAAGACTGAATGAACCAGCATTGCAGCCATGGGTCACTGTGAGCATCACAGGAAAGGTTGAAGACGCCCGCTGCACCTGCATGGACGGAGTCGTGGGGACCTGCAGCCACGTCACTGCTCTTCTGTTATGTAGAAGCAACAGTGCTGATCTGTGGCACAAGGACTGTTACAGATGAACCTGCATACTGGGTTTTGCTGAGTAATATGACCAAGATACAGCCAGAGGTTGGCCATAAGATAGACTTCTCCTCTTCAGCTGCCCAAAAAAAGGCTCTTGATCAAAACATAAACAGACCATCTGTAGTGACAGATATATATATATATATATATATATATATATATATATATATATATATATATATATATATATATATACATTGGGTGAATGTGCAGTAGTAGCAGCAAGCAGGTGAATTCTGTACATTAATATGAATGGACATCTGACTATTTTACAGGATAGACAACATAAACATATTTAAAATTAAAGGAATTGAAATGTACATTGTGCCTTGGTTTAGAGTGTCTGGAAGAGTCCTGTCTCAGTCAATTATAGATGATGTGAGAGGGCGGGTGTGTGTGTTTAGGGCACGGATGGCTTGGGGATAGAAGCTCCTCTTGAGTCTCTCTGTCCTTGCCCGGAAGATGCGGAACCTTCTACCAGATTGCAGAAGTTGGAACAGTTTGTTGCCAGGATGGGACGGGTCCTTCAGTATCTGCGCTGCTCTAGTCCGGCATCTCCTGGTGTAGGTGTCCTGAAGCGGGGGGAGAGCAATCCTGCAGCAGCGTTCTGCTGTACGGATCACTCTCTGGAGAGCTTTTTGGTCCTTCACACAGCTGTTCCCAAACCACGATGTCATGTTCTGTGTGAGGATGCTCTCCACAGCGCCTGCATAGAAAATCCTGAGGATCTTTGGAGAGACCCTGAACTTCCTCAGTTGTCGTAGGTGATACAGGCGCTGCCTAGCCTTTTTGGTCTGGGCCTGAATGTGGGCAGCCCATGTCAGGCCTGAGGAGATGTGGACACCAAGATACTTGAAGGACTGCACCCTCTCCACTGGAGCTCCATTGATGATAATGGGCTTGTAGTCTCTGTGCTGACCTCTTCTGAAGTCCACCACCAGCTCCTTGGTCTTGCTGACGTTCAGCTGGAGGTGGTTGTCCTGGCACCATGATGCCAGATTCTTCACTTCATCCATGTAGGCCGTCTCATCGTTGTTGGAGATGGCACCCAACACCACTGTGTCGTCAGCAAACTTCACAATGGTGTTGGAGCCATGGGTGGCCACACAGTCTGAAGTGTAGAGGGAGTAGAGCAGTGGCGAGAGGACACATCCCTGAGGTGCTCGTCTGTTGATGGTGATGCTGTTAGAGACGCATCTACTAACTTGGTCTTAAACACCAAAAAGACCAAGGAGATCATTGTAGATTTCCGGAAGAGGGGTCATAACAACCATCTGCCTCTCTTCATTGGCAGTGAGGCGGTGGAGAGGGTGAGCAGTTTTAAATTCTTGGGGGTAACTGTGACCGAGGACCTGTCCTGGGGCAACCATATCACCTCAGTTGCACGGAAGGCCCAACAGCGCCTCTACTACCTGAGGAGACTGCGGAGCGCACACATTCCCAGATCTCTGATGTTGAACTTCTACAACTGTGCCATCAGCAGCGTTCTGACATATGGATTTCTAGTGTGGTTCCCCAGCTGCACCAAGGCCGATCAGCAAGCACTCCAGCGGGTGGTGAAAGAAGCTGGCAGAATTATTGGAACAAGTCTGCCAGAGATCAGTAATATCTTCCCCACTCGCTGTCTGAGGAGGGTGCACAGTATCCTGCGGGACCAACATCACCCTGCGCGCCACCTTTTCCATCTGCTGCCCTCAGGGAGAAGGTACAGGTCTATACAGGCCAGAACATCCAGACTGGCCAAAAGCCTGTATCCACAGGCTGTGAGGCTCCTGAACTCTCTGCCCCCCTCTCACGGACAATAACCATATCCAACTTCTTAATAGCAATGAACTGGTCTGCATTGGTGCATCATATCTTTATTCTCTTCCCCCTCCTGCCCCCCCCTCTTTCTTAAATAGATAACTATCATATCTGATATCATATCTCACAGTACAATAATATTGAATGGGTTGCATTGTTGTATTTTGTCATGTTTCTCAGGTCTTTGTCTGAATTTCTACGAACATTATTGCTAAGGATTGTCTTATTGCATTGGAGTCACACTGGGTTAAATATGTACACTTGGGTTTTAAGGGGTATTTATTATTTTCTTCTTTTTTTGGGTTGTATGGAAGCCCCAAACGCAATTTCATTGTTCTTGACAGTGACAATAAATAAATACTATACTACTACTACTACTACCCACCCTCACCACCTGAGTTCTGCCAGTGAGGAAGTCCAACACCCATGCACACAGACGGCTGTTAAGTCCCAGATCCCTCAGCTTTGTGAACAGTCTGCAGGGCACTATTGTGTTAAACGCTGAACTGTAATCAACAAACAGCATTCGCACATAGTTACCCTGTTTCTTGTCCACGTGGCTGAGAGTGGTGTGTAGGACGTGGGCGATGGCATCCTCTGTGGATCTGTTGGATCTGTAGGCAAACTGCAGCAGATCTGTGGTGTCTGGGATGGAGGAGGAGATGATGTTCTTCAGCAGCCTCTCAAACACCTTCATTACTACCGAGGTCAGTGCAACTGGCTGGTAATCGTTCAGGGATGAGGGTTTGCTGTTCTTGGGCACAGGGATGATGGTGGATCTTTTGAAGCATGTGGGGACCACAGACTTCGCCAGGGACTCGTTGAAGATGTAAGTGAACACACCTGCTAGCTGGTCAGCACAGCAGCGCAGCAGACGGCCGGTGATGCCGTCTGGCCCCGCCGCTTTCCTTGTGTTCACTCTCCTCAGTGCCGCTCGGACGTCATGCTCCGCGATGCTGGTCACCGGTCTCTCGCTGATGACGTCACTGTCCTCGGTAGTCAGGCGGTAGATAGCATTAGCCGCCTGGCTAACCTCGAAACGGGCGTAGAACCGATTCAGCTCGTTGGTGAATGCAGAGTCAGCGTTGATCAGCGCAGTGTCCCTGGTTTTGTAGTCCGTAATGGTGCGTAGTCCGTGCCACATACTCCGTGTGTCGCCCTGGTGGAAGCGGGACTCCACACGTTCCCGGTACCGGCGTTTGGCATCTCTCACCGCGCGCCGCACGCCGTATGAGGCCGCTTTGTAGGCGCTCATATCGCCAGTGGCGAGACCCGCGTTGTAGGAGGCGGTCCTGGCGTTCACTGCAGTGCGGATCGATCTGTCCATCCACGGTTTCTGGTTTGGGAATGTGGTGACTCTCGCAGTGGGAATAATCTCCTCCGCTAGCATATTGACGAAGCATACTGCTACTTCCGTAAACTCGTTGATGTCGACTGCGCATGCTCTGAACATGTCCCAGTCGACATCGTTGAGTGCGTCCTGTAGCGTAGCTTCTGATTGGGCAGTCCACCGTTTTACCTCCCTCGTGGTTACTTCTTCCCTCCGTATGCTTTGTTTATACTGGGGGATGAGGAAGATGGCGTTGTGGTCAGACTTCCCAAAAGCTGGGTGTGAGACAGCTTTGTAGCCCTGCTTGTATGGCGTGTAGCAGTGATCCAAAATCCGATCCCCTCTTGTTGGACACGAGACATGCTGGTAAAAGTTTGGCATGACTTGTCTGAGGTTCGCTTTGTTAAAGTCTCCTGCTACAATGAGGGCTGCGCCCGGGTCCTTGTTTTGAAGCGAGCTCAGCACATCATGTAATTCGGACAAAGCCATACCTGTGTCCGCTTGGGGTGGGATGTAGACCGCCGTGGCGATGACCGAGGTGAACTCACGGGGCAGATAGAAAGGGCGGCACTTAATGCTCAGGAACTCCAGATGTGGCGAGCAGCCGCTGGAGTAGAAATGCTCCTGGCATCACACCACTTTCTGTTTACCATGAAACACACTCCTCCACCTTTGGTTTTGTTCGACTCTGCCATTCTGTCCACGCGGAGCACAAAGAATGAATCCGACGGAGTTACGGCCTGGTCCGGCACGGTGGGGGTCAGCCATGTCTCCGTGAAACATAGAAGGTAGTTCTGCAAAATCACTCAGTAGGATGTTTGTTCTAATTTGCTATGACCTCAGAGCGCATCGAAAATAAAACTAATAGGCTATAAAGAGTGATATGAAAATATTTAGAACTTACTGGAATGAAAATGTCTGGAGCACCAACAGATATCTGGAGATGGGAGAGAACTGCACGTCAGCTCGTCTCACAGCTGCTATCCAGGCTAGACGCCTTCGTTTGCTAACATCGATACACGAGCTGCCTCGTGTTGCTTCCAGGTTGGGAAAGAATGAAAAGATAAACAATTTTCAAGCTTATTCTCTTGCCGGTCGTGTGATCGAACATTGCAGCCGACCACACGGCAAATACGAACCATGGCTGTTGTGTGTGCCTTCGCTCCCTTTTCACTTGCGCTAGACCCCCAAAATGGAGGATCGGGCCAAAATCCTTTCCACGCCCACCCCCGTGACATCACGCTCCAAAGCCCTATAATATTGGCCATATTATATTTACAATACCACAGTGAGATGACTTTAGTCTCATGAACAACATTAACTAATTGTTATTTACTAACTAATCTTAAATGACTGTTCAGCACAGAAATGAACCCCAACAATCATGTTTCACAGTCCCGTGGTCTCAGCCTCAGATACTCAACTAAAGTGATGTCATGACAAAAATGAATGACCAACAAAACATTTTTCTCCTTCATTTCTGTCAATCAAAGCTGTATGTAACGTGTCTCGCGGTTAGTATCATGGTTACTAGGCAACCTGAACAGCGTGACGAAGCGTATACCGTCCCATTTCACAAGCCTCTCACTTCCGCACTTCTCGTACTTATAGTACGCACCGTACGTAGTACGCGTAGTGCGCGTACTTCAAGCGTGCAGACCCTGAATTGGGACACAGCCATAGAGCGAGCGAACGAATCACTCACTCACCCCCTCCCTCCTGGCTCACAGCTTCTTCTTCTTCTTGGTTGGCAACCAATGTTAAGGCGCATTACCGCCCCCTGGCTCACAGCGCAGTGGACATTTAGATGAGAAAATATATATTTAACACACTTAAGGAAAATACTAATAAAATACAAATAAACAAAATAAATGTTTATTAAGCAATTTTGATAGGAAATTGTTGTCACGGCTGGTGGAGTGAGCCGTGTGGAGTGGAGGAAAAGGAGGACCCAAGATGCAGCAAACTGATGATATGAGTGACGTTTATTTACAGGGTGGTAGTGGCAAAAACAGGCAATGAAGCATGAGTAATTACAAAGGGAAACCTAAACTGGGAGAAACTAAGTGACAAACCTGGGACCATACCAAAAGGGTGCAGGGCAGAGAGACGCAGAGACAGGAACACCATAGAACGCAGAGACACACGGATGAATGCAGACGAACCGACAACGAACACAGTTGTCACCCACTAAATATACACACACAAGGTAATCAGGTAATCACACACAGGAGGGAAGAACAGCTGATCTGAATACACATGATGACTGGAGGACACAAGTTGAACACAATGACAACAGACACAGACTTTCAGAACAAAACAGGAAATCTAGAACCCGAACCGGACACAAGGGGGGAGGACACAGAATAACTAGAACAGAGGGAAATAATCACAAAACACAAAACGCTGGGTCAACGACCCAGGACCATGACAGTACCCCCCCCTCCAAGGGCTGGCTCCAGACAGCCCAAAACAAAAACAGACGACCAACCCAGGGCGGGCGGCGGGGGCCCAGGACGGAGGGACCAACACCGAACAAAACAAGCTCCAGCGAACCGAGGGAATTGTCCAAAACAAAAACACACATGCTGGAGCACGAGAACAAAACACAGTTCAGGAGGCCGGCCCGGAGGCTGACAACTCAGAAGTCCAGGACAGTTCATCTTCTGAGGCCGGCCACGTCGGCGACACAGCTCCGAAAGCCGACCGAGCGGAAGGCAGCGGTGGCGGAGCGGAGGCAGTTCAGGGGGCCGACCGTGCACACGGCAGCGGCGGCGACGGGGAAGCCGTTCAGGCGGCCGACCATGCGGACAGCAACGACGGCGACGAGGAAACCGTTCAGGCGGCCGACCGTGCAGACAGCAACGGCGGCGATGACACAAGTCTGGAGGCCGACCGCGCGGAAGGCAGCGGCGGCATCTAGGAGGTCGTCCATATTGACGATGACGCTCCACCAGCGGCCTGGCAGATGACCGCCGATGTCGAGGCGGTAGTTCGGGACCCGAAGGTGGCGTGGCCGTCGCAGCACCAGACGAGGCCGAAGCAGAGGCTGGACCAGGCAAGGCCGAAGCAGAGGCTGGACCAGGCGAAGCTGAAGCCGATGCCGAAGCCGGGCCAGGCGAAGCTGAAGCCGATGCCGAAGCCGGGCCAGGCGAAGCTGAAGCTGATGCCGAAGCCGGGCCAGGCAAAGCTGAAGCTGATGCCGAAGCCGGGCCAGGCGAGGCAGATGATGATGCTGCAGCCGGGCCAGGCGAGGCAGATGATGATGCTGCAGCCGGGCCAGGCGAGGCAGATGATGATGTTGCAGCAGGGGGCTGGACGGGCTCCTCGGGCCCTCCAGCTGACGAGTCTTGGGGCTGGACAGGCTCCTCGGGCCCTCCAGCTGACGAGTCTTGGGGCTGGACGGGCTCCACGGGCTCCTCGGGCCCCCCCAGGAGGCAAAGCTGGACGGGCTCCACGGGCTCCTCGGGCCCCCCAGCAGGCGAAGCAGGAGGCTGGACGGGCTCCTCGGGCCCCCCAGCGAAAACAGTCTCTGGACCAGTGGGCACCGGGGCCCCTGGAACATACAGGTCAGAACCAGTAGGCGCGCGGGCCTCTGGCAGGCACAGTTCAGAACCAGCAGGCGCACGGGCCTCTGGCAGGCACAGTTCAGAACCAGCAGGCGCGCGGGCCTCTGGCAGGCACGGGTCAGAACCAGCAGGCGCGCGGGCCTCTGGCAGGCACAGTTCAGAACCAGCAGGCGCACGGGCCTCTGGCAGGCACGGGTCAGAACCAGCAGGCGCGCGGGCCTCTGGCAGGCACGGGTCAGAACCAGCAGGCGCACGGGCCTCCGGCAGGAACGGGTCAGAACCAGCAGGCGCACGGGCCTCTGGCAGGAACGGGTCAGAACCAGCAGGCGCACGGGCCTCTGGCAAACACAAGGCAGACTGCAGCTGCACGGAGCATTGACTCAGCTCAGGCAGCGACAGCCGGATGCAGTCCTCAGCTGGCTTCTTAACTTCCAGGGGTCCAGAGTCGATCAGGGGCTGGAACCCAGCCTCTGGGGAGGCCCTGGAGTGCGTCACAGTCTCTGTACTGGCCAGCTGTTAATTAAGTTTGCAGATGACACCACGGTGATTGGCCTCATCAGTGACAACGATGAGGCCGCCTACAGGGAGGAGGTGGATCGTCTGGCTGAGTGGTGCGACACAAACAACCTGCTGCTTAACACCGAGAAGACCAAGGAGCTCATCGTGGACTACAGGAGGAATGCTGACCCACATCCACCCATCCACATTAAGGGGACGGCTGTGGAGCGTGTGAGCAGCTTCAAGTTCCTGGGAGTCCACATCTCCGAGGATCTCACCTGGACGACCAACTGCTCCAAGCTGGTCAAGAAGGCTCACCAGCGCCTCTTCTTCTTGAGGACTCTGAGGAAGAACCACCTGTCCTCAGACATCCTGGTGAACTTCTATCGCTGCACCATCGAGAGCATCCTGACCAACTGTATAACAGTCTGGTACGGGAACTGCTCTGCCTCGGACCGGAAGGCGTTGCAGAGGGTCGTGAAAACTGCCCAGCGCATCGCCGGAGCACCACTTCCTGCCACAAAAGACATCTACAGGAAGCGGTGTCTGAAAAGGGCTGGGAAAATCATCAGAGACCCCAGTCACCCATCACATGGACTCTTCACCCTCCTGCCCTCTGGGAGGCGCTACAGGAGCCTCCGGACTAAGACCACCAGGTACCGGAACAGCTTCTTCCCCACAGCTGTCAGACTCCTGAACTCTGCCTCCTGACATCTGACCCACGTTAACTCATGGACTGAACATACACACACACACACACAATGGACAACTGTACCCTCAAACACACAATAATAACATGGAGTGAACCACCACTCACAACCACTAGCACTTTATATAGCCTCTGTAGAAATTATCCACACCCTCACTTACCTTAACTGCACTACTGTATAGCCCTGTGTAAACAATCATTCTGTACATACGATAATTTTTAACCCTACAACTGTTTACAACTTGCATAGTTCCCATTTCTGTATAGCTGTATATCTCAGATTCCTGTAAAGTTATTTATTTCATATTCTGTATAGTTTTTCATATTTATATTCTGTCCATATCCTGTACATAGCTTGTACTCACTACAGCCTGTACATACTTATAGTTATAGAATATTCACAACATACTTCATACCGTGTACATTATAACATAATAGACCCATTTCTGTAATATACTTACATATCTATATTATTGCTAATATATATTGTAATATATCTATATCACTAAGCACTTCTGGATGGATGCAAACTGCATTTCGTTGCCCTGTACCTGTGCATGTGCAATGACAATAAAGTTGAATTCTATTCTATTCTATTCTGTTGGGGACTGATTACTGCGTTATGTGGTGTGTCTCTCTGCTTGACATGAACAGGTGAAAAATAGTTCTTTTCAGGTTGGATGGACTTAACCTGTTGTACAGGAGGAGTTGGTGAAGATGATGGCTGAGCGGCTAACTGAGCTAGTGGCTGCTGGGCAGCTAACTGAGCTACCGGCAGGGCAGCCGACTCAAAAAACACAGCCCCGGAATAAACAGACACACAGTCCAAAACAGAAAAAGGGTCCTTTTCACTCACCACAGCTGGCAGTTCCAAAGTCCTAGTCTTCGGCTGTGGGGTGATGCGCTGACGGCGCGATCGTCGCTTCCTCCCGGGCAAAGCCTCCGGCTGGCCGGGCAAAACCTCCGGCGGGCCGGGCAAAACCTCCGGCGGGCAAAACCTCCGGCGGGCCGGGCAAAATCTTCGCCGCCGGGCTGAGTTGGGAAGCGGTAGCGGCTGGTGGGTGAAGGTGCAGTTCATTGAGTATGAAGTCCTGTGCGAGCGGGTGAAGAGAGTCCAGCAGCCAGGAGTGAGCAGAGATGAGCTGCTGTAGCCTGGCTTCTACAGCGCGGAGACACTCTTCCCCCTCATGCTCGAGCCATAGGTTAACCAACCTGGAAACAGAGTCAATTAGTTCCTCCCGAAGCTCCTCGGGAGGTGCGGATGCCGCTGGGTCCATGTCTGGTCGGCTCGTACTGTCACGGCTGGCGGAGTGAGCCGTGTGGAGTGGAGGAAAAGGAGGACCCAAGATGCAGCAATCAATCAATCAATCAATCAAAGCTTTATTCGTCACATGCAGGTTGCCCTGCAGTGAAATGGGACCCCCCCCCCCCGACCTTACACATATAGCACAAACATTACATGGGGATACAGGTCGGAGATTGGTAGAATCAGGAAAAAACATTGAAATGTACACTACAGTGGGGAAAGTACAAGAGGAAAAAAGAGACCCCTACTCATGCTGTGCTTCCATGGTAGGACAGCATGAGAACAGGAAACAAAAAAACTCCTTTGCACAAAAAAGCACATAAATGTCCACAGCACAACATTGTGAAGACATGACAAGCCACAGGGGTGGGTGGGGGGTGAGGAGTAATCCGAAGAAACACAGCAGCCACCCTGCACAGCGCTATCATTCCAGCGCGGCACACAGACCCGCCGTGTTCCCTCGCCGGAAACAAGCATCGAAGGCGTTGGAAAGGGAGGGGGGATGAGTGAGTGCCTATCAGTGTAAGTGTATGTGTGTGCGTGTCCATAGTTCAGCAGAGACAGTGTCCTTCGCTCTATCAGGCTAAGTAAACAGTCTGCCAGCCAACCCAGGTGGCCTTCATGGGACGGGAAGAATAGTCATCACACAGTCGTTATCAGGGAGTTGTTTTGGTGGGCTCCAGCCTTGGGCCTAGCAGCTGGCGCCGTGGTGTCCAAATGTTGAATATTGTTGATTTCTCCTTTGTGAGCAGCTCGAATTTAGCCCTCTGACACTGGTCCCTCGATCTCCCGTTGGAGAGCCGCGAGCCTCCCCATGATGGTATCAAACTTCTGTTCCATGGTGTTGTCAGTCTTTTGATTCTGAGACCTCACAACTGCAGTGATCCGTTCCGCGATGTTTTCCAACTGTCGCTCAAGGGTGTCATTTTGAGCAGGCCTTTCTCTGATGTTTCCCCTCATACGCTCAATGGTGTTGTTTTGAGCCTTCACAGCAGCTGTAAGCGTCTCCAAGGTGTTGACCATATTACGTTCGTTGTGAGAGGTCGCGCCTCGTCCCGTCGCTTCGAATCCAGCGGGCAGCCTTGTGGGGGTTTGAACAGCCGGTTCCGCTCTCTTATTTCTCTGATAAACCAGGGCTAAGCCAACGCCGATCAGCATGAACCCTGTTATCATGGTTCCGAATAGGTAGATATCTTCAGCGTCCTCGATCGACAGTCCCGCCAGGAACACGGTCCTCCAGTTCTGCCACCCGTCCATCGTGTAACCGGCGGGGAAAGTCCCTCCAGGGCACTCAGGCTCTCCCGAGCCCAGACTTCTCGTTGGGAAAAGGGTGTCAATAGCACTCAGAGACCAGTTGATCAAATCCATAATTCTCTTTTAGGTTTTAGAGAACGACAGTGAGAGACTGTTCCAGGGAAAGTAAATGCACACAAGACAAGACAAGGACATAGAGGCTAAGCAGGGAAGATAAGGGTGAGGAGGAGAGGAGAAAAGTGCGACCGCCTTAGCTGAGAGCTCAAGTAGAAAGCAAACTGATGATACGAGTGACGTTTATTTACAGGGTGGTAGTGGCAAAAACAGGCAATGAAGCATGAGTAATTACAAACGAAAACCTAAACTGGGAGAAACTAAGTGACAAACCTGGGACCATACCAAAAGGGTGCAGGGCAGAGAGACGCAGAGACAGGAACACCATAGAACGCAGAGACACACGGATGAATGCAGACGAGCCGACAACGAACACAGACCGACACCCACTAAATATACACACACAAGGTAATCAGGTAATCACACACAGGAGGGAAGAACAGCTGATCTGAATACACATGATGACTGGAGGACACAAGCTGAACACAATGACAACAGACACAGACTTTCAGAACAAAACAGGAAATCTAGAACCCGAACCGGACACAAGGGGGGAGGACACAGAATAACTAGAACAGAGGGAAATAATCACAAAACACAAAACGCTGGGTCAACGACCCAGGACCATGACAATTGTTTAATTTTAGAAATGTTTTTGCTCTTTTTTTCTCTATAAAATAGGTGTGTTCTTTTTTTTTAATCATTCGTCTTAGCAGTGGGATTTACATGAAAAGGGAAACAAATTAAGTTTGAGTGAAAATGTAAAATTTTCGCACTCTCTGGTCAACTGACTCAGTGAATCAAATGACTCAAAAAATCCGATTCACTTTGGTGAGTGACTCATTAACACTCGATTCAGTAAAAAGAATCAAATTTACCATCACTAGTTCAGTGCACAGCACAACAATATGGATATACATATTATTGTTCCTAGAGTATTTAAAAGTAGAATGGGAGGCAGAGCCTTCAGTTTTCAGGCCCCTCTTCTGTGGAACCAGCTTCCAGTTTGGATTCAGGAGACAGACACTATCTCTACTTTCAAGATTAGGCTTCAAACTTTCCTTTTTGCTAAAGCATATAGTTAGGGCTGGACCAGGTGACCCTGAATCCTCCCTTAGTTATGCTGCAATAGATGTAGGCTGCTGGGGGATTCCCATGATGCACTGGGTGTTTCTTCTTCTCACTATGTATTAACAGACCTCTCTGCATTGAATCATATCTGTTATTAACCTCTGTCTCTCTTCCACAGCATGTCTGTATCCTGTCTTCCTTCTCTCACCCCAACCAATCACAGCAGATGGCCCCGCCCCTCCCTGAGCCTGGTTCTGCTGGAGGTTTCTTCCTGTTAAAAGGGAGTTTTTCCTTCCCATTGTGCTTGCTCATAGGGGTCATATGATTGTTGGGTTTTTCCTCTGTATGTATTGTTGTAGGATCTGCCTTATAATATAAAGTGCTTTGAGGCGACTGTGTGACTTGGCGCTTTATAAATAAATTTGGACAGAATTGAATTGAATGAATATCTCTTTTAATCCAGATCAGATTTTTTTTCTTCTCAGAGTTTCTATGAGAAAACCGTGTGACACCCTCTATGGAGTTAGCGCATCTCCAGTCCGGCCACCCTGACATTAAGGGTCTGAGTGATGAAGAGCAGCAGGTTCTCCATGGAAACAACAACAGCTATGACTGGGTAGCTTGGACTGCATGTGTTTCTGCCTCATTAACATGTACTGAGACAAACTTATCTCCTACCTGCAGATCCCATCTTCTTCTCCTCTACAGGTCCATCCATCCTTACAACATAAACCTAAGGATGATCCAGTGGGAACTCTAATGCAGAGGTGGATGTCGGTAGAACTGCTGAATGCTCTGATGAGCAGGAAGATGAAGTGCTGATCTCAGCTGAACACCTGTGGGAGATTTTGGAGTGACATGTTAGACAGCATGTTCCACCAGCACCATTATCCAAACACAAAGTAAGCCCACAGGGGTTTTTATTTTAATGGCATTCACACACCAAGAGAGTTCAGATACTTTTAAGTGAACACCATTGAGGCCTGAAACTGGTCTATACATCCCTCCATTCATAATAATGGACTGCATTCATATAGTGCTTTTCTAGACACTCAAAGTGCTTTACAGCACCACTATTCATTCACTCTCACATTCACACACTGGTGGAATGTGAGAGTGGTGGAGGCAAATCACAGTTGTAGCCACAGCTGCGCTGGGGCAGACTGGCAGAAGAGAGGCTGCCATATCGCGCCATCGGCCCCTCCGGCCAACACCAGTAGGCGGTTGGGTGAAGGACACAATGACCAGGACAGACAGAGCTGGGAATCGGACAAGCAACCTTCCGGTTACAAGATGAGCTTCCCAACCCCCTGAACCATGGTCGCTCCATCCATCCATCCATCCATATAATCCAGTGTCCCTTCAGTTATTGTTACTAAGTCCTTATCTTTTTCTTTTTTATGTTTTTAGTTCTTGCCTACCCCGGGCTGTGGAACATCAGTGCCTGAAGACATTAAAATGACTTTAGCTAATAACATGGACCCCCGACCTCCTCCTGCTCCCACATCAGCAAATGAAAATTCCATCCATCCATCCATCTTCTTCCGCTTTTGTCACGGTCCGCTGTGACGGACCGAGTGGAGAATGCGTGTAATGGACCCAGGTGCGTACACGAGTGAGCAGACGGGAGTGAGCTTTAAGAGAAGGCGAGCCTTTAATATGGCTGAAAACAAGGTGTACAAATACAGCAGGGATAACGTGGCTAAACAGAAACCTGAACTGGGAACAAACGATGGTGAGGCTATGGCTTGGAAGACAACAGACCAGGCATGGAAACACGGAGGGTGGGAACACAGACGACGCGACGCAGACTGTATGAAACACAGAGACTAAATACACATGAGGGATGATCAGGGGAAGTGACCACACATGGGAACGCAGCTGACACACATGAACTTAACGACAGGACAGGAGGAGTAAAACTGAATACACTGACAGTGAATGCAGGCCTTCAAAGTAAAACAGGAAACATGAGACATGACCCGGGGAGACATAGTACAGGGGGAGGTGACATAACTGACAGCATGAACTTGACAGTACAAGACACACAGACATAAACACACGAAGGGCAAGGGAGACGTAATGCAGGGGTGATATATACAAATGGCTGGACTACCTTAGAGAACCTAAAATAATAAACATCAAAATAGGCTAAGCATAACACACTGGGTCACACGACCCAGGACCATGACAGCTTTATCCGGGGCCGGGAATTGGCGGGTCATCCCCATCATCCCCAGACTCTGCTTCCTCCTCGGATGAGGTGGGATTGTCAGTGGGATTAAAGAGGTCCTCGAAGTATTCCTTCCACCGCAATTTTCTCAGTCAAAGTCAGCAGCTCTCAGCCAACTATACACAGTGCAGGTAGAGCACCGCTTTCCCCTCCTGAGACTCCTGACGGTTTGCCAGAATCTCTTCGAGGCAGTCTGAAAGTCTTTTTCCATGGCCTCTCTGAACTCCTCCCACACCTGAGTTTTTGCTTCAGCCACTGCCCGAGCCGCATTCTGCTAGGCCTGTCGGTACCTGTCAGCTGCCTCCAAAGTCCCACAGGCTAGCTAAGCCCAATAGGACTCCTTCTTCAGCCTGGTGGCTCCCTTCACCTCTGGTGTCCACCATTTGGTTCGGGTGTTACCACCACGACAGGCACCAACCACCTTCCAGCTGCAGCTCAATGCAGCAGCTTCGGCAATGGAGACGCTGAACATGGTTTGATTGATTGATTGAATCTTTATTTTGAACATTTTGAAAATGTACAAAAAAATAGAATTAAAAGAGACAAATGAACAAAGCAAAACAAAAGGAAAATGGAGCAACCACAACATGGTCCATTCAGACTCAATGTCCCCAGTCTCCCTCGGAATGCTATTGAAGCTCTGCCGGAGGTGTGCGTTGAAGACCTCGCGGACTGGGGCTTCTGCTAGACGTTCCCAGCAAATGAAAATTCAAAGATTTAAATAATCTGACACGAGGCGGAAAAACAATCCAGAAACAGCAGGAATCTGCAAACCTCTCAAATTTGAATTACCCGAGAAGCTTTGGTAGTATGTTAACTGGAACCATAGTCTGGAAAGAGAGATCCCGGTCTCCATAATAATTAGGTTATCGCAGAAGAAACCCTCAGATATGTCAGGAGAAGAGTGGTTTAACCTGCTTTCAGTTTAAGATCAATGAAATGTGTTCAAGTAAAGCAAACGGTGTACCTATTTTTGCTGCGCCTGTTCTGGATCTGTCCTGTGATGTTTGGAAAGCCTGATCTGGATTCATTATGATGAATATTGACTGTGTGCTGGGATAATGTGACTGTTCACATCAACAATAACAGAAAGGGCTTCATCAGGAAGGTAACATATCCACAAAGCCAAAGGTCGCCACTCCAACCCTTCATTTATAACGTTTAACGTGAACATCTGTCTATGATGTTTCAGGGACTCTTTGATCAAACATGTCCATGCTGATTGTCCTCAGCATTACTGTTTTACTGCTGCTTCATTTCTGGAAGTGAAACTTCAGATCTGAGTGGTTTTCTGATAAAGTTCACTTTAGCCTCTCATGTTTGACAGCTGGAGTGTTGTTTATGGTAAAGTGTCAGCAGTCTGTGGTCTCAGTGAGCACTGAGCTTGGTTTGCTGCTGTTCAAAATGAGAGCTGAATGATCAGAGACTCCCAGCAGTGATCCTGAGTCCTGACAATACAGAAAGGGGGGCAGGAACGGCAGTAAGGAGCTAGGAAAAAAGAAGAGCGGTGACAGAAGCACGCCACAGTGAAGATCACATCGTCATATCAGAGTGCTGTGATTGGAGGATCACAGTCTGAGCCTGAAACATAACAGGAATGAACTTCTGTGATCCAATCAGAGGAACAGATCAAACCACGATGGTGGCATCTTTGTCCCACACCGTTGACAGACTGAAGATAAGAGCGTCATAGATGAAGATGGTCTGCTGCAGAGTGAAGCGCTCTCATGTGATCATCAGCTGTGTGAACCAGGAAGCGACAGACGAGGGGCGGAGTCAGAGGGGCGTATGTTGGAGCATAAATATATCTGATAAGGAACAAAGATAAAGATCTGACATTTTCTCTGCTCTCAGCATCAAAGTGAATGCGGAGCTGTAATGTGAGAGACATTAAAACATATCAGAGGCATATTCATAAAAAATCCACATTCGTGATAATTCAATGAGCTACAATTCATTAATATTCCCAAATAAAACATGAAGGATATGCACAAATATGTACACACATGCACTTATTTACCAAGATTATTTTCAGAGTCAGAGTGTCATCTGGAATCTGGGATCAGACTATGTGCTGATGATCTCTGTGGTACAGATGGTCATATTTGCTCCATCCAACAAAGTAACAAAGTATCCGAGTAAACAAAGTATTCTTTATTTTTGCACCACTGAGAAATATAAATATTTCAAAATGATTTCACTAGGTATCTTCTACAGTATGAAGTTTTTTATTAGTGCGTTTGCTCACACCTGGGACTTTGCAAGAGTGCTGGACGCTTTCAGTACTCCAACATTTTTCATGCATCTGTCCCAAAGGATACATTTAATAATTGAAAATTTCAGGCTTTCATGGTTAATATTTCTGTCCTGGTTCACAGTCTGATGCTAACGGACCGATAGAGAATCATCAGAGACTTACCGCAGTGACACCGAGACCTGGTTTCCTGAAGACTGCTGAGGTCGACCGCAGTCTTTCGAGTCCTCCAAGTCCTCTGATCCACAGCTGCTTGTAATCTTGTTGTCTTAAACGGGGGGTGGCTGCCTCGTGTCTCCGTGTGCTTCGCTGAACTATGGAACTGCTGTGACATGAACTCTGACTGTGATGTCTGAGATAAACTCACATGAGCATTCCTCAGCATAGAGGCCAGCATGAAAAATGACTCACAGTCTGGTGGAGAAAAATCAGCAGAGTGAAGAAAACAAAGTGTCTAACAGGACCGAGACACCCTGTCAGCATGAGAGGAGGGAGTCAGTGGAATCACTGAAACATGTATGAGAAAATGAAACAGTCCTACCACACAGAGGTCTCCACAGGAGAAAGTCAACAATCAACATCAACCAGAGTTCGTTTATGTTGATTGTTGACTGTTGACTCTGAGTTTGTGGAAGCTGTTTACTGGAGCAGGGCTCTGAACTCCTCCTCTGTTCTCCTCATCTGACTCTCTGATTAAATCACTCTCCTTCAGGATGTGTCTGGACCTGAAACACGACTGTTCTCCGTCCCACAGATCCTGAGCTGACACAGTGAGGAGCCCTGAGAGGATGAATGTATCCCACTTGGGTGGCATCCACACCACCCACAGAGCTCCGTGAGTCCGATCCACTGAGATGCCTCTCTGACACAGTAATGGCGGTCTGCCTGTCTCACCTCTCAGTGTGCAGTCAGGGACACTCTGTGACTGGTGAGTTTTAACTGTAGTTCCTCTCAATGAAATGGTAAATGGACCGATTCTTATATAGAGCTTTTCTACTTTCACGGGCAGTGTTGGTCAAGTTACTTGAAAAAAGTAATCAGTAACTAATCACTGATTACTGCCCCAAAAGTAATCCCATTACTTTTCTGATTACTTGCTTTCAAAAGTACTTACCGTAAATGTCGGGCTATAAGCCGCTACTTTTTGCACAAGCTTTGAACCCTGCGGCTTTTAGTCAGGTGCGGCTTTTCTATGGATTGTCCGTGATTTTTGTCATATCGTAAGACGATTTGTTTTGTGTGTTCCGCTGTTGTACGGCACTACGTTGCCTGGCGGAAGGATCGGGGTTCAAGAGTGGTATGTTAGTCACATGTCCGTCCGCCAGGCAACGTAGTGCCGTACGAAGTAGCGCGAAAAACAAACTTCAAAGTAGCGCTACGCGTTCAGCGGGAGTCGTGGATGATGAGCGGCGATAAACTTGCAAGTTATGCCCAAAAAGCAAGTTATGCCCAACTCCACCGGTAGATTCTGACAGCGTGGAAAAGTGTGAAAACATCCACGATCACCAACGGATTTTGAAGGGCTGGACTGCTGCATGATGGAGAGGAGGACACCGCCACGGCCCTTCTGAGGGTGTTCGACTCTGACACTGACAATGAGGATTTCTTTGGTTTTGAAAGTGACAACGAAGGAGAGAAGAAGAGTGGATGACGAAGCCATCATGAGCCTGTTTGTATCCGACACTGGAGAAGAGGACTTTGGTGGTTTTAGTGCGTAGGAAGAAGAGAAAGATGGTGGTGAATGACTGACTTTTCTTCTTGTTAAAGCTGTGTCACTGCACCTGAGCCTAAAAGGTAGGCCGAATCTATTGTTCTGGTGTGCTGTAGGTTATTGTTATGTACTACATGTGCAAATATGTACCCATAACTTGTTTTTCAAAATATTAATAAAAGTGATGTCTCCAAACAGCCATCTCTTTCCTGACAATTCCCTTTGTGCATATTCTCTTACATATGATAAGTCAACATTGAAACACCTGCGGCTTTTGGTCAGGTGCGGCTAATGTATGTACAAAACAGGATTTTCCCCTGATTTTAGCTTGTGCGGCTAATATTTAGGTGCGCTTTGTAGTCCTGGAAATACGGTAGTTACTTTTTAAAAACGTAATTTACAACCTGAATAGGTAATAAAGCAGTGCAAACATACTGTTATAAATACTGTTATAAATTAAGCTTAAATAGACATGAAAATAAAAATGAGAATAAGAATTAAAAGTGCTAAGTAGATAGATAGATATATACATGATATATACACGAGTGCAAGTGGTGATCAGCAGCAGCAGTAGTACCTGTGGTGCTGTTAGCACTGTGTGAAGTACTGGTACTGAGTACTAGTAGTGGTATAATAAGTATTTGTTAGCATCTTGGTGGGTCAGAGGCAAACAGGTGAGGTCAGGTGAGTCTGTGGCAGCTCTGTGTGCACTTCTGTTCCACTTCCTGTCTCACACAGGAAGTGTGTGTGTGTGTGTGTGTGTGTGTGTGTGTGTGAAGCTTCATTTTCTCAGGACAAGGCAGGAAGTGCCCCAGGTGCAGCTGAATGAGCACTTCCTGTTGGGAGACGTCAATTTCCTGCAAAGGACGGCGTGCAGCTGGACGATAAAATCACAATAATAAACAAAAAACATCCGAGACAGCCTGAGGCGACCTCGCACAGCATCATCATCATCATCATGACTAAAATTATTATTGTTATTGTTGTTCTTATTAATCATAGTAGTAAAGTATTTTTATTATCATCTTATTTTAATTGTCATTTTATTTATTCTGTTTTCTGTGTTTGTTTTATTTATTTTTAAAGTTCCTGAATATTTATATTTATTTTGTGTTTTTCTCGTGGTTTTATTGACTTTTTGTCAGTTATTTTTTATTTATTTGTTTTACTTTACGTTATTTGATTCATTATACATTTATAAATAATTATTTTTCTATTATTTCTTTATTGTTATCTGTTTTATGTTTTTAAATGTTTTACTTCTTCTTCTTTCTGTAAATATTTGTATTTATTTTCATGATGACTGATGATTATTGATCATTGATTATTGGGGGCATGACCTTCCTGCTGCTGTCTATAGCTACAGTTAATTGGCTGTGTTTGGTCAAACTGCTGCTGCTGACATGAGCAGTGTGCTGCAGGTCAAAGGTCAGACAGGGCTCGCTAAGCTCCTGTGGTCAAACTGAGCCCTGGAATCTGGATACCTGAAGACCTCGGCCTGTTGCCACAGTGACCAGCAGGCCCGGGAGCCCCCCCTTCCTCCTCCTCGTCTGTGGGAATCCTCGGTGTTTGTTCCTCTGAGGGAGCGGAGGAAGACGAGGAGGAGGAAGCCCACTATTTTTATGAATAAAGTTTGTGAATTCAAATACTCAGCTGTGTTCATTGTTTGGCTTCCTGTTTGTAGAGTTTACACTCAAACCTGCCTCAGATGCCTTTAACACCACAGCACACCAGGGCCTGTGGTTTTATTTTAAAATCCTTCACTTTTAAAGCTGCAACAGTGTTAGCTCCTTCACAATAACAGCCTGAATGTCTGAAGCTCCGTTTTGGTGAAGTTCTTGGACTTTATTTGGATGTGTCTGAGTACAGCTCAGAGTCTATGAGTGATAGCCATCTTTAAAATACAGTCTGGACTTTACTTTGAAATTCTGACCCACATCACTCCACACTGTGGTTCACACAGAACCTGGTTTAATTTGGTGTTTTTCAACTCAGTCCTGAAAAAGTTGTGAAACGTTTCAAACATGAATAACAGAGAACATTTTATTCACATTAGAACAAAGAAAACTGAGCTTGGTGGCTGAAAAATGTCTCAGAAAGTTGTAACCAGGCAACATAAACTTGTAAAAGTAGGTGGGACGAAGGAGAAACAGCTGTAGAAACATTTAGCAGCTGAAAAGGTTATTTGGTAGCAGGTCCATACTGTGATTGGGTATAAGAAGAGCATCTTAGATAGAACAGTTTCAGTTTCATCATCTGTAGAATGTCATTTCATCCACAGACAGAAAATCTGGAGGAATCTCTGTGTGCAGGGATCAGTGTTAGATGCTGCTGATGGTGCTGACAGCTGGCACATCTGGAAAGGCTAGTGCTGACAGGAGTGAACAGGTTTTAGAGAAACACCTGCTGCGTGCAGACATGTTTATCAGGGAAGGCCTTCAGGTTTGAGCCAACACAGCAGAGGGGGGACTGCTGAGAGGTTCGAAGCCCACAGGCCTCTGTGACTGATGGTCCAAGCTACAGACGCCATCAGAGCTTTATTAATGAGGTTCATTTAACATGTGAAAATAAAAGACGAATAAATATGCGGTAAATTATTGATGATACTGAAAGAATACAATCATATCTATTTTATTTTTTAATATTACCATGTAGTTCTTGGATAGTATTCAATTTTAAACATGTTTTATGAAATTTAACCTCACTTTTAATAAAAACAAGATTGTTATGCATTTATTTGTAATGAATTTATTTATTTTGTTATATTTTATTTGACCAGTTTTAATAGTGGATGTTTTATTTCTTCCTGATGCTTATTTCTGCAGCGGCTGTCACGTTTAGCCAGACTCGGTTTAAAAAATGTACTATTTAAGTTTAGTGGCGTTCCTTCTTCCTTTCCTCCGTTCCTCTTTGTTTTTGGCGCTTTCTCTCACGCCTCCGCAGTTTCATTGTTCCGCAGCTGAAGCTGTAATAAATCACGCAGAGTGGGGCTGCCTCTGTGGGCGTTTCTTCTTCTCTCATTTAAACCGCAGTGTGGGGGGACCCGGGGAGACCGCCTGCGACCCTCTGCCGGACTCTGTGCCCTCTGACCCGCCGTGGATCCGGACTGATCCGGACCGAGCCGCCCTTCTTGTGCTGTAAGTTGTGCAGCGTTCAGGCTGATGTCTGCTCCAGGGTCCGCTGGGAAAAGAGATGTTTTTACAGGTTAGGGATACAGGTAAAAGCTGTTTATAGCATCAGGTGTGACTCAGAGATGAACGGGCAATGAAGCAGAGCGGACTCTGCGCCGACAGGAAGCCTGTCATCAGTCTTCTTAAATATCTCTACTTTACTTTTCACCATCGAGCAAACAATTCTTAAATCAGGCGTTTTTTCAAATGGAGTTCGTTATTGCTCCAGTTTGTGCTCCACTAAAGCTGATCGGAAAAGCTTATTTCTGCAGCGGCTTAGCCAGACTCGGTTTAAAAAATGTCCTATTTAAGTTTAGTTGTGCGGGCACGTGCACGGTCTCATGCATGCGGACGGCTGAAAGTTCCCACGAGCCGCTGGAGTCGCGCCGTGCCTTCGGCACGCAGCTTGTCCGTTTGCGAACACTCGTGTTTGCATTAGGCAGTTTGTGTTTACCAGCAAACTTTACTTAGCGGACGTTTTAACGCATTTTTAACCCGCAGTACTCAGTCAGCTCAGCGCGCGTGCACACAGGTAGCTAACGTGTGCACGCGCCAACATGAGCTGTTTTTGTAGCGTGCACGTGCCTGCAGGTGAGATGATTTCAGCGCGCAGGCACGTGAACTGTCGTGGATCTTAGTGAGATCTGCGCCTGCAGTAGGAAGATCCGGGGATTAAAGGGTTAAAGAGTGGGTCCGTGCAAAGCTGTGTCCACGGCGCCTGAGCCGAGTTACAAAGGGGGCGGTGCGAGCGCTCAGGCCTCACACTTCATGCTGAAATGCCTCAAACTCCAAACGAACCGTAGGGGATTTTTGAACGGACTCTGGCTCTGAGGGCGCTGAGGCCAATTTATGGCCCTCTGACTGGTGGCTCACCCTGCGTTCAGGGACCTGGATTTCCTTTGAATGGAGCTCCGTGCTGACTGTATGTATGAGGACTCAGCACGAGCCCGGCAGGTAAACACAGGTGTGACCCACGTTGCTTTATTACACAGACACGCTGTCACTTATTACAGATGTAACAGTGTGTCTGTGGCTGGAGGTTCATCCAGATGTTTCAAACAGCTGCGCTGAGCCTTGTTGGCTTCCACTCTTTTAAAGCATCAAAGCTGGTGCTTACTGTATGCACACCTGTGTGTAAGTCACATGATAAAGAGCTCATATTTACTGTAATGCATTAAAGCCTACCGAGGCCCGCTGTCTTCATTATAATTATCAGCTGTGTGTGTGTGTGTGTGTGTGTGTGTGTGTGTGTGTGTGTGGGGACTGGTGCTGAGCTCAGCTCTTAGATGCTTTTTTTTTGGTAAAATCTGAGACTTTCTGTCTAAAAGACACCGGTTAGAGTTTTATTGGCGAGCTAATTGACTCTTTGTCACAGCGCTGCGGTAAAATTTGATTTTGAAGGTCATGACCTTTCAGTCTAAAGCACCCTACAGAGTTTTTATGTGCAGCAGCAATAAAACACTCCTCCTCCTTTTCATCCTCCGTCTGCTGTCTGAGGGCTCAGTTTTCTTCTTCTTCTCTGGTTTTAATGTTCTCAAAACAAACGTGGACTCATAAAGATCAGTTTTAATCTTAAAATATGCTCTGAATCCACAGGAAGAATTATTCATAGTAATGTTGATCTGATTAAAATGAACTAAAATGAGAAAGTAAAGCTTTCGATGTTATGATGTAGGAGTTTTAGAGGCAGAAGAATGAGACGTTTAAGACCATTTATTCATAATGACTTTTTAACTAATAAAATATGACAGGTTTTTGATTTTCACTAACATTTTGTCAGGAATAAGCTGATATCTTATAGGTTTTATTCCCTCCCAAACATCCAAAAGTCAAAGAACCCTTAAATCTGAGAATTTTTTAATGGAGTTTGGTGAGAGTTTCACTCGCAGCAGAAGAACAGATTATTGATGCAAATAATCAGCATGTGTCTTGTTTCCAATATTAGTCTTTTATTATTTCCTGTGTTAAATCTGTGTTCACTGCCAAATCAAACTTATCGATCTTCAGTTAGTGATTTTGCACCTGATGAATTTCCCGAGGGTTAAAACAGGAAGACGTGGTTATCTTTTTTCTGCTCAAGCGGGAGCAGGAAAAAGAACGCAGCAGTAAAACCTTCAGACCTCTCAGCTCATTCACATGTTATTGATCACACACTGACGTTATTGTTGGTTCAGTCACTTCAATTTGTTAATGAAGTCTGGATGTTTGACCTGCTCTGACTTCCGTCTGTCTGTCCAGCTGCTGGTGTTCTCGTTGTGTGGTCGAGTTGACGGAGAGCCACAGTTTGTGAGCAGGAGTCCTGAACCTGCTTGTAATCAATACGCCTGATACGACCTCCCGTTCAGCTTTGTCCGCTTTAATCTTTATTTGGGAGCGCAAAGAAAATTCTTAAATTAAAGAATGTTTGAATGGAGTTTGGTGGGAAACACTGCTCTTATAAACAAGCCTGAGGTCCGTGGGCTGAATGGACATCAAGATTTTAATTTGAAATTTGAATACTTTCAGAAAACTTTACTTTCACATAGTCAAATACACAGTTTTTACATTTTATGAATTATGTTGTTTGGGGGTTTATTTATTCATTATGACATTTTCATATTATTTATTATTATTTTTATTATGTGAAATTTATTCAGTGCATTAATTTAAATGTATTTTTATCAAAAATACATCTTTGTTTTTTATTTAATATTTCTGACTTTCCCTGTTTTCCAGGTGTAACCTCGTCGCCATGAGTCTGAGTGCTAACGACCTCTCTGAGCTCATTGAGCTGTGGGAGGAGCTGAACCTGACCTCCGCTGACCATAACCTGTCCCACGTGGAGGCGCTGAGGTGTTCGGGCACCGTCAACCAAACCGCCTTCCTTCACACCCTCTCCGTCCTCTACATCTTCATCTTCCTGGTGGGCCTCGCCGCCAATGCCCTGGTGGTCTGGGTCAACCTGCGATCCGACATGAACCGCTATGAGACACACCTGTACATCTTGAACCTGGCCATAGCTGACCTGTGCGTCGTGGCCACGCTGCCGATCTGGGTGACCTCATTGCTGAAGGGCGGTCAGTGGCCGTTTGGAGAATCCGTCTGTAAACTTACTCACCTGGTCTTCAGCGTTAACCTCTTCAGCAGCATCTTCTTCCTTGCCTGCATGAGTGTCGACCGCTACTTGTCCGTCACGCTGTTTGGCGACACCCCCGACAGCCGCAGGAAGAAGGTGGTGCGCCGGCTGATCTGTGTTCTGGTTTGGATGATGGCGCTGGTGGCCTCCATCCCAGACACCTACTTCCTGCAGGCGGTGAAGTCAGCGCACTATGATGGCGCCATCTGCCGTCCAGTGTACCCGCCCAGCAACCCGAAGGAGTGGATGGTGGGCATCCAGCTGAGCTTCTTTGCGCTCGGCTTCGCCATCCCCTTCCCTGTCATCACCATCTTCTACCTACTCCTTGCAACGGCCATCCCTCCCACCTCAGACCAGGAGCGGCGCGTCAGCCGGCGGATCATCCTCACGTACATTGTAGTCTTCCTGGTGTGCTGGCTGCCATTCCACACTGTCCTCCTGCTGGACACCCTGTCCCTGCTGAATCTCCTGCCCTTTAGCTGCCGGCTGGAGAACTTCCTGGACGTGTCGCTGCACCTAACACAGTGCTTCTCGCTGGTCCATTGCTGTGTCAACCCCATCCTGTACAACTCCCTGAACAGGAACTACCGCTATGACCTCATGAAGGCCTTCATCTTCAAGTACTCCACCAAGACCGGGCTCACCAGGCTCATCGATGCCTCGCATGTCTCAGAAACCGAGTATTCAGCAATGACCACGGACAGCCCGATGTGAACTTCAGAGCCCTCCAGGACTCATTCAAAGACTTGTAAATAACTTCCACCTACCCCTGTTGGTGGCACACCTAACTTCATCCAGAGGAACTACTACAGCAACGACGAGTATGCCTTCAGACCTGCACCAGGTTAGGGTGTACGTGCTTTAGCAGTTTTAATGGACTGGGCTGGCTCAACTCGTTCAGGACCTGCAGTCGGTTCCTCCATCTGCTAGTGCTAGCTGCAGTCTTTTCCAGCTTGAGCCAGGTGAACCGCACCAGCTGTGATTCCTGGATGGGTTATTGACCTAATGGCCAATGTCTCTTGGGAATGCTTTTTGCGTCATTAGAAGCTTTTTAGGACTCGGGAATGCATCCTAACACCTATCTGACACGTCGTATGTTATTGGATCGACTGGTGACAGAAAGACGTTCTGGCCATCAGGTAATCATTTGTATCTATAAAAAAAGACTTTTCTTCATGCTCTGCTGTTTCTAAGTAATCAAAACAAAGACAGCACTAAGGTTTGTGGACAGCATGACTAAACGTGTCAGCGCTGCTCCGATCAGCTGCTTTAACTCACTGAGGTTTCACCTGTTTCTGACACACTCTGTGTATTAAATACTCCAACATAATGCACTGAATGTGAAAGCCATGACCTCCTAGATGTATTATAACTCTCTTACATAGAAAATGAATGAAGGCTCAAACATCAGCAGGTCAGTGTCAGGAACAGCTACTCGCTGAGCCTGGCTCAGATCCTTCACCACCTAACCGAAGTTCACAGGTCAGAGGAACACTGGATTATGTAGAGTGAGCATCCACAAACCTTCAGTCATGTAGTTGTTTGTCCTGACAGTCAGAGCTGAGGGCTGAAACTCGCCTGAGAGATGACCTGAAGAACCTGAAACTCACAGGATCACCTGAAGGCAGTAAAAAAAAAGTTGTTTTTTTCCACTTTATATGAATTGGAGGTGGAAACATGATGGAGAAAAACATTTTTCACCTTCAGAGACAACCCTGAAATCTGTGGACGCGTTTCTGTCCAACAAGCTGGAAACAATTAACAGGAAATTCTGGGTTCAAACTGGCGAATGACGCACAAACATCACATTAACAACAAAATATTAGGAAGAACTTTCTGTCTCTGGCAGAAATTCTTGTTTTCTGTAATGTTTTTGCCAAATATCCACATGCTCTTTCCAGGAAACTTTATTTTGAAACTCAGAAAGAAACAAAGGTTGTTTTTTTTTTGTTCATTATCAGCATATTTAATCTGTCTGCTGTCAGGTTACCAGACTGTGACGATGTGCTTCATTTCTGTATTACAGCTCCTGCACTAGAACCAAACTGTGTAAAAAAGCTCCTGTTTCCTGTATGATCTCCTGCTCGTTCCTGCTTGTTTCTGCTTCAGGTTCACTCTGTAATAAAGATGGAGATGAAGATGAGTGTGTGTGTGGTTCATGTTTGTGTGTTTGTTGTTGTGGTCATCGTGTTTTCATGTCTCCATGTTGCCAGGATTTTCTACGTTTAAGGTTTTGCTCTTTGTATTTTGTGGTCAGCATTCAGTTTTCCCAGTTTAGTTCTGTTAGCTTTCCTCCAGTGTCCGTGTGCCTTTTGTTTTGTAATGTTTTTTATCCGCCTATTAAACAGCTCACTTTTTGTTAACATTCAAGTTTTGTTACACTTTCCTTGATGTCTGCATTTTGGGTCCTCTTCACAAATTCATACAGTGCTGCATACTGTGACAGTCCGAGGGAGACTTGGCGGGTAAATTCTCAGTCTTATTCACTTCATGAACATGAACAGTCTCTTCATAGCTCATGCTGCTGTAAGCTGTGGTGGCGACGTGGACGTCGCCTCCTCCTGGAAGCCGTGGTCGTGGAGCCTGGCGCTGCTATGGCTGGAAGCAGCCACCGGTTGCGGTGAGGAAAATGCAGCACTTGTCTGCTGCGGGATGGACATGGAGACAGGCGGGAGACTGAACAACTTTTACTCCCGTAGCTGGCGAAGGGAAAGCAGCATCACAGAGGGGCTGGAATGATTCAACCTGCATGGTGTGGGGGCTGCTGCTTTGGCGGTGAATGTGAAACTCCTATTGTAGCCAAAACAAAGTTCTTGTGATGCTCCAACTAAACGCTCCACAAAAAGCGGAGTGGCTGTAGCTCAGGTGGTAGAGCACCACCTGAGCTACAGCCACTAACTGGAAGGTTGGCAGTTCGATCCCAGGCTCCACCAGTTTGCATGCCAAATATCCTTGGGCAAGACACTCTCCAATGACAGTAAGCACTAAACAGTTTAGAAAAATGTGCTTGTGTGAGTGGGTGAATGTGTTAGTTGTATAAAATGCTTTGAGTGCTCAGATAGAGTGGAAAAGAGTTCTGAGAACCAGCCCGTTTACCATGAAAACCGACTGTTCCAGTCCTGAGTCACCAGTAGTTACTGGAAACCTCCACCACACACACTCCAGCCTGGAATGATAAACAGCTGCTACCAGAAATATTACAAATACACAAGAAGCGTGTCAAGGCATGTGGAAAACACGCTGCACTCACATGGAAACATGCACACAGACATGTGCACTGAAAGCTGTTTTTAATGACAAACCTTTTATATTGTAAATGAGCTCATTTCTAAGAGGAGTGAGGATGACTCTTTCATGACATACATTTTTAATTTCTCTTTGCTATTTGGGCTAATTGGGACCTGGTGAATGTAAAAACAAAGAATGATCTTGATATCCACACATATTAGGACATTCTCTTTAAATTTCGTTAGAACAGTGGCAGTGTAATGTCCTCGTAAGTGGAAATCAGGCTGTCACGGCCCGAGGCCATAAGATGTTTGTGTAGCTGCTGTTTTGTGTTTTTTACTATGTTTAAGAGTCTCTGCAGGTTATTCCTCTCAGGAAGAGCACCGGGCTGCAGATTGGATAAGCATGACCATGTGACCAGGGTTTAAAGCCGCTCTGACAGCTTCCGGGAGAGAGAAGCGAGTGAGTGCGACAGTGAACCGATTTGACAGCAGACTCATACCTGGTCCTGGCTTCCAAATTCGTTGTGTAATCCTTTATATGTGTATGCGTGCTCTTTGAGAGCCGCCAAAGGCGTGTGTTTAAGCTGAAGGGGTGAGCCACTTTTTCTCCTGTTTCTGGGCTAGGAAGCAAGGGGGCTATTGTCATTTGTTTGTTTTGTTTTTTCTTAGGATTTAGTTAGTTTTCACTGACAGGACTTGGTTGGTTTTGTTTATTATTTTGGCTTGGGTTCACCCTGGGGTTGTGCTTCTTGTCACTCAATAAAATCACCCTTTTTTTTTACTCATAACCAGTGTTGGTCAAGTTACTTGAAAAAGTAATCAGTAACTAATTACTGATTACTTCCCCCAAAAAATAATCCCGTTATTTTACTGATTACTTATTTTCAAAAGTAATTAGTTACTTAGTTACTTTTTAAAAACACGATTTACAACCTGAATAGGTGATAAAGCGATAGATCTTTCAGCCCAATTCTACTTTTTCTACATAATCCATCGTACAAAATGTAATCAAATGGAAAAGTCTCTTTTTAAAACTTGTTTTTATCAGTTTTAACCTTTTAACTTTATGCATCAAGCAAAAATTTAATTATATGCAACATTCTGTGACTGGAAGAAATTTGTTTAATATTTAAACCTATTTTCTGCACATTCCAGCACATAAAATATATTTTTTGTGTGTGTTTACACTCAGTCTTTCAAATAGATGCAAGTAAAACACAGCAGAAAATAAATAAAGTCAAAGACTCAGCGCTCCTGTTGCTCTATTTTCACCTGTAAAGCAGGAGTGGGGTAGGCGGAGGGTTACCCTGGTGCAGGTGTGCCGCGGTCAGTGGAAGAATCCGCGAGTTTCTCTGTGAGTTTCCCATTACGTCGTAGCTACTCGGTGCTTGCTTGGAAGTTTAGGGGTTTTTTCGCTGTAAAAAGAAGTTTTCTTCCCACGCACAGCGGACACTAATGTTTTTGTCACTTTTTATGGAATCAAACTCAAAGTAAGGTCAGTACTTCCACGCTTTAAACGCTGCACGCTCATACTCTCTCTGCACTCGATATATGATCCATTGTTGATCTGCACACAGCTGTTGTCACGAACGTCGTGCTCGCTTACGTCACTGTCATGAGACATTCTCGCAAAAAAATCACGGTTTTAGTAACGCAGTAACGCAGCGTTTCATACGGGAAAGTAATGGTAATCTAATTACCATTTTTGCAATAGTAATCCCTTACTTTACTCGTTACTTGAAAAAAGTAATCGGATTACAGTAATGCGCCTATCTCTGGTCATAACCGGGTTCGTGGTTTGTTTTGGGAACTAGGGCGGGTACTTGGTTCTCTCTCCTCAGAATCTTTTGTGCGTCTCAACACGCCCAGACTTGGGGCGTAACACAGGCCCTTGTAGAGCAGAATACAAAATACAATAATGTAAACAAAATACAAGAATGGCTACATCTGAAACTAATAAATATATGTACAATATATAATAGTATATGCATTTCTGGATGTGTATACTAAATATTTTTCTACGTGTGTGTGTGTGTGTGTGTGTGTACACATATTTTACAAATTAAATAGAGTAAACAATAAATAAAATATATAAAATAAATAAAATAAAATATACAGAGTGAGACATGTGCAAAACAGTGGCATTACTTCAGCCCAAAGATCAAAGAATTGCGATATTTATCAGGGCGTAGATCGACCGGTAAATTGAGAGCTTCGCTTTTACACTCAGCTCCCTCTTCACCACAACGGACCGGTGCAGCGTCTGCATTACTGCAGCTGCAGCACCAATCCATCTGTCGATCTCCGGCTCCCTTCTCCCATCACTCGCGAACAAGACCCCGAGATACTTGAACTCCTCCACTTGGGGCAGGAACTCATCCCCGACCCGGAGTGGGCACTCCACCCTTTTCCGGCTGAGAACCATGGCCTCAGATTTGGAGGTGCTGATCCTCATTCCCGCTGCTTCACACTCGGCTGCGAACCGTTCCAGTGCGAGCTGGAGGCCCTCACCCGATGAAGCCAACAGAACCACATCATCCGCAAAAAGCAGAGATGAGATTCTGAGGCCACCAAAGCGAAAGCCCTCCGCCACTTGGCTGCGCCTAGAAATCCTGTCCATAAAAATTATGAACAGAACCGGAGACAAAGGGCAGCCCTGGCGGAGCCCATCACCCACCGGGAACGAGTCCGACTTTTTGCCGGCAGTGCGAACCAAGCTCTTACAACGGTTGTATAGGGATCGAATGGCCCGTAGCAATGGGCCAGACACCCCATACTCCCGCAACACCTCCCACAGGACACCCCGAGGGACACGGTCGAATGCCTTCTCCGAGTCCACAAAACACATGTAGACTGGTTGGGCAAACTACCATGCACCCTCAAGTATCCTCGAGAGGATAAAGAGCTGGTCCAGTGTTCCGCGACCAGGACCTCCTGAATCTGAGGTTCGACTGTTTGGAAGAAGATGGCGCCGGATGTCATGGGACGCCGACTCTCGGTTCGGCAATGTTTATGTTTTATGTTCTTAGTGGTGTCCCTGCAAGTTTTAAAAACTCACTCCCTGTTGGTATATGAGTGACAGACGCTGCTTAATATCCGTGACTCACTACTGAAGCTCCCCAACGTTAGCGAGCGATGTGGAGGACTCCCGCCCCCTGTGTCTGTACCGGAGGAACTGCATCGCCGTGATCCCCCCTGGAATCCTTCGAAATGGAAGCGCTGGAGAAGTGGATGAATGCGCGGCATGCGCTCTGCGAAGCGTGTTCGGGTCAGAACTTGGATGCAGCGGGTCCTTACCATCGGTGACCCTGGCTGTTTAGGACTTTATTTTGGCCTCAAACAGCGCTGCCTTCTTCCTGTTTACCCGACGTCATCGGAGCACCCTCACCCGAGGCTGCTTTATTGGTCGCCATGCCAGCAGGATACGAGGGGAGATGGAGCAAATATGAACAACCTACACTTACTGCCTGCTACTACAGATGGACAGAGAGTTAAATTAGCTCTCTTAAACGCAAGATCTGTATCAAATAAAGCTCATGTTCTTTGGGACTTTTTTGGCACTCATAAGCTGGATGTCATGCTCCTAACTGAGACATGGCTGCGCTGGTGAAGTGGCACCCTTGCTGGAACTTTGCCCCACCGATGCCAGCTTCTTCAGCTCCCCCAGGTTGTCTGGGAGGGGAGGCGGGGTAGTCTCTATCATCAAAGACTGTATTTGTCATGTTTCAGCTGTGTACAGGCAGGAGAAGGACCCAAACACAAAACCCACGACAACAAAATTAAACTGAAAAAGCTGCTTTATTGCAGAATGGCATGGAAAACTAAACTAAACTAAACTGGGACATGGATAAACTGACACACAAGGAACCACAGCCATGAGGGAAACTACAACAGTGACAAAGAGAAACACAGGGCTTAAATACACAGAGGGATAATGAGGGAATGAGACACAGAAGGAGAGCACAGCTGGGAGTAATCAGGCTGGACGAGACAAGGGAAGCAAAACTAGAATCACTCACATGAGACAGGGACCTTCAAAGTAAAACAGGAAACACACTGACTGCAAACTTAACAGAAACTGAGAAGACAGAACATAGGGACCTGAAACATGGGACAGAAAGGCACAATAGACGTGGACATAACAACGCCACAGGGACAGAGTAAAACAAAACACAGAACCTCTTAGAAAATAAAATGGGAAACATAATGAAACGCAGACATGACTACATGAACTTGACAACATAACAGACATGAAACACATGAAGGGCAAGGGAGACTTAACAGGGGTTGGAAGACATAAGGGGAATCTAATAACAAAGAACTAGAAAACCTCATGAGCTTAATCATATAAACATCCAAATAAACGAAACTCAAAACACTGGGTCATAAGACCCAGGCTCGTGACAGTTTTAAATGCAAACCCATACAAAGTCCTGGTGCTTTTACCTGATTTGAGTCCCAACTCCTGACTTTAGGCTGTCCCATGGTTCTAATTATAGTCATCTATCATCCATTTAAATATAATGACTTGTTTATTTCGTAATTTTCAGACTTCTTGACATTATCACTCACTATGAAATGATTCTTATAGTGGGGGACTTTAAGATTCATCTCTGTTGTGAGGATAAACCCCGAGTCAAAGATTTCTTAAATGTAACTGATTCCTTAAACTTCACACAATTTGTGTCTGGGCCAACACGTAAGGGACACACCCTAGACCTTGTCTTGGGCTACGGGCTGAATGTATCAATGGCTGAAAGTTGTGTTTTACCTATTCTAAACCACCCAGCAATTTTATTTTATATTTTAATCCCTAAATCTCCAGCTTCTGAGAGGGGATCATAGTTATATTAGCCTCGAAGCATTGCTTGGAGTTAAATTACATCTACCTGATGTGTTGGACCCTATTTTTACCCAGGAGTTATGTGTAGACACCTTGACTGTGAACCTTAATAATACACTTCTTGAACTACTGGACTCTGTTGCTCCCGTAGGAAGTTGAAATGTCAAAAAAGGAACCCTATGTCTTGGTTAAATGAGGAGCTCTTGAACTTGAGAAGAAATTGTAGAAAAGCAAAGGGTCACTGGAGATCTTCCAGACTAGAAGTATTTCTCCAGGCTTGGAAGGACTCATTGTCTTCACTTCCATCAGTGATGTCAGCAGCGAAAGCAAATTATTTCTGAAATCTCATCATGAGTCATAAGCAAAACTCAAAACTCCTTTTCAACACAGTGTCGCAACTTAGAGAGAGTAAGTCAACTCTCTGCTGTTCTAATTTGATAGCTCATGACTTTCTTAAGTTCTTCAGAGACAGGGCTGAAACACTTAGAAATCAGATCACTCCCTCCTCAAGCTGTTCATTAGACTACTCAGCTGCTTTGCCTGTTGGTGCTGATAAACTGTTCTCTGACTTCGAGGTTATTTCTCTGTCTGGATTAACTAAGGTTGTAAAAGCAGCTCGATGTACAACCTGTTCTTTGGATCCTCTACCAGCCTGGGCTATAAAGGAACTGTGGTCAGTATTAGGACCTTACATTCTGTTTCTTTTAAATACTTCAGTGACGACCGGAGTCTTTCCTGAATGTTTTAAATCAGCTGTGGTAGTGCCGATCTTGAAAAAGCCTGGACTGGATGTTGATATGGTTGCAATCTATAGACCCATCTCACATCTGTCTTTTTTTATCTAAAATCTTTGAAAAAGTGGTTTTTAAGCAGCTCACTGAGCATTTGCCAACAAGCAATCTGTTTGAACCATGTCAGTCTGCTTTTAGACCAAATCACTCCACAGAAACAGCTTTAGTCAAAGTGGTAAATGATCTGCTGGTTAATGCAGACAATGATCGCACTTCAGTTTTATTACTGCTGGATCTAAGTGCTGCGTTTGGCACTGTGGATCACTGCATTTTATTGGATAGGCTTGAACATTTTATTGGAGTTACAGGAAATGTTTTATCGTGGCTGAGATCTCACCTGTCTGGGAGGTCTCAGACTGTTAGTTTGAAAAATGATCTCTCTGAGACCTGTGCAGTGAGGCATGGGGTCCCTCAGGGCTCCGTACTTGGACCATTGCAGTTTTCTATGTACCTGCTGCCTCTCGGTGTTCTTTTACGTTCTTTTAATGTAACCTTTCATTGTTACGCTGATGACCTGCAGCTTTATGTTCCTTTAACCATTGGAAATTGTGCTGAAGTCTCTAAACTATAATCTTGTCTATCTGCAATTAGGGACTGGTTATCGGATAATTTCTTGCTCCTAAATAATGATAAGACAGAGTTGATGGTCATTGAGCCACACAAATTTCAGCACTTGTCCCAAAATTTCATCTTGAGAATTGATGACAGTGTCATAAATTGCAGGAACAAGGTAAAAAACTTGGGTGTGTGGTTAGACATGGTGCTCTCCTTTGAATCTCATGTAAAAGAGATAACAAAGACCGCCTTTTATCATTTGAGGAACATCGCCAGAATCAGACAAGTTTTGTCAAGCGACACTGCAGAGGTTCTTGTCCATGCTTTTGTGTCTTCCTGTATTGATTATTGCAATGCTTTTCTTTCTGAATAGAATAGCCTTTATTGTCATTGTACAGAGTACAACGAAATTGGAGTGCCACTCCCTTGGTGCAAGTTTCAATAATAAATATAAATGTAAAATATAAAAAGTACAAAAAAAACAATCGTAAGTACTCAAACAATAGTATGGGCTACCAAAGAAAAGTTTCAGAGGTCTACAGATGGTGCAAAATGCAGCTGCTCGCATTTTAGCAAGAACTGGGAAATTTGAGCACATTACCCTGTTCTGAGATCTCTGCATTGGCTACCTTGTCAGGGTCGAGCAGATTTTAAGGTCCTGCTGCTCACCTACAAGGCTTTAAGTTTCTGACAGAAACAACCTGCTGCTTAACACCGAGAAGACCAAGGAGCTCATCGTGGACTACAGGAGGAATGCTGACCTACATCCACCCATCCACATTAAGGGGAAGGCTGTGGAGCGTGTGAGCAGCTTCAAGTTCCTGGGAGTCCACATCTCCGAGGATCTCACCTGGACGACCAACTGCTCCAAGCTGGTCAAGAAGGCTCACCAGCGCCTCTTCTTCTTGAGGACTCTGAGGAAGAACCACCTGTCCTCAGACATCCTGGTGAACTTCTATCGTTGCACCATCGAGAGCATCCTGACCAACTGTATAACAGTCTGGTACGGGAACTGCTCTACCTCGGACCGGAAGGCGTTGCAGAGGGTTGTGAAAACTGCCCAGCGCATCGCCGGAGCACCACTTCCTGCCATAAAAGACATCTACAGGAAGCGGTGTCTGAAAAGGGCTGGGAAAATCATCAGAGACCCCAGTCACCCATCACATGGACTCTTCACCCTCCTGCCCTCTGGGAGGCGCTACAGGAGCCTCCGGACTAAGACCACCAGGTACCGGAACAGCTTCTTCCCCACAGCTGTCAGACTCCTGAACTCTGCCTCCTGACATCTGACCCACGTTAAACTCATGGACTGAACATACACACACCCACAATGGACAACTGTACGCTCAAACACACAATAATAACATGGCCTGAACCACCACTCACAACCACCAGCACTTTATATAGCCTCTGTAGGAATTATATCTCACTTATCTTAACTGCACTACTGTATAGCTCTGTGTAAATAATCATTCTGTACATACGATAATTTTTAATCCTACAACTGTTTACAACTTGCACAGTTCCCATTTCTGTATAGCTGTATATCTCAGATTCTGTAAAGTTATTTATTTCATATTCTGTATAGTTTTTCATATTTATATCCTGTTCATAGCCTGTTCATAGCTTGTACTCACTACAGCCTGTACATACCTATAGTTATAGAATATTCACAACATACTTCATACCGTGTACATTATAACATACCATAATAGACCCATTTCTGTAATATACTCACATATCTATACTATTGCTAATATATCTATATCACTAAAGCACTTCTGGATGGATGCAAACTGCATTTCGTTGCCCTGTACCTGTGCATGTGCAATGACAATAAAGTTGAATTCTAATTCTAATTCTAATTCTAATTAAACGGACTGGCACCTTCATACCTCTCCGACCTTTCACATCTTTATGTTCCATCTCGTACTCTCCGATCTCAGGACTCTGGCCTTCTAAAGGTTCCTAGAGCCAGAAAAAAAGACAGTTGGAGAGCTTTTACTTTTCGTGCCCCGTTTCTGTGGAACAACCTCCCTCAAGATATTCGGCATGCTCTGTGGAGGTTTTTAAAACTAAGTTGAAGACACATTTGTTCACCCTATCCTACATGTCTTAATTCTATGGCTTTTAGTTTTTACATTTTTATTGTTTTTAACTTGTATTGTGTCTTTTACCTGTATTGCTATGTATCGCTTTTATTTTATTTATCTCTTTAGTTCTACAGCACTTTGTTTGAAAGCGCTTTATAAATAAAGTTATTATTATTATTATTATTATGAACTCTCCTTTCCAGCACCCTGTCATAGACTTTCCCAGGGAGGCTGAGGAGTGTGATCCCCCTGTAGTTGGAACACACCCTCCGGTCCCCCTTCTTAAAGATGGGGACCACCACCCCGGTCTGCCAGTCCACAGGTACTGCCCCTGATCTCAACATTGTAGAGGCGTGTCAACCAGGACAGCCCTTACAACGTCCAGAGCCTTCAGGAACTCGGGGTGGACCTCATCCACACCAGGGGCTCTGCCACCAAGGAGTTGTCTAACTGCCTCAGTGACCTCGCCCTCAGAAATTGGCGGGTCATCCCCCTCATCCCCAGACTCTGCTTCCTCCTCGGAAGACGTGTCAGTGGGATTACGGAGGTCCTCGCCAGCACTATACACAGTGCAGGTAGAGCACCGCTTTCCCCTCCTGAGACGCCTGACAGTTTGCCAGAATCTCTTCTTTAAAAAGGATTTTCTTTTAAAAACATCAAAGACCAGAAGAAAGTTAAAAAAAACCCCTGAAAGACACTAAAGCAACAGGAAATTATGTAACTGTAACCATGAAGACGCGTGGGCCAATCAGAGGCTCACAACCTGCGTGAGGTCAAAGCCTGATTCTGAGGGCAGGTACATCCACACCTGTTTGAGAAAAAGTGGGAGGAGCTTCTGACCCAACTGTGGACCTAAAACACTTTAAAACGTCCTTCCAGGACCTCTCAGCGTGCGTCAGGAAACCATTTTTTGAAATCCGTATCATTTTTACCTCTCAGGAAACATCCTCGTGAGGTGAGGAGGAGCTGTTCATGCGCAGCGGGCTCTGGCTTAAATCGAGCGTTTTGTGAATGGACTTCTGTGAGCGGCTGATCTGCAGATTATCTGAGGATTTGAGTGAAGTAATGAGAGCAGGTCTCACCTCCAAACAAAGGGAGTGCTGAGGTCACAGAGACTGAGTGTGCTCAGCGGGTGAGAGGAGGCGAACTCTTTAAATAATCACAGAAAGCTTAAAACGCTGCCGGGCCTCTCTGCGGATACCGTGCCGGACGCCATGGCAACCACTGAAAGAAGGGGAGGAGAAGCAGGAGGAGTTTCAACAAGCCTGAGAGGGACCCGAGTCATCATGGCGACGGCTCTGAGCATCAGAATCAGAATCAGAATGGGTTTATTGCCAGATGTTGAGGTTTACAACATTAGGAAATTGTAGCATGCTCAACAGGTGAGCTTTCAGACCTCTTCATGCCTTTAAGGACCTCTATAGTCTGATCCAGGATGAGCCAAGGAGTTTCAAAACCCTTAAAAGACCCCTGGAACATCTGAAAAACCAGACTCCTCAAACCCTCACTCTGCTTCATGCTCACACACTGAGTCACCATCAGACTTACAGAGGCAGCTCAGGGCTGGAGGATCCTTTAGGACCTCCTAGACCCCCTCAGAGCCCCCCCAGGCCTCTTCATACCTCCTCAGACCCCCTCACAGCCCCTCGGAGTCCCCCAGACCTCCTCCTGTCTGCACTCACTCTGATGCAGATCATTTGTCTCTCAGTCTGAGGATTTTTAGGTCAGCCTGTGGAATCTGTGACGTCAGTAAGCAACCTCACAGTGTGTGTGTGTTTGTGTTAATAGTAGCTGGACTGTGTTTGTTGTCTTCTGGTCTTAAATCAATCTTTTTTTGAATGGACTTCTGTGAGCAGGGACGGTCATCAGGAACTCCTCATGTTAAAGGAACCAATCAGAGCAGGCACAGAGGCTCCAACTGAGCATGCTCAGTGGGGTTTGCTTTATTGATCACTGATTACCGGTGATCATAACAACATGAGTATTAAAAGCAGCAGCTTCAAGAAAGAAGCTCAAATATGACTGTGTGTGTGTGTGTGACGCTCTAACCTTTGACCTGCTGCATTTTGCCACCACAGAAGAAAAAGACAGAAGAAGTGACTACCGTTGACCTTTGACCTTGTGTGTTTACCTTCAGCAGATCAGCACATTCCACACACACACACACACACACACACACACACACATTATTTTTGATCACAGATTTAAAACATAATTTTCTTATTTTCGTAACAGAGATAAACCACAGCAGACACACGAATAAAAATATGAATTATAAACTCTGCAGGTCATTTTTTAAATAACAGAAAATACAAGAAATCAAAAATATTTCAAGAAGAAACAAAATTTCTAAGACAAATTTCAGAATGAAAATATTTTATTTTATATAAGATATATAACAACAAAAATTTGAAAGACTTAAAACATGTTTGTGATGAAAACAAGAATATTTATTCTCATGCTGGAGTTTAACAGAGGAGGAGGAGGAGCAGGAGGAGGAGTAGGAGGAGGAGGTATTCCCTGATGAGTCTGAGCTGCAGCTGCTTCCTCAGGTATGTAAACACAGGCTTTTATTGTGGAGGAATGCAGGCCCCATCAGATAAGCTCGGTCTTTAATTTTGTAAACACAGAAACATCACTTTAGTGAGTTTCTTCATCATAAAATCCCTTCAGCTGCTGGCAGCATGGAGGTCAAAGGTCAGCCTGAACAGAGCTTCTGTGGATCCTCCCTGTGTGTGTATGTGTTAAACACAGGCAGTCTGAGTAAACAGCTCCCTCTGCTGGCCACGCTCAGCGTTACACTCAGTGAACCAGATGTTTCAGATGTCTCCAGATGTTTCAGATGTCTCCAGATGTTTCAGGCTCTTTGTCAGGATGAGTGGGGTCCTCTGGCACGCGGTGACCAAAGGACAGGACAGGAACTCCTGGTGCAGCAGGTGCAGTCTGTCTGAGTGCGCTCAGTGACGCTTTGAATCTGTGTTGTGGACGGCAGGTCTGAGTTGAGCTGATTGGCTCACAGCAATACAGATATTTACAGATGTTTCTTCTGGCTGTGGGCGAGCTTACGATTGGGACTGCTGTGGTTGAGAAGAGGCTGAGAGCATGGCCTCCACAGCTGTGTGACCTTTGACCTCTGAGGGGGGGGGGGGGTGATGTTCAAGGGTTCAAGGTTCAAGGTTCTTTATTTGTCACATACATAGTTATACAAGTATAACACACAGTGAAATGTAGCCTGACACGCTCCTCGACATGTGCAAAAATGGGGGGGGGGGGGGGGGGTGTAGAGGAAGAACATTATAAAACAAACACCCAGCACGCCCCTGCGGGCGGTTTATCCTTCAAGCTCGGGTCCTCTACCAGAGGCCTGGGAGCTTGAGGGTCCTGCGCAGTATCTTAGCTGTTCCCAGGACTGCGCTCTTCTGGACAGAGATCTCCGATGTTGTTCCCGGGATCTGCTGGAGCCACTCGCCTATCTTGGGAGTCACCGCACCTAGTGCTCCGATTACCACGGGGACCACCGTTACCTTCACCCTCCACATCCTCTCGAGCTCTTCTCTGAGCCCTTGGTATTTCTCCAGCTTCTCGTGTTCCTTCTTCCTGATATTGCTGTCATTCGGAACGGCTACATCGATCACTACGGCCGTCTTCTTCTGTTTGTCTACCACCACTATGTCCGGTTGGTTAGCCACCACCATTTTGTCCGTCTGTATCTGGAAGTCCAACAGGATCTTAGCTCGGTCATTCTCCACCACCCTTGGGGGCATCCCCCATTTTGACCTCGGGACTTCCAGGTTATACTCCGCACAGATGTTCCTGTACACTATGCCGGCCACTTGGTTATGGCGTTCCATGTATGCCTTGCCTGCTAGCATCTTGCACCCTGCTGTTATGTGCTGGATTGTCTCTGGGGCATCTTTACACAGCCTGCACCTGGGGTCTTGCCTGGTGTGATAGACCCCAGCCTCTATGGATCTTGTGCTCAGAGCTTGCCGGTGGTACATACCGTGCAGGGGCCTGTCCTTCCATGATGGTTCCTCGTCTCCCTCCTCTTTCTTGGGTTTCTGCTGCCTGAGGTATTCACTGAGCACTCGGTCAGTTGGGGCCATCTTCCCAATGTATTCTTGGATGTTCGTTGTCTCATCCTGGACTGTGGTGCTGACACTCACCAGTCCCCGGCCCCCTTCCTTCCGCTTAGCGTACAGCCTCAGGGTGCTGGACTTGGGGTGAAACCCTCCATGCATGGTAAGGAGCTTTCTTGTCTTTATGTCAGTGGCTTCTATCTCCTCCTTTGGCCAGCCTATTACCCCAGCAGGGTACCTGATCACGGGCAGGGCGTACGTGTTGATGGCCCGGATCTTGTTCTTACCATTCAGCTGACTCCTCAGGACTTGCCTGACCCTCTGCAGGTACTTGGTGGTTGCAGCTTTTCTAGCGGCCTCTTCATGGTTCCCATTCGCCTGCGGGATCCCCAAGTACTTGTAACTGTCCTCTATGTCTGCAATGTTGCCTTCTGGTAGTTCAATCCCCTCAGTTCTGACTACCTTCCCTCTCTTTGTTACCATCCGACTACACTTCTCCAGTCCGAACGACATTCCAATGTCATTGCTGTATAGCCTGGTAGTGTGGATCAGTGAATCGATGTCTCGTTCACTCTTGGCATACAGCTTGATGTCATCCATGTACAGGAGGTGGCTGACAACTGCTCCGTTCCGTAGTCGGTATCCGTAGCCAGTCTTGTTAATGATCTCACTGAGGGGGTTCAGGCCTATGCAGAACAGCAGTGGGGACAGAGCATCTCCTTGGTAGATCCCGCACTTGATGGTGACTTGTGCTATGGGCTTGGAGTTGGCCTCTAGTGTTGTACGCCACATCCCCATTGAGTTCCTGATGAAGGCTCTTAGGGTCCCTTTGATCTTGTACAATTCTAGGCATTCCAGTATCCAGCTGTGGGGCATTGAGTCATAGGCCTTCTTGTAATCAATCCAGGCAGTGCACAGGTTGGTCAGTCTGGTCTTGCAGTCTCGGCTGATTGTTCTGTCTACCAGTAGCTGGTGTTTTGCGCCTCTGGTATTCTTGCCAATTCCTTTCTGTGTCCCGCTCATGTATTGACCCATGTGCCTGTTCATCTTAGCCGATATGATGCCTGACAGGAGCTTCCATGTAGTACTGAGGCAGGTTATTGGTCGGTAGTTGGAGGGGACCGGTCCCTTCTTGGGGTCCTTGGGGATCAGGACCGTCCGGCCTTCAGTTAGCCATTCCGGGTGTCTCTCGTTAACTAGCAGCTGGTTCATTTGTGCTGCCAGACGCTCGTGGAGTGCAGTTAGCTTCTTCAGCCAGTAGGCGTGAACCAATAGATATCTGACTATTTTACAGGATAGACAATATAAACATATTTAAAGTTAAAGGAATTGAAATGCACATTGTGCCTTGGTTTAGTGTCTGGAAGAGAGTCCTGTCTCAGTCAATTATAGATGATGTGAGAGGGCGGGTGTGTGTGTTTAGGGCACGGATGGCTTGGGGATAGAAGCTCCTCTTGAGTCTCTCTGTCCTTGCCCGGAAGATGCGGAACCTTCTACCAGATTGCAGAAGTTGGAACAGTTTGTTGCCAGGATGGGACGGGTCCTTCAGTATCTGCGCTGCTCTAGTCCGGCATCTCCTGGTATAGGTGTCCTGAAGCGGGGGGAGAGCAATCCTGCAGCAGCGTTCTGCTGTACGGATCACTCTCTGGAGAGCTTTTTGGTCCTTCACACAGCTGTTCCCAAACCACGATGTCATGTTCTGTGTGAGGATGCTCTCCACAGCGCCTGTATAGAAAATCCTGAGGATCTTTGGAGAGACCCTGATGTGCACAGCTTCTGCAGCACTATATACATATGGCCAGTATTTACAGAAAAAATATACAAAATGTGCAAATGTACAATTGCATAAAAAAGAAAACAAATACGTAAATAAATAGTATGTACAGTTTGGGTTATTGCACAGTGGTGGGTTATAGAGGGAATTCTTGGAATGGGGGGTAGAACTATGATGTCAGTGCATGTGTGAGCTCAGGGTGGTTATGGGTGGAAGAAACTGTTCTTGAGTCTGGGGGTCTTTGTGCTAATGCACCTGTAACGGTTCCCTGAGGGAAGCAAGCTGAACATGTTGAAACCAGGGTGGGAGCTGTCCTTGATGATGTTTGTTGCTCTGCTGAGGCAGTGGGAGGAATAAATGTCCATCAGGGAGGGGAGAGGGCAGCTGATGATATTCTGTGCTGCCTTGATGACACTCTGAAGTCTCCCTCTGTCTGCCTTAGTGCAGCTGCCGTACCATACTGTGATGCAGTTTGTTAGCAGGCTCTCATTGGACGAGTGGTAGGAGGTCAGCACCAGGTTGGATTTCAGTTTGTACTTCCTGAGGACCCATATTGATTTGGTATCCTGGCAACCAGTCCATCATGTGACCTCTGCTCCCAAAGGCTCCCTTGGTGTCTGAGCAGGATAACACAGTGGACATGATGTCAGCGTGCTCACCTGACCACCTGATCAGCGAGCAGCTCAAGTGTCTAACCCACAGGAGCTCGGCTTGGACACTTAGCTGACTGAGAATGATGACCTCACCCTCTGTGAGGTCATCACATGTCTGAGGGTAGTCTGAGGATGATGATGATGAAGGGTGGGCGATGTGTGAGCTCCAAACAGGTCAAGCTGCACATTAAACACACGTCTCCATCCAGCTGCAGGCTGATGTTTCTCTGACGACAGGAAGAAACCAGCCTCTGATCAATACACGGATCAATGATCAGACCACTGATGACGTTTGAGAGTCCACACCTGCAAAGTTCCTCTTTAGCCACTCTGTGCTGTTCAGACTTATTAAACAGGAAGTGAAGCTTTATTCTGGAGAAATCAATAATCTGATCAATAGTTCTCCCGGTCCCCGTGGAAACATCAAAGTCTTAAAAATCAACGACATTTGCTGGACTTCCTGTTTCAGATGGTGAGCAGGACGTCCAGCAGAGGGCGATGTTTCCCTGCACCCAGCAGCTGACACAGCTGTGAGGTCACCACAGCTGGGGGAGGGTTTAAAGCACACCTGTGCTGAGCCCACACCTGCCCCACACGCTGCACTGACACGCAGATGTCACACGTGTTTGGTGTGATGGTTGTACGGAGGCTCAAACATGCTGAAACTCTCAGGTCAGGTTTATTTGTATAGGACATTTAAAAACAACGAGTTTGACCAAAGTGGACAGAGTCCAGCAGCGATCAGCCCGATACCCTCTACACTGAAACCGTCTGCTCTGTGGGGTCAGAAATGTTGACAAGTTTGTTTAAACAGCTTGGCGTCTTAGTAGATGTAAACTTTACATAAAAAAAATCTAAGGATTTTTACACAAACACACACAGACACACACAGGTTTGGGGTCAAAGGTCAGTCCTTCTCTGTGTGTTTGTGTTTTCTCACTTTTATATGTCTGTGAAGGTTCTCAGTCATCCAGGTCATCGTAGTCTAAGGAGCTTGGAAAGAAAAGCGTCTGGACTTCTTTGAGTTGCTTGAAGACCTTTCACCTCTCATCCGAGAAGCTTCTTCAGTTCTAAGGGTCAACTGGTGGAGAGTCCCAGATTTAAACCCAGTGGGAGTTTCCCCCCAACGAGGGACAAAGGACCCCCTGATGATCCTCTACCTGATCACATGAGCCAAGGTGTGAAAGCGGGTGTGGGTCCCAATCAGCCAGGGTTTCAGGTGAGCTCATTGTGAAACCTGGCCCCACCCTATCATGTGATTTCCTGAGGTCAGATGGCCCAGGATGTGAGTGGGCGTTAAGGCATCTGGGAAGGGAACTCAAAACTGGATTATAGATGGCAGAGAGTTGGTGTCGTAAACCACCGCCTCTGTTCAAAGATGGTCGCTCACAGTGGACGTAAATGTCTTCTTTCATTGTCCTCTCTGTCCAAAATGTGAACGTTGGCTTTCGAGGATGCCAACGTTCATATGACGTGAATATGGCTGTGATAGGTGTGCTGATCACGGTGAGTCTTTAATTAGACACTGACAGAGGACAGAAACAGCTGACTGAGGCCAGAGCAACAAACTGTCAGCAGGAAATAGACTGGCCCCATCAGGAATCATCAGAAACAGGGTCACGGGCTGGTTTATAACCCTCAGCTAGCTGTCACTCTGCACCTTTGTCTTTTATATATGTCACAGCAGAAACTAGGAATCCACAGAAGGAGAAGAAGAAGAAAGCTCTGCAGCTGTGATTGGAGTGAACTAACCAACTTCAGATAGATTAAAAAACGACCCGGTGTGAGTTGCACTGAAACACTTCAGAGTTTACCTGTTTACCACACCATGCTCTGAAGGAGGTTTCTTCCTGTCAAAATTGAGTTTTTGCGTCCCATCGTTGTCTTGTCTGATAGTTGGAGTTTCTCTGTATTGTTGTAGGGTCTTTACCTTACAATATAAAGCACCGTGGGCTGACCGTTGTTATGATTTTACACTATATAAATAAAGTAAAAATACAAAAATCCGGCACAGCAGCTGAGATATGAAACAGATGTTTCAACTGTGCAAACCTGGATCAAATAAAATACTTTCCAGGTGCCAGTCTGGACAGATACGTGTTCAGCTGTTTAGGGATGCCATGAAGTCAGTATGTGAAGAGGGAGATGTGAACAGTTTTGGTGCTCAGGTTTGGATCCCTTTAGATTTCAGATGGGTACCTGGACCACTTCTATCTGCGAACCTATGGGCAGAAGTCCAAATGTCCATGAGACATGACTAAGATACAAAAATAAATAACATTTAAGAAGAAACGACATCACTGAACACACAAAAAGGGAGATCTTGATGCATGCTCAATCATCCAGGTAAGTAAATCTCCAAAAGTTGATTCTGTTCATCTGGACGTAGCGTTTTGTGGGAGAAATGTTTCGTCATCATCCAAGTGAATTCTTCAGTCTCAGCTGACTACAGGTTTCCCCAATCGTATAAATAGTACATTTGCATAATGACTGAAACCAGCCCACTGATGGAACAAAGGGCTGTGAGGTCAGTTCCTTAATCATAATTATGCAAATTCTCATGACCATTGATCAAAGACCACTGATCAATGGCCATGAGTAACAGTTTTCAGAAAACCTGTAGTGATCCAGTACGTGTCAGGAGAATCAGAACAGTTGAGACACATTTTTTCTAAACACTGCGTCTCTGTGGCTTTTAAACCCAAAAACACGCTGTGCCAACAATTGGTCCACCCCAACGATTGGGTCCCCCGACACAAATAGAGTGACATAGTGTACGCTGTTATGTGCCAGGAGGATTACCAGGTGTGGCGGGGCGTGGCCTGCGGTGCCGTGCAGAGGAGGCGGATGCACCTGCCACACCTGGATATATACACCGGGGAAACCAAACAACCAGGAACGCTGGTTTGAGGGCGGAGTCAAAGAGGCCATTTACGTGAAAAGGGAATCGCGGAGGGGGCCTAAGGGTACATCTTTCACCACCTTACAATGCTGTGATTGCAGCCATATGCATCTAAATAAAGACTTAACAGACTCACAGCAGGGTGAAAACAAAACAACAGGAAACTCTCCACACTTTACAACACCTCAGTTTTGCTGATGTCTGATGTTTACAGAAGAGTTTAAGGAGCGACCATATTCTTATCCTATTCCAGTGTTTTTCTAATAAGTTAGTGAGTAGCTGCTATTGACATAGGTTGGAGTGTTAAGAGAAGGAGAGGGGAACTTTCTTTAAATGTTGCTAGAGGTTAAAGGTTTAACTGTTTAAGGGTTAATGTTCTAGTTGTGGGTTATACAGGGGTAAGGATAATGTTTTTTTTTTTATTTCTTTTCATTTGTTTTTCTTTCTTTCTTTTTTTCTTTTTGATATTTATATTTTTTCTCTCCTCTTTTTTTTAATTTATTATTATTACTAATTCACCCTCCCAAGAATGGCTATTTTTAGCTTTAATCTACTGCAGTCGACTTACTATCTATAATTATGTCCCAATCTATGAATATTAAGATAACATCCTGGAACGGTAGGGGTTTAAATAACGTGAGTAAGGTGAAACAGGTATTGACTAGACTGAGGAGGATGCAGACAAATATAATCTTTCCCCTTTCGACTAACATACAGGTAATGACTAGAAGGTGGCAGGACCTTATAGCTCACATTCACGAGGGACTTTGATTCTTATAAATAAGAACATCCCTTTTGAGATGACTAATATTATCAGAGATGTAACAGGTAGATATAATAGTACAAGGCACTTTCTTAAAGTCTAACTTCAATTTAGTCTTCGTGTACGGTCCTAATGAGGACAACCTCAAATTCTTTGAGGACCTGTTTCTATTACTCTCTACATTGGAGGGAGAAAATGGAGGGGATTTTAATTTAGCTTTGGACCCTGTTAAGGACAGGTCCTCCGATTCTACTGGCCCTACACATCCTCATGCGAGGAAGAGCATTAATCACTTCATGAACAGCTGATCCTAATACACATGATGACTGGAGGACACAAGCTGAACACAATGACAACAGACAGAGACCTTCAGAATAAAACAGGAAATCTAGAACACGAACCGGACACAAGGGGGGAGGACACAGAATACCAAAATCAGAATAACTAGAACAGAGGAAAATAATCATAAAACACAAAACGCTGGGTCAATGACCCAGCACCATGACAGTACCCCCCCTCCAAAGGCTGGCTCCAGACAGCCCAAAACAAAAAGAGACGACCAACCCAGGGCGGGCGGCGGGGGGTCCAGGACGGAGGGACCAAAACCAAACAAAAAACAAGCTCCAGTGATCCAAATGAATTGTCCAAAACACAACACACACACACTGAAATCCCTGAACAGGGTCCCAAAACATAGTTCAGGAGGCCGGCCCAGAGGCTGACAACTCAGGAGTCTAGAACAGTTCATCTCCGGGGGCCGACCATGTGGAAGGCAGTGGCGTCGACGTGGAAACATTTCAGGCAACCACCCATGCGGACGGCAACAGCGGCGACGGGGAAACAGTTCAGGTAGCCGACCGTGTGGAAGGTAGCGGCGGCGTTTGGGAGGTCGTCCATAGTGGCGATGACGCCCAACAAGCAGCCTGGCAGATGACCGCCGACGTCGAGGCGGCAGGTTGGGACCCAAAGGCTGCGTGGCCCCCGCTGCACCAGGCAAGGCAGAGGCTGAAGTGGAAGCGGAGGCTGGCCCAGACGTGGCTGAAGCTGGACCAGACGTGGCCGAAGCTGGACCAGGCGACGGCGAAGCTGACTCGGAGGCAGGACCAGATGAGGACGAGGCTGACTCGGAGTCAGGACCAGACGAGGACGAAGCTGACTCGGAGGCAGGACCAGACGAGGATGAGGCTGACTCGGAGTCAGGACCAGACGAGGACGAGGCTGACTCGGAGTCAGGACCAGACGAGGACGAAGCTGACTCGGAGTCAGGACCAGACGAGGACGAGGCTGACTCGGAGGCTGGACCAGGCGAGGATGAAGCCGGAGCTGAAGCTGGACCAGGTGACGGCGTGGGTGAAGCTGAAGCTGGACCAGGCGACGGCGAAGCTGACTCGGAGGCAGGACCAGATGAGGACGAGGCTGACTCGGAGTCAGGACCAGACGAGGACGAAGCTGACTCGGAGTCAGGACCAGACGAGGACGAGGCTGACTCGGAGTCAGGACCAGACGAGGACGAAGCTGACTCGGAGTCAGGACCAGACGAGGACGAGGCTGACTCGGAGGCTGGACCAGGCGAGGATGAAGCCGGAGCTGAAGCTGGACCAGGTGATGGCGTGGGTGAAGCTGAAGCTGGACCAGGCGACGGCGTGGGTGAAGCTGATGAGGAGACTGCTGCAGGCGACGCTGATGAAGCGGATGAGGAGGCTGCTGCAGGCGAGGATGATGGCTCGGAAGCTGCTGCAGGCGAGGATGAAGGCTCGGAAGCTGCTGCAGGCGAGGATGACGGCTCGGAAGCTGCTGCAGGCGAGGATGAAGGCTCGAAGGCTGCTGCAGGTGACGCTGAAGACGAAGCTGAATCTGGACCAGGCGACAATGATGATGAAGGTGAAGCTGCTGCTGCAGGCGTGGGTGAAGCTGCTGCTGCAGGCGTGGGTGAAGCTGCTGCTGCAGGCATGGGTGAAGCTGCTGCTGCAGGCGATGTGGGTGAAGCTGCTGCTGCAGGTGATGTGGGTGAAGCTGCTGCTGCAGGCAGCGGCATAGGAGCCGGAGGTGGTGAAGCAGGTGAAGAAGCAGGTTGCTGGATGGGCTCCTCGGGCCCTCCAGCAGAGACAGGAGGCCGGAGCGGTCCTTCGGACCCTCCAGCGGAGACAGGAGGCCGGAGCGGTCCCTCGGGCCCTCCAGCAGAGACAGGAGGCCGGAGCGGTCCCTCGGACCCTCCAGCGGAGACAGGAGGCCGGAGCGGTCCTTCGGACCCTCCAGCAGAGACAGGAGGCCGGAGTGGTCCGAAGGACCTTCCAGCAGAGACAGGAGGCTGGAGCGGTCCCTCGGACCCTCCAGCAGAGACGAGGACGGGCTGGCCGGGCTCTCTAGAACCCCCAGCGGAAACAGTCACTGAACCAGCAGGCACAGGGGCCCCTGGCACACACATGGCTGACTGCAGCTGCGCGGAGCACTGACCCTGCTCAGGCAGCGACAGCCGGGTGCAGTCCTCAGCTGGGTTCTTAGCCTCCAGGGGTCCAGAGTGGGCTGAGGGCTGAAACTCAGCCTCTGGGGGGGGGGGGCCTGAAGTGTGTCACAGTCTCTGAAATGGCCAGCTTTTGAGGACTGATAACAATAATGTGTGGTTTGTCTCTCTGCTTAGGATTAGAGGTTGTAGAACAGTTCTGTATGGGTTGAATAGACATAGCTTGCTGTACCGGAGGAGTAGGTGAAGATGATGGCTGAATAGGTAGCTGAGCTGAGGGCGACTGAAGAAAAGGTTGGGAAAATAATGGTGGTGAAGTTGGAGACTGAGCTGACGATAAGGCTGATGATTCCTCTACCAACTGAGCTATTGACTGGGCAATGGACTGTAACATAGTTTGTAATAAGTCTGGCTGTGACTGTAACTGGGCTATGGGTAGTGAGGCTGAATGTGATGGAGGTGACGGCTGGGCTTCTGGCTGGGCAGCTAACTGAGCTTCTAGCTGGGCAGCTAACTCAAAAAACACAGCCCCGGTATAAGCAGTCACAAGGTCTGGCGAAACAGAAAGAGTGTCTTTTCCACTCACCACACCCGGCAACTCAGAAGTCTCGGGACCCGGCTGTGGCGATGGACGTCGGCGGCGTGAATGTCGCTTCCTTCTCGGGGATAGCTCCGACCGGCCGGGTAATTCCACATCTGGCGGGCCAGCCACAGATTCCCCGGCAGGCCGGGCCGCAAATTCCCCGGCGGGCAATGCAAAACATTCACCGCTGGGCTGGGTCGGGAAGTGGTAGCAGCTGGAGGGTAAAGATGGAGTTCGTTCAGAATGAAGTCCTGTGCGAGCGGGTGAAGAGAGTCCAGTAGCCAGGGGTGAGCAGAGAGTAATTGCTGTAGCCTGGCTTCTACAGCGTGGTGAAATTCCTCTCCCTCACGTTCGAGCCACAGGTTAACCAACCAATCGGTGGCCGCGTTACAGGACGCACTCGATGACGCAGACTGGGGCATGTTCAGAAACAGCTCCGACGATGACGTCAACGTGTTTACGGAAGCGGTTGTGGGATTCATCGGGAAACTAGCGGATGATACCGTGGAGACAAAGACTATCACAACGTTTCCCAACCAGAAGCCGTGGGTGGATAAAACCATCCGCAACGCTCTGAGATCCCGCACCGCTGCCTACAACACGGGACTCATGACGGGGGACATGGACCCGTACAAACCCGCGTCATATAACGTGCGGAGGGCGGTGAAAGAGGCGAAGCAGCGCTACGGGAGGAAACTAGAGTCACAACTCCAACAGAGTGACTCTAGGAGCCTGTGGCGGGGACTAAGGACAATAACGGACTATAAAGCACCAACAACCGGTATGACGAACGCGGCCGTGACTCTGGCAGACGAGCTGAACACTTTCTATGCTCGCTTCGAGGCTGCAGCTAAGGTCTCCAACAATGCTAGTGTTGGCGGCGCTAACGGCTGCAGACAGGAAGATACTGCCAGCACCGGAAACGTGCTCGTCATCTCCGAGCATGAAGTAAGGAGAGCCTTCAAGAGAGTGAACACCAGGAAAGCAGCAGGACCAGACGGCATCCCAGGTCGTATCCTAAGAGACTGCGCATACCAGCTAGCTCCTGTGTTAACTGAGATATTCAACATCTCTTTATCTCAGTCGGTGATCCCCACATGCTTCAAAGAGTCCATCATTGTTCCTGTCCCGAAGAAACCCCACCCTGCTTCTCTCAATGACTATCGCCCTGTAGCCCTCACCTCAGTAGTGATGAAGTGCTTTGAACGCCTGGTCAGAGACTTCATCATTTCTTCACTACCAGACACACTGGACCCACTACAGTTCGCTTACCGTCCAAATCGTTCCACAGACGATGCCATCTCTCATCTCCTCCACACATCACTCACTCACTTGGACACTAGAAGGGGGAATTATGTTAAAATGCTCTTCATAGACTACAGCTCTGCATTTAACACCATAATTCCCTCCACACTCACCACCAAGCTGGAGCATCTGGGACTCAGCTCATCTATATGTCAGTGGATCTCCAACTTCCTAACTGGCAGACCACAGGCAGTAAGGATGGGCGGACATGTCTCAGCCTCCACCACTCTCAGCACTGGAGCCCCCCGGGGGTGTGTTCTGAGCCCCCTGCTGTACTCTTTGTACACATATGACTGTGTGGCCACTACCAGCTCCACCACCATAATCAAGTTTGCTGACAACACCGTCGTGGTGGGCCTGATCTCTGATAACAACGAGACGGCCTACCTGAAGGAGATTAGGAATCTGGAGAACTGGTGCCAGAGGAACAACCTCCTTCTAAACGTCAGTAAGACAAAGGAGCTGATAGTGGACTTCAGCACTAAGCAGGAGAGGAACTACCAGACCCCCGTCATCAACGAGTGCCCAGTGGAGAGAGTGGACAGCTTCAAATACCTCGGAGTTCACATTACGCAGGACCTGTCATGGTCCTGTCACATCAACACCGTGGTGAAAAAGGCCCGACAGCGTCTCTACCACCTCAGACGCTTGAGAGACTTCCAACTGCCCTCCAAGGTGCTCAGGAACTTTTACTCCTGCACCATAGAGAGCATCCTGGTGGGAAACATCTTAACCTGGTTCGGGAACAGCACCATGCAGGACAGACGAGCTCTACAGAGGGTTGTGCGGTCAGCTGAGCGCACCATCCGCTCCGAGCTCCCTGACCTGCACTCAATCTACAGCAGGCGGTGCCGGACCAAGGCCAGGAAGATCGTGAAGGACCTCAGCCATCCCAACAACAGACTGTTCTCTCTGCTGAGGTCAGGAAAGCGATTCCGCTCCCTGAAGACCAACACAGAGAGACTGAGGAGGAGCTTCTTCCCGCAGGCGATACGGTCTCTCAATCACACCACCACACAGTACTGACCCACACATATGGTTCTTACACACACACTGGACTTTCTGGACATTGTTTTTGCACAACACTGGTCACTATATTCTTCATTTCCGGTTAATACTTGTACAGCTGCTGTTATTGTGTATATATTTATTTAGATTTAGATTTCTTCATACATTCTTATATAGTTCTATATTGTGTATTTTGTTGTACAGTTATTTTATTTTCAACTTTAATTTATATATTTTATCTTATTCCTTCCCAGTTAAATTTACCCTTCATTCTAATTTGTGTTGTACAGTTATTTCATTTTTAACCTTAATTTATATTTTATTCCTTCTTAGTTAAATTTACCCTTTTTAATTTTTCATATTTATTTCCTATCTTATTCATAGCCTTTTCCTTTTTTGTTTTCTTTAGGTCACGAGCAGTTGTCCAAGCATTTCACTACATATCGTACTGTGTATGACTGTGTACGTGACAAATAAAATTTGAATTTGAATTTGAATTTGATTTGAAACAGAGTCAGTTAATTCCTCCCGAAACTCCTGGGAAGGTGCGGATGCTGCTGGGTCCATGTTTGGTCGGCTCGTACTGTCATGGCTGGGGCAGCAGTCGTGTTGTGGAATGAAAAGGACCCAAAATGCAGGCAGCTGACTGATGAAGAGTGTGATGTTTATTTACAAGGTGGGATAGTGGCAAGCAAGCAGTGAGGCATGACAAAACTGAAGAAAAATAAAACTGGGAGAACTAAATAACAAAACTGAGAGCATACAAAAGGGGTGCGCGGCAGAGAGACGCAGAGACAGGAACGAAACACCATGGAACACAGAAATGCAGACGAAGGCAGACGAGCCGACAACGAACACAGACCGACACCCACTAAATATACACACACAAGGTAATCGGGTAATCACACACAGGAGGGAAGAACAGCTGATCCTAATACACATGATGACTGGAGGACACAAGCTGAACACAATGACAACAGACAGAGACCTTCAGAATAAAACAGGAAATCTAGAACACGAACCGGACACAAGGGGGGAGGACACAGAATACCAAAATCAGAATAACTAGAACAGAGGAAAATAATCATAAAACACAAAACGCTGGGTCAACGACCCAGCACCATGACAATAGGACCTGCTCAAAGGAACACACAATGGTAAGTATAACCAAGCTACATAAACAAATGAAAGATCCAAATCAATTAATGATGAAGTGACATTTAGCTTTAAGTACATTTACACAGATGAAATGAATATAACCAATGCTACCACAAACAGACCTGGGATAGTATGTAGAGCCAAGGTTACATGTGCTGTGTTTACATTAAAGCATTATGATAGACTGTAAGATAACAGAACACAAAATAACAATATATGCAAGTGATGAATGGCAAATGAATTCTGTCCTAGCCACTTTGTCACAGTCACTCATACTTACAGACATATCCTGTCCAAGGCAACAATATTTTAAGGTCCGTATCAGCTTAGAACGATAACATTACGGCATCACTTTCCACCATTTTTTCTTTCCCAAAGTAGTCAAACCCATATTACAAAGCAGCCACTAGAAGGAGCTCTAGGACAGTTTACAACCGTAATATTCAGTTTAAGTTATAAAAGGCAGAACAGGCACGTTTATTTCATTCCTTTCTTTGTTATTAATATTTGCATTTGAACTGCAAATAAAAGTCAAGACAATAAATTCTATGTTTTAATAAAGTCAATGAGTAATTCTGTTAATCAATGTAAAAGAACTGTTATTATAAGTTTATTACAACTAAGCAGCCTTGCGTGACTTCTTCGAAGTCCTGTCATTCTACTCATTATACTTGCCTCTTCCAGAACATCGTGCATATACTACATCACCAGCATACATGAACTGCCCCTACACATCAGGAATTCGGCAACCAAACATGCAACACCCATACATGTTAAGCACCTGAAGGTTCTTATCGAGGTCACATATTTTGATGTTGCCTAGCACCCACCTACTATTACCGGGCTAAATTTACCCATTTGGTTAAATGGTCAAATGACCAACCTGTTTGTGTATCAGGCTGTAAGCTTGTTTACTGCAACATGGGCGGCTAACTCACTGCTGCCCCTGCTGGACGTCACAGGAACTGCAGCTTCGTGTTTCAGCCGATTATTTATACTACAGCAGGATCATTTAAATTAAATAGTTATATTTAAAGTACTTTTAATCTTAAAATAAATTAAAACATCTATGTTTTAAGTGTTTCCAGTACGATAATAAGACTGTTTTTAATGTTTAAATGTGTTTAGGTCACTGATTTTAAATCTTTATGAATTGTGTTGTGGGTTCATCCATCCATCCATCCATCCATTCACTTCCGTTTATGCTTTTCAGGGTTGCGGGGGGCGCTGGAGCCTATCCCAGCTGCCATAGGGCGAGAGGCGGGGTACCCCCTGGACAGGTCGCCAGTCTGTCGCAGGTGGTGTGAAGTGCAACTGCTATTGCATCATCTGTAGATCTGCGCGGACCTCTCTGTTAACCCACGGCTTCTGGTTAGGGTAAGTTTGTACAACAGCCTGCAGTACGACGTCATTGATGCATTTAAGAATACTCAGCATAATTGTTGGTGTTGTTGTTCGCGGCAGTCCGGAAGACTTCCCAGTCTGTGATGCTAAAGCAATGACGCATAAAGTCTGACAATAAACTTTTTACTGGGGAAAAAAGTTTCAATCAATCAATCAATCAATCAATCAATCAATCAATCAATCAATCAATCAATCAAGGCTTTATTCAGCACATGCAGGTTGGCCTGCAGTGAAATGGGACCCCCCCCCCCCCCCGACCTTACACACACAACACAGACATCACATGGGGATACAGGTTGGAGATCGGTTGCAGTACAGAAATGTACACTACAATGGGAAAGTACAACAGCTCCCTGACCTGCACTCAATCTACAGCAGGCGGTGCTGGACCAAGGCCAGGAAGATCGTGAAGGACCTCAGCCATCCCAACAACAGACTGTTCTCTCTGCTGAGGTCAGGAAAGCGATTCCGCTCCCTGAAGACCAACACAGAGAGACTGAGGAGGAGCTTCTTCCCGCAGGCGATATGGTCTCTCAATCACACCACCACACAGTACTGACCCACACATATGGTTCTTACACACACTGGACATTCTGGACATTGTTTTCACTTCATCACTTAAATCACTTTAAGCATATTTGCACTGCACAAGACATAATGTGGATTGCACAACACTGGTCACTATATTCTTCATTTCCAGTTAATACTTGTACAGCTGCTGTTATTGTGTATATATTTATTTATATTTATATTTCTTCATACATTCTTATATAGTTCGATATTGTGTATTTTGTTGTACAGTTATTTTATTTTCAACTTTAATTTATATATTTTATCTTATTCTTTCCCAGTTAAATTTACCCTTCATTCTAATTTGTGTTGTACAGTTATTTCATTTTTAACCTTAATTTATATTTTATTCCTTCCTAGTTAAATTTACCCTTTTTAATTTTTCATATTTATTTCCTATCTTATTCATAGCCTTTTCCTTTTTTGTTTTCTTTAGGTCACGAGCAGTTGTCCAAGCATTTCACTACATATCGTACTGTGTATGACTGTGTACGTGACAAATAAAATTTGAATTTGAATTTGAATTTGAATTTGATTTGAATTTGATTTGAAAAAGAGACCTCTACCCATGCTGAGCTCCTGGGAGGACAGCATGAGAACAGGACGCAAAAAAACTCCTCTTCACAAAAAGCACATAAATGTCCACAGCACAACATTATAGAGCACGTGACCAGCAACAGGGTTGGGTAGGGTATGAGGAGTAATCCGAGGCAAACACAGCAGCCATCCTGCCCAGCGCAACCATTCCCGCGTGGGCCCAGACCCGCCATGTTCTCCAGGAGGGAACAAACATCGAAGGCGTTTGGAAAGGGAGGGGGGATGAGTGAGTGCCTATCAGTGTATGTGTGTCCAGAGTTCAGCTGAGACAGTGTCCTTCGCCCTGCCAGCCTAAGTAAACAGTCCTCCAGCCAACCCAGGTGGCCTTGCATGGGATGGGAAGAACAGTCTAAGCACAGTCGTTATCAGGGTGTTGTTGTTCAGCTCCAGACTTGAGCCCACAGCTGGCACTGAAGGGATAGCCGCATTATGATGGTGCTTTTTTCTTCTTTAGTGCGAACAACTCATGAGAATTTCAAGCTGTTTTTAACAGTCCGACACTGGTCTCTCACTGGTTTCAATCCCAGTGTCAGCCTTGTGGGGGTTTGAACAGCTGGTTCCGCTTTCTTAATTCTTCGATAAGCCAGGGCCAAGCCAGCTCCGATAAGCCAGAACCCTGTTACCATGGTTCAGAATAGGTAGATATCTTCAGCGTCTTCCATCGATAGTCCCGCCAGACACACGATTCTCCATTGCTGCCACCCGTCCATCGTGTATCTGGCAGGGAAAGTACCTCCAGGAAACTCAGGCTCTCCCGAGCCCAGACTTCTCGTTGAGAAAAGGGTGTCAATAGCATTCAGGGACCAGTTGATTGAATCCATAATTCTCTTTTAGGTTTTAGAGAACAGACTGTGGGCGAGTGTTCAGGGGAAAGTAACACAAAAAACACGAGACTAGATGAGGGCATAAGAGCTAAGCAGGGAAACTAAGGGAGAGGAGGAGAGGAGAAAAGTGCGACCACCTTCGCCGAGAGCCAAGAGAGAACACCTTGTGATTTTATGACATCATGTTATAAGACATTAAATTATTATCAACAACATTATCAGATTCTCTCCATATCATGTGTATTTATGGTTGTAAGTGGCTTACAGTCACATTTATTATTATTAAAGATAAATACGCTCAAGTTCATTCAGAATAAGTTGTTTTTGTATTTATTATATCTAGTATTAAGTCTTAATATCTAATGTGTGTTCAGTCATATCTTCGATGTCAGAATAAAAGTCTTCACTGAGCGTTTGATGATGTCAAATGATCTCAGGTCTCATGACCTGCTGTTGGACAAACTGAGCTTTGACTCTGAATGCTTCACACTTGTCACACTTTTAATTTCAGTTTGTGTCCCTGATGTTTGTCGTCTGCACTGTGGATGTCTGATTTCGTTTTTCAAAGTTTAGCCTGCAGATGTGTTACAGTGTGTGTGTGTGCGTGTGTGTGTGTGTGTGTGTGTGTGCGTGTGTGTGTGTGTCTGTGTCAAGAGGTGTCGTCATATGATCAGCTGAGGTTCTCAGTTCAGTTTCGCTCATCTCATCATTGAGCTGCAGACACACATCGGGTGAGTTTTTACTGTTTTTCACTGAATTTTAATCTCATTTATAAACTTTAAATTTAAACAAATTAGTTTTTAAATCTAATCTGAGCTTTGAATGAAGCCTCTGTCGCACACAACATATCACACAGCGCTCACTGAGTTGTCTTTATTTAACTTCATACTGCGGACAGGCTTTTATTCTGAAGGCACATAAACAGTAAATTATTTTTTTAGCCTGGCTGACTTTTATTTGGAAAGTCTTTTATTGTAAATATTTTTGCAGATTGAGGTTTAAATTTAGTGAGAGTTTAGTCTGTGGGTGTGGTGACAGACCAGCAGCTGACACTGAACCATGTTCATCTCATATGTTTCAAAGTAAAAGACACTTCAGCAGCTGGACATCCTCAAATCTGATCATTTATAATTGGAGCAAAAATCAAGCTTAATCTCTTTGAAATTGTGAGTTGTGTCAACAAAAAATACATTTTCTTTTATGGGTTTTTAAAAAAAAATTTAATTAAAAAACAAACCAAATACTTATGGAAAAAATAACAATACACATTCAAGAGAAAACTTTAAAGTAGTTATTCTAATTTTTGATTTTTACTTTATTTTGTTTATTATTTTACAGCAGGGGTGCCAGAAGCTTTATAGCTTCTAAAATGATCAGGTCCAAATGATCTGCCTACTTTAAAAAATGCTCAATACATAGTTATACATATATTTAATTAAACAATATATGTCATGTGATCTGCCCATGATACCTTTGTGAGCTGCGGGTGGATCGACAGACTCGGAGGTGTTTGTGGATTTATTATCATTGTTTTTCTAATAATTATATTTTTTCATATCAGTTTGATGATGTTGATGTTCTTTTGCCTCAAAGTATTTCTAAATTTATGTTTAAATATTAAAGACTTACTGTGGCTGGCCAGGCAAAATATTTTACTTCTGATATATTATAGCTTTTTCATAAATATATTGGGGGTTTTCCTGAAAAAATATGTTGCTTTAAAATATTTCCAGCTTCTTGCTTTAATAGGAATTTACTATTTATTTATTAAGATATCTTTTTCAAATTTCTCATTATATTGAATTATAAAACCTTCATTTTGTTTGTCTAAAATGTGTTATCACAAAATCTGGTTCTAAAGATTTGTTAAGTGAAAAGTTTTTTTAATCTGAAAACTTTTGTCTTTTTCATGCTTTTATTATCAAAGTATTATATATGCACTATATTTTTCTAAAATATTTTATTCATTACTTCAAGTATTTCTAGAATATCCTTACATTTTAACAAGTTATACAACTTAAAAAAAAGAAAACCTTGTTACTAAAAGCAGAGGACCAACAACGAAACCCTGAAGAACCACTGCCACCTCATATGACTGTTTGATTGATTGTTTTTTTGATTGATTGAGTGATTCCTTTAGTGTCATGGAGCATAAGCTGGATCTTTCCCGTCTAACGGATGAAGAGGCCAAACATGTTTGGGAAGTGATTCAACGAGATTTCAACCTCCGCAAGAAAGAAGAAGAGAGACTCAGGTACTCGTTCCCACACTCAGAGTTTTCATGTACAAATATCAGAAACATTACTAAAGTTTCAGGGTGTTTTTCAAACTGAAGCTGAAATATCAGCATTAATAATAGCACACAGAAAATTCTTGCTGCAGAAATACAACAAAATAAATAAAAAAATGCTTTGAAGCTTCTACACATTTTAATGGAAGTTTGAATATTGTTTGTATTCAGTGTTATTAAAAATTGGGCAAAAAACGGGCAAATCAAAAATCAATCAATGTACAAAGAATCAGAGAGTGAATTAAGTCCTTTTAAAAACTGATTAAGCATCAGATATGTTGTCAGGTTAGTGAAACAAAAGTAAACACAGTAAAAACAAACAAACTGAAATGATCTTCAGACATTCCCTCAGTGAATTTTGAGCTGTTTTTGGCATGCTTTCCTCTCAGAGTTGCTATTTTTAAGTCTTGGATCAGGGGACTCCAGGCCTCGAGGGCCAGTGTCCTGCAGGTTTTAGATCTCACCCTGGGTCAACACACCTAAATCAAATGATTAGTTCATTAACAGGCTTCTGGAGAACCCCAAGACATGTTGAGGAGGTCATTTAGCTATTTAAATCAGCTGTGTTGGATCAAGGACACATCTAAAACCTGCAGGACACCGGCCCTCGAGGCCTGGAGTCCACTACCTGTATCTTAGATAAACCCCAGACTTTCCCAGACTTTCTCTCTGTGACTCTGAAGCTAAACTTTGTGTGAGTCCTGGAGTTTGAACTGTTTTCGTTCATGTGAAGTTTGCAGGAATTCCAGCGTGAAAGACGTTGTTGTTGTTGCACTCGATCACGCCCCGGTCACACGGAGTTGCCTCACAAAGACGCTCTGTGTCTCCTCCAAACACTCCAACTCCCATCAGCCCCCGGGGGGAGGGAGCAGCCTCACAGGGACTCATGACTGGAGAGAAATCATCAGGAACATGTTGTCATCTTCATCCTTTAACAAGCATACAAAACAAACCGAGAAATCAATAAAAACTGATCAGAATTCAACATTTAAAACTATGAAAGAAGCCAAAATGAAATCTGTAAGAAGACTTTTTTTATACTGTGGACTGATAAACTGGACAGGTGAGGAGTTCAGACTCTTGGGAGGGATTTGGACTAGAGTTCAAAAGGAGCACACTGCCAGCTCCTACCAGGAGGAGCAGGCCTGATGTAGATCCGGGACAGCAGGAGAGATTAGATCCTTGGGCTGGCCTGGGAAGGCCTCTGTGTTACTCCAGATAAGCTAGTGGTTGGTGGTTGCAGAGAGGGAGGTCTCTCTCCATTCCTGTCCCTGTGACCCATTGCCAGATAAACAGATCTGACTTGCAGTTGTGGTCGTCACATACTCTGAAGGTTTTTGTGGCTCAGCCCCTCCATGGTTCTCAGTCTGAGGCTGGTGGGCCTCCATGTGGACATTACTAAAGGGATGGATCACAAGAAGCAGGGAGAACACACGATTCATTCAGAGCCAATTATTGAGGGGCTGTGGGTGAGTCACAGATTGGTCATTTATCTTCTTTATGACTGCTGTTCCCTCTCTTCTCTGTGAAAATGTAAAGAACCGAAGTCTCACGTTGTTTTTTTTATCAGTTTAATAATTAATACCTTCATCCAACAGTCCATGGTAGCTCCATCTCCAGAGGGAATCAGCTCCTTGGTTCTGGTTCGTCTTCCTTTGTTTTTTATTCTACCTGTCAGCGAGGTTCAAGGTTTCTATAAGATCACCTGGAGTGGAATTTGAGTTGTTGTTTGCACCTTGTGATCTGGACCTTTGGATATTTGGCATCAGCCGACCTTTCCCGTTTTTGTGGAGCATGCTGCTGAGGTTTGATCCTTTGGTGCTTTACTCTGATCACGAGCCTGATTGAATAAAGATAGGCACAAACCAAACATAGCCAAACATCTCAAACAGAGATTTACCTACTCTTTGTCCTGGAAAGCAAATCCATCACCACACTGTTCTTGAGAAACGAAATGTCAATGCCTTTGTTTCTAGTGTTTGATCTTCCAGATCTTCATCATCAGGTCTTCCTTCAGATCCTCAAAATTCCTCAAGAAGTTCTCTGTTATGGTTTTAGTTGTTTGTGCATTCCTTGGATTGGTCAGAGTGTTCTAATTTTATGAAATCTATGTTCATTTGTTATATTTGTTAAGTTTCCAAACCTCAAGGTCTCTACTCCATGATAAACTCGGGGACTATCTTTTCATGTCTTTTGCAGTGAGCTGAAGAATAAGATTGAGAAGGAGGACTCAAAACGAGAACTGCTGGGCTCTCAGAGCAACTTGTCCGACTCGCTTTGTATCCGCTGCCTGCAGCCCTTCAAGTTCCTGGTGAACAGCAAACGCCAGTGTCTGGACTGTCGCATGTACACCTGCAAGTCCTGCAGCCGCTACAACAAGAAGGAGCACGGCTGGGTGTGCGACAACTGCCGCATGAACAGGTGAGCCTCCGGCAGCGGAGAGCACTGCGTCAGCGTAAGCTCAGAGTTATTTGGTGGTCATGGTAGTTTCTTTTATGGTAGATGTTTATTATATTCTCTATATTCTGCACTTGTGTTGTTCAGGGTGCTCAAGATCGGGACTCTGGGCTGGTACCATGACAACGTGAGAAACCGTTTCAAACGCTTTGGTAGTGCCAAAGTGATGAGGTCATTGTACAAGAGGCTGAACGGAGAAGGTGAGTTTGCCTTATGTTAAAGAATTCAGAGATAATGAGTCAACTGTGAGCTTTTTAGGGTTTTATTGAAGTTACACGCTAACAGACAACTTGTGTTGGTGCTTCAGGTGGGCGTGATGATGACACGCAGAGTATGCCGGATGTCCACAGTCGTGAGTTTCTTAAATGTTTTACTATTAATAGATTTTAATTGGAAATTTTCTTCCCATTTACCATGCTATTTATATGTTACTGTCAAATATTAGTTCATTCTCTCTTTTTAAGTCCACCCTCAAAACTCATCTGTTTAAAATTGCCTATTCTTAAATTTCTGTATGTTTTAACTTTTATCTTCTATTTTTACCATTGTGTATATTTCCAGTTTTTATCTGTTGTACAGTGTCCTTGGGTGCTTTGAAAGGCGCTATTTAAATAAAATGTATTATTATTATTATTATTATTAAATGTTCCTGGTAATTAGGGTTAGGGGTTAGTATGTAATGTAAATATGTAAGAAAAATTGTGTATGTTTCTTTTCCGTGTCCTGTGTACTGTTTGTTTGTATATTTGTCTTTTTGGCTGCTGTTACAACCAAATTTCCCCTTGTGGGACAATTAAAGGATTATTCTATTCTATTCTATTCTAATTATGGGCAAAGGTTCAAATTAATCATGTAAAGGTAACAGCTGCTGGTCCAAAGCTAAGACTCACCAAACGTCACCGGGACTTAGCCAATCAAAAGAACATACGCTCAAAGGCTTAGAGTAGAGAGTAGAGTACCAGAAAGTACAACGACTACCAGAAAATTAGAGGTCATCCAGGTCTTTAAGACATTCCTGCAGTTTAACAACCGTATTTTCCGCACTATAAGGGGCACTTAAAATCGTTTATTTTCTCAACAATCAACAGTGTGCCTTATAATCCGGTGCACCTTATATATGAATTCTGGTTGTGCTTACTGACCTCAAACCCATTTTATGTTGTACACAGCACTCAAAAATCTGTCAAAAGTGTTTTAGTGGCGATCATGGCTCAAGAGTTGGGAGTTCGCCTTGTAATCGGAAGGTTGCCAGTTGGAGCCCCGGCTCGGACAGTCTCGGTCGTTGTGTCCTTGGGGACACTACACCTGTTGCCTACTGGTGGTAGTCAGAGGGCCCGGTGGCGCCAGTGTCCGGCAGCCTCGCCGGGTGGATGACTGCTTGTGTAAAGCGCTTTGGGGTCCTTAGGGACTAGTAAAGCGCTATACAAATACAGGCCATTTTAGTATGACTTTGGTAAGCTACGAAGCCACACCGCTTGATGTATTACAGCTACAGTAGTCAGGAGCCTCACGGGGTAATCTGGGTCCAAAACTACAGTAATTGGTGTGTGTTATCTGGCTTATAGATAATGTTGTGTGTGATCTGCATAGCAGTGAAAATACATGTCTATTCACACGTACAGTGGGATGCAAAAGTTTAGGCAAACTTGTTAATAGTCATTATTTTCCTGTATAAATCGTTGGTTGTTACAATAAAAAAAATGTCTGTTAAACATATCATATAGGAGACACACACAGTGATATTTGAGAAGTGAGATTAAGTTTATTGGATTTACAGAAAGTGTGCAATAATCATTTAAACAAAATCAGGCAGGTGCATAAATTTGGGCACTGTTGTCATTTTATTGATTCCAAAACCTGTAGAACTAATTATTGTAACTGAAATTGGCTCGGTAAGCTCAGTGACCCCTGACCTACATACACAGGTGAATCCAATAATGAGAAAGAGTATTTAAGGGGGTCAATTATAAGTTTCCCTCATCTTTCAATTTTCTCTGAAGAGTAGCAACATGGGGGTCTCAAAACAACTCACAAATGACCGGAAGACAAAGATTGTTCACCATCATGGTTTAGGGGAAGGATACAGAAAGCTGCCTCAGAGATTTAAGCTGTCTGTCTCCACAGTTAGGAACATATTGAGACAATGGAAGACCACAGGCTCAGTTCAAATTAAGGCTCAAAGTGGCAGACCAAAAAAAATCTCGGATAGACAGAAGCAACGGTGAGAACAGTCAGAGTCGACCCACAGACCTGCACCAAAGACCTGCAACATCATCTTGCAGCAGATGGAGTCACTGTGCATCGTTCAACCATTCGGCACACTTTACACAAGGAGATGCTGTATGTGAGAGTGATGCAGAGGAAGCCTTTTCTCCGCCCAAAGCACAAACAGAGCCGCTTGAAGTTTGCTAAAGCACATTTGGACAAGCCAGCTTCATTCTGGAATAAGGTGCTGTGGACTGATGAAACTAAAACAGAGTTATTTGGGCATAAAAAAGGCCGTTATGCATGGAGGAAAAAGAGCACAGCATTCCCAGAAAAACACCTGCTGCCTACAGTAACATATGGTGGTGGTTCCATCATGCTGTGGGGCTGTGTGGCCAGTGCAGGGACTGGGAATCTTGTCAAAGTTGAGGGACACATGGATTCCACTCACTATCAGCAGATTCTGAAGACCAATGTCCAGGAATCAGTGACAAAGCTGAAGCTGCGCCGGGGCTGGATCTTTCAACGAGACAACGAAACACTGCTCAAAATCCACTAAGGCATTCATGCAGAGGAACAAGTACAACGTTCTGGAACGGCCATCTCAGTCCAGACCTGAATATTATTGAAAATCTGTGGTGTGAGTTATAGAGAGCTGTCCATGCTCGGAAGCCATCAAACCTGAATGAACTAGAGAAAAGAGGAATGGTCCAAAATACCTTCAACCACAATCCAGACTCTGATTGTTGGACAACATCTTCCACCCCATGCATGAGACTCTGACAGCACTGAGCAGCTCCTTCACTGGCTGCAGCACCCACGATGTGGAACGGAGAGATTTCACAGGTCTTTCCTCCCCACTGCTGTCAGACTCCACAACAAAGACTTCAACTGATTAAACACATCCACACATGTGCAATAGCAATAACACTAAGTACAATACTCTTTCTGGCATCGTTGTATTATACTCATATTGTATATAGCATTTGTATTCTATTTTATTCGATTGTATATAGTATTTTATTTTAATTTATTTTCTTCTATTCTATTGTGTACAGTATCTTATGAATATATTATTCCACTGTTTTTTTCTTCTAATTTTTCTATGCAACTTTGCACTGTCCACTGCTGTAACAAAACAAATTTCCCACGCGTGGGACTAATAAAGGTTATCTTATCTTATGTTATTGGAACCTGCAGGAAGCGTTTAGAGGCTGTAATTTCTGCAAAAGGTGGATCTACTAAATATTGATTTCATTTCTTTTTTTGTGGTGCCCAAACTTATGCACCTGCCTGGTTTTGTTTAAACAATTATTGCACACTTTCTGTAAATCCAATAAACTTCATTTCACTTCTCAAATATCGCTGTGTGTGTCTCCTATATGATATGTTTAACTGACATTTTTATTGTAACAACCAACGATTTATACAGGAAAATAATGACTATTAACAAGTTTGCCCAAACTTTTGCATCCCACTGTATACTGTGAATAGATTTGGTCCTAGTAAAGAACCTTGTGGAACTCCATAGTTAACCATGTGGTATGCATACAAATGTGTACACATTAATAATGATTTGCTTTTTTATAAAGCACTGTTCAAAATTAGCTGTGGAATCAAATGGTTCAAAAGGAGCATCATCTAAAACTAAAACTGGACAGAATAATGACAAAACATGTTGCATTTTCAGACGCGTATAATGGCAATGAGGATGATCAAGGAGAATTCGAGGGTCAGCGCTACAAAGTGGTAATAAACATAAAAGTGATAAAGATGTGATTCTACATCTGTTTTATGAAATAATCCACATTCAGGCGTAACGTGATGTGTTTTCAGATGAGGAAGAACAAACGTCTGCTGTCTGTTCATCCTATGGACTTTGACAATGAGGATTATCTGCCTCACTCACGGCGTCCGTCTGTACAGGTAAGTCAAAGTTATGAAAAGCAAACATACAAAAGAGATCTAAAACCATGTGTGTAACTTTGGATTCACAGCAGCAGCAGGATGATCGGTACTATAGGAATGACGTGGACTACGACCATTACAGCCACAGAGGAAACCGCAGGAAGAGCCTGGACCGATATGCCATGAGACCTGGTCAGTATACCAGCATACCAGTCTTCCAGCAACATGATGCAGGTCCCAAAATACACAACCAATTTCACATGTCCAACAAAATAAACTGTTTAAACCACTGTGGTCTATATGGGGGTTACTGGGGCCCACAGAATCTGTCCACCATGATTTACCTTCCCACAGAAAACTTCTGGGAGTAACCCTATGGAAATGCGGGAATTAATGGAAATGCTGTTTGTCCTGTAGCTGTTTTCACTGGGGCTCCACCTGCTGTCTATTGGAGGAATCACAGCTTTTGTTTCACAGATTTATCACATCAAACAGATGCCTTCAAAACAAGCCTGTGAGACTGGATAACTAATTGCAAATTTTACTTATTATCAGGTTTAGAAAAAATTTCTACTTTGGATGTCCGACATGCTGCTTTTTATTTCCAACATGTACATTTACCTGAATGTTTTTACCTACCTGTCCATCTTTGTAGATCTGCATCCACCTGGGTGTTTTTGTGTGTCCATGTTTACCTGTGTTTGTTATCAGATGACAACGGAGAGAATCGGATGGTCCGGACTCGCTCTCTGTCCAAGATTACCTCGTCGGTGGCTCGGCAGCAGTACATTGACACATCAGACGAGGAGGAGTACCAGAGGTACCCGCAGATGTACCAACAACCACCCCACCGCCGAAGGGGCAGTAGAACCTCCTCCCAGGAGAACCTGGGACAAGCCCCGCCGGTAAGGACAATCAACCAGTCACTTTAAGTTAAATTTTGGTGGCATAAACATTGGATTTTCTTCTCTTGATTCTTGGAAAACCTGTTTTAATTCTATGTTTTGCCTTTTTTTCTTCTTCATGGTATTTTGTACAAAAAGTTTCAGTCCGTATAATCTCAGCCATAAAGAACCAGGAGATATTGTTAACTGACACGGAGTCTTTTTGTCATACAAAATCATCTCCTTGGTGTTCATGTTGATTTTACATTGCAGATAAATGAACTGAGCAAACGAATGTTGGCCATCGAGAGTCTGCTGAGCCGCCTGGAGGAAAAGATTACACCTGGTGTAAACGAGGTGAGATGCGATGATGATGTGGGATAATGTGAGATCATTTCCTGAAACCAGTCGGTACAAACATTCTGTAACTTTGTTTTACAGCAGGCATCAAATCCATCAGCTCAGAATGAGGAGGAGAAACTGAGAAGGAAGCTTAGTGAGCTGGCGGGGAACCTGAGCGATAAGGGCCCATCATCGGACGACGAAGCTGGGAAGAAGTCCTTTTCCGTGGGTAAAGGTTTGGCCGGACTGAAGGGTGGCCCAGCAATCGCTCTGAACTCCCGGAAGAACAAAGAACTGAGCTCATCCAGTGATGAGATGCCCACTGAGGCTCAAAAGGTAGGAAGACTGATTCAGTCCACTGTTTACAGAATTAATTGAATTCCAACCCATAAATCCAGAGAATGGGAACCTGGAGGTTTCTCAGACCACCAGTGGATCCGATGTTATAAAAAGCTTACTTTTGGATCAGTGCACAATCATTTAATGGCGAATTCGTTTTTAACATTGTTTTCAAAGAACAAAATAAAGTCTAAAAGGTTTTTTAACTCTTTATTTTGTCCGATGTCTCATAAACATCCAGGTTCCCACGTGTGATACATTCAGTGCTTCTACAGCATGGCTTGGCTTCTCCCCAAAAACGCTGTTTTACTCCATCTATAACGGGTCTGAACACCATGTTTCTTGTTCATTCTCATGTTTTTGTCCTCATCCACTCCTGAAAATACTGAACGTTTCTCTAAACTTCTCATTGGTTTTCTTATTCCATCTGTGACAAAAAAATAATAATGAGAAATGAGGTGTGGTTCCTGTCCTAGTAAATCCACATCTACAGACTAGATGTCCAGTGACCTCCTGATGGAGGAGAACTCTTTCTGATGCATCACGGACTAGTCCTCACTAACCTGCTGCCTCCTGCATTGACTAACAGCCGTCTGTTAGGTTACTGTTACTGTGAAGCTCAGCAGCTACCTGCCTGGACCACATGACCCCTCACCTGTACAGGTGTTCACCTAAAAACTAAACCTCTGCTCAGTCATGTGACACCAAACAGAAGGAGAAATCTGTAAAAGCACTGAGTGTTGGGAAACCTCTTCGTCTGCCTCTGAATCATAGCTGGGGAATCAGCAGCATAGTTTTTAACACTGTAGTCAGGTCTGTCTGAAACACATGCCACCATTTTAGGAACAAAAGGTGTGCACCACATTTAAAAGTAGAAAGTTTTTTTTATGTGCAGAGTCCTTTTTAATCGCAACATGACCTCCCAGAGACACAAGTCAGACACAAGAAATGCTGTGGTGCTGTGGGGCATCCAGCCCGGTAGCTGCTGCAGGATGGGATGTTGTTTTCCAGCTGCTAACATCTGTCCCTCTACATGGCTTTCAGAGATCGACTGCCGCCGCCCTCTGTGACCTCACCACTGAGGTCCTGAGAACCATTAATGCCACAGAAAACGCTATGGTCGAGTACGGCCTCTCAGAGCCGATCGACAGGTCCCACTTAGTAGGCACTGACGTAAAGCAGGCCGATGATGCGTTCAGGGAACTTGAGGAAAATGTAAGCCTCCAACATGAACTGCACACCTCATTGTCCCTGAAACCCAACCCTCTACCTCGTCCGAAGCATGACGGAAATGTCTGGACTGGCTTTAACCTTCCCGGCTGTTGTGTGTCCGTCCATCAGCGACAGGGCTGGTGTCGGTCAAACACACTGGGTCCAGTCTCAGTCCAGTTTGAGTCCAGTTACAGCAGTTCTAGATTTAGGAAAAGGTTACGTGATCATTTGAAACATGCCCCAGAACAGTTGGTAAAACCAGGTCGATGCTCATTATTGTTCAATAGCCTTAAAGCTATCAGTAAAAATGACCCGTTAGGAGAATGTGTACAATATAAGGGATTTGTTCTAGTTTCATCATCAGGTCATAATGTCATGACTGAACTCTACATCCTCTGATGAGACCAGGTCTTCTCCTGTTACCTGTTCAGTGATTGAGTCAGTCAGAGAACCAGTGTGTTTCACTGATGCTCAGGCCTGTCTTCATCATCATCACCATCATTCTCAGTGGTCTGGAGGCGTGTCAGCTGACCCAGGGGTCTGTCCTGTTACCTGTTTAGGTGTACATCACGGCCGGTCAGTCCTACGAGCTGGAGTCGAAGCTGCGGCGGCTCGAGCAGAGTGCCAAGAATCAGTTTGGAGGGGCGACGGACTCGGAACTGTCTGAGCTTGAGGACGTGGTGGCACTGACCGCCGCCAGAGTCCAGAGTGCTGAGAGCGAGGTGGGTCAATGGCTCTGGATGGACATGGTCATGTTTACGCGGTGTCTAGGAACAAAATGGCTGATGCTGGAATAAACACAAATTTCTTACTTACAGGAAGCTTTTCAAGTCTTCCTGTTTTTAATAAGCAAACTCAACAGTTTCCCTTCATGTTTGTTCCATCTGCAGGTCTCTGATATTGAGAGTAAAATCGCTGCTCTGAGCGCCGCCGGATCCAAGAAGAAGGTCAGTGTGTGAGGAAATGATGTCAAGGTTACATTAACGTGTGCTCACTCACAGGAACAAATAAAAAAGTTATCGGGCTTCAGCTGTTAGACGGTCATCACTTTTCTAGTGTAACCTTTTTGAAGGGAAACTCAGAGCATAGACTGGACTGAGTTACTGAAGAGAAATAATGGCACTGGATATCGGTACCCATCCCTAATTTTAACATGGGAGTATATGAGGACTGAGTCACTGCTGGAGCCTCTAGTGGACACCAGAGGAACTGCAGGTTTTGGTTTTCAGAGGTAGACGGTTGACTGGATGCCATGTTAGCTGCATGGAAACAGTTTCTTTCTAACATCACTCAGGACTAAGTTAAAAACTTCCATGTTTCTTTGCAGGTTTCAGGAACTCAGAGAAAAAAGTCGACTCAGGATTTTCAGAGTAAGAAACACACTCACGTTGCTTTCTGCACGTTTAAAGTGAAGAAGCTGAAACATGTTACAGTCACGTTCCAGGCCATGACATTACAAAGTTGTGATGCGTGTTCATTAACAGCGAAGAACCGTGTTAATGAGCATTTCTTGTTTCAGAAGCTAACGGCACTCAGTGGAAATCCAGCAACATGTTCTGAAGCAGAAACAGACCTTCAGCAGCTGCTGCTTGCTCCTCTTCGTCATGAAGCCTTCATCATAGAGCAACTCAAAGAGCAACTTTTATCTGTAACTGCTGCTGCTTATGTGTTAGAAACATAACCCATGATTACAGCTGGTAGATTTAGACAAAATATGAGAAAACGTGAAAAAGTACGTGCCAAACTAAATGAGTATTCAAATGTACAGTCATTACAATATTTTTTGAAGCTCAGAGGCAGCTGGAGAGAATTACATGGGAATGAAGTAACATGAAAATGTTTAAAAATGTATAAATCCAAAATATTTCGTTTTAACACTGACAAAGTTTCGGCTTGTCTCAGCAACGCAAAGCCCCCAGCATCCGACATCAGCATGGAGGAGAGGAAGGCACTCACATCACTTAGTGATGACAACAAAATCATCATCCTTCCGGCAGACAAGGGCAGGTGCACAGTATTGCTAAACCAGAAAGACTGTCATGAGAAAATTTTGTTACTACTCAGTGACAAAAATACTTATGAGCCCCTGAAACGAGGCCCATGAAGTGGACTGTCTGTCTGAAGCAGTTAGAACAAGACAATGCTATGGACTTGATCTCATACCACAGGCTGTACCCAGGGTAATCAACACCAAGTCTGTATGGTTTACCGAAGATACATGAACAGGATGCACCTTTAAGACCGATTGTCTGTATGATCAACTCGGTCACCTATAACAACCCAAAGTTTCTGACTTCGATCCTCAACCCGCTGGTAGGCAGCTCTGAACACCACATCCAGAACACCTTGGAGTTTGTTGAGAAGGTGAGAGATGTCATTATGGAGGCAGATGAAACCATGGTCTCGTACGATGTTACATCTCTTTTCACTTGCATCCCAGTCACGGAAGCGTTGGCGGTAGTAAGAGATTACAGGATGACACCAACCTTAGCAACAGGACCACTCTCAGCATCAGGGATCATATTTTCCACATATTTCACATACAAGGGTCAGTGTGCCATGGGTTCCCCAGTTTCACCTGCTGTGGCCAATTTGTACATGGAAGAAGTGGAAAAGAGGGCTTTGCTATCCTACCCTGAAACACCACCAAGTCATTGGTTCAGGCATGTGGATGACACCTGGGTGAAAATCAAATTTCAGGACGTACCACAATTCATGTATCACATTAACTCGGTGGACCGACACATCAAATTCACCAGGGAGGATATGAAAAGTGGCAGGTTAGCCTTCTTAGACTGTGACATTTCCATCAGTAATGGGGGACATCTAAAAGCTAAAGTGTACCGGAAACCTACGCGTAGGGATCAGTATGGCGCGATATGGCAGCCTCGCTTCTGTCAGTCTGCCCCAGGGCAGCTGTAGCTACAACTGTAGCTGCCTCCACCAGTGTGTGAATGTGAGAGTGAATGAATAGTGGCATTGTAAAGCGCTTTGGGTGCCTTGAAAAGCGCTATATAAATCCAATCCATTATCTAAGGTTTGACTCTCATCATCCACTGGAGCACAAACTGGGTGTCATCAGGACGCTACAACACAGAGCGAACACCATCCCCACAGACACAGCAGTCAGGGAAGCAGAAGAACATCACATCAAGAAGGCGCTGAGTAGATGTGGTTATCCTAGCTGGACATTTGTCAAAGCTGGGACGGCACCGAAAGAAAGCTCCAGCCAATCCAGGAGAGAAGGGCAATCAGTGCCTAAGCAAAAACCTGTAGTGATCCCGTACGTGTCAGGAGTATCAGAACAACTGAGACACTTTTTTTCTAAACACCGGGTCTCTGTGGCTTTTAAACCCCAAAACATGCTGCACCAAAAATTGGTCCACCCCAACGATCGGTCCCCCAACTCAAACAGACAACACAACAGTGTACGCTGTTAAGTGCCAGGAGGATTGCCAGGACTTATACATCGTGGAAACCAGACACCCTCTGGCGAAGCGGATGGCACAACACTGAAGAGCCACCTCGTCAGGGCAAGACTCTGCAGTCTAGTCACACCTACAGGCCAGTGGACACTCTTTCAATGATGAGGATGTACAGATCCTGGACAGGGAGGAACGCTGGTTTGAGGGCGGAGTCAAGGAGGCCATTTACGTGAAAAGGGAAAGACCATCTCTGAATTGAGGAGGGGCCTAAGGGTCACCATCTTACAATGCTGTGATTGCAGCCATTCCCCAATTCTCTGTGAATGGTACTAATGGCCATTGATCAGTGGGCTTTGATCAATGCTCATGAGTATTTGCATATTAATGATCAAGGAACTGACTTCCCAGCCCATTGTTCCTTCAGTGGGCTGGTTTCAGTCATTATGCAAATGTCCTGTTTATAAGATTGAAACCTGGAGTCAGCTGAGACTGAAGAAGTCACTTGGATGAAACATTTCTCCCACTGAAAAAGTCCAGATGAACAGAATCAACTTTTGGTGACTGACAGAAGACAGATATAAAAACTTTATTTCAAAATAAAATCTATTAACTTTAAAACCATTTCTAAACTTAATCTCCTCTGACGCAATTTGATTGGCTCAGACAGACAATTCACTTTTTACTTTTATGTTTAATTCTGGCACCACTGAGCTTCTATAGACTTTGGTCAGCTGTTTATTAAACTTGTGTTTGTATCACTGCTGATACGATCAATAAATTTTAAAATCAAACCCTGTTCTTATTTGATCCATGTATTGATTTTATGGATGAATGGTACTGATCATCAGAACTGATCACATTTAGAGTTTAACATATTTAGTTTCTTTGATTATTGATAACATTGATCTGCATTTGCCTTTATGATCCATAAAACATCAAATCAATTCTGCATTTTTAACTTATTTCATATATTCATGAGAAAATTACAGGATTTTTTACCATCAGTGTGTTCAGCCTTGAGATTACTGAAGCAGTCCATCCTCTGACCAGCAGGGGGCGATAATTCCTGCAAAGGAGGGTGGATTCTACATAAAGGAGAAGTGGACTATCTAATCCATAGAGGGCACTTTGTAGCTCCTTTTATACGAGCTCACAGTGTGTCCAAGTACTTAGAGTGTCTAGTTACTGGCTAATGACATCAGGCAAACCCATGAAACACTCCAAATTCACTCAGCTCCAATAAAAGTGTTAAATGTACACACGTCATGAAAAAGAGCATTTACGAGCTAAGTTAGAGGCTAGCAGAAAGTTAGCTAGCTAGCTTGTAAAGATGAAGATGAACCATGTTGTGACTGAAGGACTTCTACAAACATGAAACATACAGATGTGTACAGACTGGTAGAGCTTTGGACGTAAACACAGGTGAAAAACTAACCAGCATGTGAACTTTTTTTATTTACGAACTTTACTGTTTGTTCAGCTCATGTTTGATTTCTTCACACAACAAACTGTGTGTGTTTTTATTTCCAGTCTCACAGTCTGGCAGAGGCAGAGTGTATGCATTGATGAAAGGACCTAAAATGCAGACACAAAGAACATGGAAGAAAACTTGAATATTAACAAAAAGCAGGCTGTTTAATATAAAAAAGGTGGAAAAACAAAAATCAGATACACACAGGGGAGAAACTAAATGCTAAACACGCAATGAAAAAACAAAACTTAGAATGTCGTAAAAACCTGAACACAGAAAAAAACCCATAGACACGGAAACATGAGGAGAAACAACAGACGACATGACAATGAATGAGCAGAAACACACAGACTAAATACACACAGGGGTGATTAGGGGAAGTGGAAACACATGGGGAAACAGCTGACACAAAATAAAGCATAACTCAAAACGCTGGGTCGAAAGACCCAGGATCGTGACATCCAGTTTCGTGCCAAAAACTGTTGCCCCATTTATGAGAGCGCGCAAAGGAGGAGGAGCCACTTGCCCAGCTCCGTTTCTGTATGCTACTTGTCACTGATCTGCAGCCGTTGCAATAAAGCACTTTAATGGTAATTTAGTGACATTGTAATGTGCCGTGCGGAAGACTATTTACCCTAAACTGTGCACTGCAAAAACCTGCCGGGAACAGTTTGAAGAGGAGGTTGAATGGAGACATAAGGATGGGTTCCAGAGTTTGACAGACATAATAATCATTTGTTATTGTCACACTATATAAGCTTTATGGCCCGATGAGGGTCATCCTTTGTGTGAAGACAGATGTTTGATTTAACACAGAGGTCCACCGCTGTAACTTGTAATTTCAGCTGCTGAAGCAAATTAAATCTTTTTAAATTAAAGATATTTCTCCTGAATTCTTTCTGAAAAATCTGAACATGTCAGTAGATGAGTTAGTGAAAAGATAACTCATTTTCTTGCAACTAAAATCAATTCTGAAGTAGGATTTGTCCAACTCAGACAACTCAACTCAACTCAAACCATGGCAGTTTGTCCTGAAACAACTGTAATCTCCACTCTTATTCTGAAAATGATCAATAATATTTGTTTTCTTAATGGTAGCACTGGTTTAGCTCACTGAGATGAGCAGAGCGGGTGGTGAGGGTTCGACTGTAAATATAAAGACCCGAAGCACAGCGAGTCTCCGACCATGTGTTTAGTCTGAGTTACAGCTCTGTAAATGTATTCCTATTGCTGCTCAGATACTGTGTCCACACTGACATTTGATTATTAAATGTCAGCTCCCTCCAAAATAAGAGCTTTCAAAAACAGTCACATCAACTGATTTTATTTTGAAAGTCAGAGTTTGTTGAAGCTGATGAAACCAGATTTAAAAACACTTCATGTCATCTGTGTTCATTCAACCGACATCATGCAGTTCATCTTCTCACCAGCAGAGGGCCACAAATCACCATCCATGAAAAGTTCAAGGACATGTAAGTGACATCAGAGCTGTACATATTGATCTGATCAATATGGAAGTTCATGTTTCTTTGATTGGATCAGTTTTTAAAAGCAGCTGTTTTTATAGAATGACGGAAACATGAGATATTCTGAATGCCTTTAATATTTGATACACTGAGCACTACTGGATGTCCACTTATTCACCCATGATGGAAAAATCCCATTAAGAAAGAGAAACCAGACATTTGGATTCATTTTAATGAGCTCAGGCTTGTTGGAAATGCAGAGCAGCTGTGCCTGACTGAACAAGGACCATCATGACAACAGTCCAAATTCCAGGACTGATCATTGTCTCCACACAAACAGTCTTCACTGTCTCCTTTCTTCTGTAATTCACTGATATATAAACGTCTTCTCTCCACTCGACCTCCCAGTAACAGCGACCAGTCAGACCATTTCTACACAGCAGCTGAAGAAAAACTTCAAATCTGATCAGGATATGACTGAATCTCCTCCACACTTGTCACATTCCTGTTGTTGTCAGACAGTTGGAGGTTTGTGTTCACTGTGTTTGTGTCGATTGTGAGTTGACAGGAATCTGATGGAGAGAACAAACACAATCCAGCTGCAGTTTTTGATCCATCATCTGTTCATTGATTGACACTTTGATGATGACTCCTGATATCAGAGATGTGACAGTTTGAAGATGGTTGAATGTGTGCTGCTTTGTTTTCATGAATCACATTAAAAACACACTTACACTTCCTCACAAGACCATAGGTCAAATATTATCTTCAAGTATATTAATGGAAGTTTGTGCCACTTGCTGTATGAACACATGTTGATCAATACTGTTTGAAAATGTAGTAATTAGGATCAGTAAGTAACCTTAAGTAACCTCATCGTGGACTACAGGAGGAATGCTGACCCACATCCACCCATCCACATTAAGGGGACGGCTGTGGAGCGTGTGAGCAGCTTCAAGTTCCTGGGAGTCCACATCTCCGAGGATCTCACCTGGACGACCAACTGCTCCAAGCTGGTCAAGAAGGCTCACCAGCGCCTCTTCTTCTTGAGGACTCTGAGGAAGAACCACCTGTCCTCAGACATCCTGGTGAACTTCTATCGTTGCACCATCGAGAGCATCCTGACCAACTGTATAACAGTCTGGTACGGGAACTGCTCTGCCTCGGACCGGAAGGCGTTGCAGAGGGTTGTGAAAACTGCCCAGCGCATCGCCGGAGCACCACTTCCTGCCATGAAAGACATCTACAGGAAGCGGTATCTGAAAAGACCCCAGTCACCTATCACATGGACTCTTCACCCTCCTGCCCTCTGGGAGGCGCTACAGGAGCCTCCGGACTAAGACCACCAGGTACCGGAACAGCTTCTTCCCCACAGCTGTCAGACTCCTGAACTCTGCCTCCTGACATCTGACCCACGTTAAACTCATGGACTGAACATACACACACCCACAATGGACAACTGTACCCTCAAACACACAATAATAACATGGACTGAACCACCACTCACAACCACCAGCACTTTATATAGCCTCTGTAGGAATTATATCTCACTTATCTTAACTGCACTACTGTATAGCTCTGTGTAAATAATCATTCTGTACATACGATAATTTTTAATCCTACAACTGTTTACAACTTGCATAGTTCCCATTTCTGTATAGCTGTATATCTCAGATTCTGTAAAGTTATTTATTTCATATTCTGTATAGTTTTTCATATTTATATCCTGTTCATAGCCTGTACATAGCTTGTACTCACTACAGCCTGTACATACTTATAGTTATAGAATATTCACAACATACTTCATACCGTGTACATTATAACATACCATAATAGACCCATTTCTGTAATATACTCACATATCTATATTATTGCTAATATATATTGTAATATATCTATATCACTAAAGCACTTCTGGATGGATGCAAACTGCATTTCGTTGCCCTGTACCTGTGCATGTGCAATGACAATAAAGTTGAATTCTAATTCTATTCTATTCTTTAATTGTGTTATGGCCAACGGTGACTAGTCCAGATATTGGGTTAAACCCTTCCTCGGTGTTCATCTGCAATCATCTGTACCGCCCCACGTTGTGTCCAGCCCTTCCATTGCCTATACGTTAAACAAACCTGGCCCCACTAGGCATGCACCTGGGGTTCTGTTTTCCCACCTCAGCTGCCAGAAGCTGAGAAAAACCCTTTCTTAGCATAGATAGCAGTTTACTTTTGGCATGCACGCCCGAAATAATTGTCAAATTGTTGAATTGTTAACTGCCGTTTTGCAAACTGACAAAGGGACCCAGTTCAATGATGGATGTAAGACTGGTTCTCGGGAAGTTATGTGGTAGGGCCAGAAAGTTATGTATCATAAGTGGAAGATGAAAAGAAAGAACAAAGGATTAAAGGGTACCCAACAGCAGGAGGAGGGGTCACTGATCGTATATAAGCGTTGGGTCGATTTGACCCGGACTGCTGCTTTTTCCTGTCTGTCTTTTTGTGTGTCTTTTCTGTTTGTGCTTTAAGGCTCTACACGGTTGCTTCGCTTTCGTTTGCTTTAAATATACTGGTAAATGTACTGGTTTCTGCTGTTCATATGACACTGTTTAATAATCTCTATTCTAAGAAATCTACTCTTTTCCAGAGGATCTTTTTGAGTGATTTGATTTTAATTGGATCTGACAAGCTGGACCTTCACAGCATTGGTGGGACAAGGCTATCATACTGGCTTTAAAGTTTGTGACCCAACAGCACTGCAAAAAGGAAACACCTTTGAAAATGGAAAAGAAGAAAGGTTTTTGTCCTGATTTAGAACAGAAACCACAGATCTTTAAAAAAAGACCTCGATACATTCTGAATAGGTAACCAGTCCATCCCCGGACACCGGACAGAGAAACAAATACTTTCACAATCTTCAAATCGCAATTAACTTGGAAACCACCTCAGACACTGTGCAAACTTCAAGATAGACTCAGAAGTCACAACCCTAGACTTGTTGCATTTATGCTCAGTTACCTGCATAGTTACATACTTTAAAATGCCCTCAGTTACACTTTGTTCTTGATGCTAATATTAGGATTGCATAATGCATTGTACAACTGTGTTGTGAGCTACAGGTAATGGTCAAAACACTAACTGAGAGGTTTTTTTTCCACTTTTCTATTCAAACAATGATTATTAAAACAGCTTTTGTTTCCCAAAAATGCTTCTTTGAAACACTTTTCCACAATGCCAACAACTCTATTCTTTGTTTAACTCGATTAGTGTCACAGTGGAATATAACAAAAGTCTGGTGGAGGCCTGAATAGACAATACAGAGATGCCTTTACATTTGTGCTCACTAACACTTGTCATATAATGCGTGACACTGTCTGTAGGCATTTGGTTTGTCATCCATGTCTTTCAGTTAGAAGGCTTTGCTGAAGACAGATGTGGCTCTGAACAGACTATCTAAGAAAAAACTTTACTGTCATGTTTTAACATATTTCACAAAGGAATATATGCATAAATAAATAAAGTGGTGGGAGATGGAGAAGTTTTCAAGTACAGAGTGGTTGCTTATTTTAAGGCACTAAGGCTTGTCAGAGTGAGACAAACAAAGAGAGCTTCACACAAAGCATGCTGTGCTTCTCCAAATGCAATGCTTTCAAATTGTGTTTAAGTGTGTTTATCTTTATAGAAACCAGTTTGATATAGTGTCTGGTCGTTTCACAAACCTTTAAAGGCATTTTTGGTTTTAGTGTTGAGGTTTAATTTGGGTTAAGGCTGGTGTTAAGCACTGAGTGCAGCTGTTGTCAATCAGTGTCCCCCCAAAAGATCCCCATACAAACAAACAAACAAACAAACAAACAAACAAACAAACAAACAAACAAACAAACAAACATTTGGTGTCTTAAATAGACAGAGAAAAGTAAGACAATGTATGTCAATGTGTATGAGCAGGGCTGCTGATGACAGATGCCACACACTGTGTGATCAGACTGCTTGAGTGACACTCACAGATGCCTCAGTATTCTGCTCTGATGGAATAAGGAGAGTGCTGCTGACAGCACTGGGACTGCCTGCAGTATATTGCCACAGTGTCTTCAACAAAGCACAGTGTTGCACAGGCATTTGACGTATTTTAAATGTAAGCGATGATGTGTATTTCTTTCCAATGACTTTCTGACAACAATGAAGAATTTTAATTAATTAATTAATTTACACGTAGACATTGAGGGCTAGCAGGAGGGGCTATGCGCTTACCTGCTGCTCTCTGGCAGGTAGCTCCATGCCCTCCTGGGTTTTAAATGCACCTTAGAACATACATGCATCAACACTACATATGAGCGGGTGGAGGGAAGTTTGGAGTCTTCTCTCACCCCTGTTCTCTGCAGCCTGCTGGAGCGGGGGGGGGGGGCTAGGAGGAGGAGTTGGCCGTCCGACTGGGGTCTGGAGTGTGGGGCCTCCCTGCTGCTGCGGAGTCGGGGCGGTCTGCCTCCCCCCACCGCAGGGAAAAGGGTAACACCACCTGGGTCTGGGTGCAGTTCCCCCTCCAGGGGCAAAGGTACCTAGACCCGGTTCTTAGAGTACGCTTGGGGAGTGTGATTGTGTGTACAGCGTCTCTTTATGTCTGTCTCCACGTTGGTTGAGTGTGGAGTAAGTGCATATGAGAGCATGAGGGTGGGAATGGATGTTTGTATCTGTGTGTTCCTGTATGTCTGTGTCTATATGTCAGGTTGGGTATCAGACGCCACCTCTCTGGGGACACCTCGGGCCCTCTAAGGTATGGAGGCCTATCTCCCCCCACCACTTCCCCTGCCAGTGGCAGACTCCCTCAGACATCGGTGCGTTGGTGGTTCTTTGTGTCTGGGGATGGGCGTCCAGGTACAAACTGGCTCATTCCTTGGTGGCTGCTTGTCGGGGCCTGGAGCCTGGGGCTCGCTCGGGCCACTTCGGAGGTGGGGTGCTGTTAAGAAATATACTCTAAACACTTCTTCAGTAAAGACTCAGAGAAGAGAAACACACAGAACTTCTTGCTAGCAAGGGCAGCCTCCAGACTGAGAGACTCGCGCTGAGAAACTGCCCCAGTCTTTATTTATACTTCAGTGGGTGCGTGTGTGTGTATGTGTGTGTATGTGTTCCTGCTGATCAAAGGGTCATATAACATGAAAGCACAAAAGGTACATCCTTGGTCAGGAAGAGGGTAGTCTCCCCCTCACCCTAGATGGTTCGCCCTAGATAACACAGTGAAGAAGTCCAGTAGTTCATCTAAACAAAAGGCACTTAGACTAAAACTGACATAACTACGTTAATCCTACCGTAAAACAATAAGACAAGGTACGACCTCTCTCATGCTCCTACACTGAAAAAAATGCAATAGGCTGGTTGTTGAATTTGCATATAAGGATTTCATATATCCAGCTTGAGTAATTTCAATTTCTCATCTCAACATAATTTAGTCTTTTCATTTTCACATATTCTTTAAGGATGTTGAGTGTATTAGACTAAATCATGTTGGAAAGAAACAAAGCAGTGATATTTTCTCCTGAAGCTCCACCCCCTGGAAATGTTCAGGAGGAAAAATTGCCTGCACCGTCCGCCATTTTGTCTCTCGCTTTGGAAACTGGAAACCGTCTGGAGTTCTTTTATTGAAGGCAAATAAGAATTTAAAGCTAAAACACCAGTGAGAAAGAGTGTAGACCCTTTAGTTATGTGGACTTTTACTGGTGTAATGTTATTTTTCTGGTATGTGGGTTGTTTATCAAAAACCATGAAAGGCCAACGTAAGGCTCCAGTTAGCTAATGGTAACCGAAATTATGTGATAAATGTGTGATAAATGTGATTAATAAATTAGTAATAATCAAATATAATGGGAAATAAGATTTATATATTTTTTCAGTCTAAATTTACTGAGTATTACAAAGTTGCATCAGTGTCTGTACTAAGTGGTGGTAACTGCAGTGGCTTAACCATTAACCCTTTACAGCCGATCGGAGCGGGCACGCTCTGTTTTGCGTAACTATGTCAGAGGTTGTGTGTGGAGGCGTGGAAGAGATGACCCAAACGCTGGACTCACGGTGCAGAAATGAAGAGGATTTATTGGAGGGTGAATGAACAAAGCAGGAACGATGGAGTGACTGGCTGGCTGAAAGACTGGAAGGATGGCTGGCTGACTAGCTGAACATACAGACGGAGACGACGACATAACATCAATGACACGACAGAGAACTGGTGAAACCGAGGAACTTAAATACACAGGTTGAATGATGACAATGATTGGAAACAGGTGAGTACAGAGCTGAACATAATCTGACTAATGACATGGAAGACAAGCTGACGCGGGGAAAAACAGGAAGTGAGAATATTAATGTGGCGAACTAAACTGAACATGAACAAACTGAAATCACTGGGTCAACGACCCAGGAACCCTGACAGTACCCCCCCCGCAAAGGCCGGCACCCGACGGCCAAAAGAACGAAAAACCAGGACAGGGCGGGCGGAGGGGGCCCAGGACGGAGGGACGGAGTCCACACAGAGACAGTTCAGGGGGCCGACCGTGCGGACGGCGACGGCGACGATGACAGCGCTGGTCCGGGGGCCGACCGTGCGGAAGGCGACGGCGACGATGACAGCACTGGTCCGGGGGCCGACCGTGCGGAAGGCGACGGCGGTGATGACAGCGCTGGTCCGGGGGCCGACCGTGCGGAAGGCGACGGTGGCGACGTGGACGCAGTTCGGGGGGCCGGCCGTGCGGAAGGCGACGGCGGCCACCCAGGAGAAGAGGGTCCGGGGGCCGGCCGTGCGGAAGGCGACGGCGGCCACTCAGGCGATGGCGGTCCGGGGGCCGGCCGTGCGGAAGGCGACGGCGGCCACTCAGGCGATGGCGGTCCGGGGGCCGGCCGTGCGGAAGGCGACGGCGGCCACTCAGGCGATGACGGTGCAGTTCAGGGGGCCGGCCGCGCGGAAGGCAGCGGCGGCGGCTCTCCAGTGTCAGGCGTACTGGCCGAGGCCCGGTGGGCACAGGACCAGTCGAGACGGGACCAGTCAAGGCGGGACCAGGCGAAGCACAGGCTGAGGCTGCAGCAGACGAAGGCTCTGAGGAGGCTGAAGCCGACGAAGGCTCTGAGGCTGAAGCCGGACCAGGCGGAGCTGAGGCAGAGGCCGGGCCGGGCGTGGGTGCAGCTGAGGCAGAGGCCGGGCCGGGCGTGGGTGCAGCTGAGGCAGAGGCCGGGCCGGGCGTGGGTGCAGCTGAGGCAGAGACCGGGCCGGGCGTGGGTGCAGCTGATGCAGAGGCCTGACCGGGCGTGGGCGCAGCTGATGCAGAGGCCTGACCAGGCGATGCAGGCGCGGAGGCCTCTGGCCGGAGACAGGCAGGGCCAGTAGGCGCGGAGGCCTCTGGCTGGAGAGCGGCCGGGCCAGTAGGCGCGGAGGCCTCTGGCCGAGGAGCGGCCGGGCCAGCGGGAGCAGAAACCCCTGGCTGAGAAGCAGGAAGGCTCACAGCTGGCTCTGGGTGCTGTGGCTGCAGGTCCGGGAACTGAACGGGATGGTGGACAGGCGACTGGGAAACAGGAGGCGACTGGACTACAGGGCACTGGGCGGCAGACTGGACTACAGAAGAGTGAACGACAGACTGGACAGGCTGGAGGACGGGCGACTGGGGGACAGGAACAGACTGAGCTACAGGAGACTGGAGGACAGGAGCAGACTGAGCTACAGGTGACTGGAGGACAGGAGCAGACTGAGCTACAGGTGACTGGACTGACGGGGCTGGAAGCTGAGCAGCAGGTGAGGGAACTGACTGGAGTGAAAGCTGAACAGCAGGTGAGGGAACTGACTGAATTGAAAGCTGAACAGCAGGTGAGGGAACTGGCGGGAGTGGAGATGCTAAAGGAGGAACAGAGGTAGGCGAGGCTGACGACGGAGCTGAGGTTGGTGGCTGAGCTGATGACTGGGTTACCGAAGGGGACAAAACTGCAGCCTGGGCTAATAAAGCTGGGGCCTGAGCAGGGGACAGTTCAGCTAATCTAACTAGGGATAGTGCGAGGGCGTGAAAGGCTGGGTCAGGAGGTGGATGAAGTGGTGAGGTAGCCGGTGGACCGGTTAGCTCTTCCAGGCCTCCAGGAAGGTCAAGCTGGGTTCGGGTTGCCCTCAACCTGGGCGCTGGGACGGGCACGGAAGGTGGCTGGACACCAGTCACCCCCACCTGAGAAACAGAAGCAGGTGTGGAGGTAGACCGGGTCGCAGCTGCCCTCCTCCTGGGAGCTGGCACTGGTGTGGGCGTAGACTGGGCCCCCGTGCTGGTGGGAAGTGGCTGAACACTGGGTGTGGAAATAGTGATGGTGTGTGTGTTACTGGCAGGTTTATTGGCGATTGTTCTGGTTTTCCTGCCACCACTATTTACAGTCTTTGGAGAAGAGCAGAAAAACTCTTCCCAGTCCACGTCCTCGTCTAGGAGGGAGACTCCCCATGAATCAGAGGTGAGTCTATGGTGCGTTTCAAGTGAGTAGTCAGATGGTGAGTGCGAAAAACAGTCACTGGAGCTCACCATCGGGAGTGGCTGAAAGTAGTCCGTTTTATGGCGACGTGTGCGCCGCTTTCTCCGGGAAGAGGCAGCAGGCGGGGTACACAGCCGAGCCTCTGGCACGGGAGCCTCCATTGAGCCGAGGTGGTAGGCGGAGCCGCTGTGCCATGGCGAAGTTGAAGGTCCGGTGAGTAAAACGGCTGGCGGGCGAGCGAGGAGCGGAGCAGCGGGAGAGCGAGCGGCCGAAGCTTGGCCTGCGACGCCCACTCTCCGCGGCGAATGCTCCGATGCAGGTGAGGCAGCAGGTGGAGGACCGCGGCGTCTCCGAGGTCCGCCCAGAGCCAGACGAGTCCCCTCAAAGACGTGCTCCCTCTCTGAGAAGAGCCGCTGTTTCCACCTGAGCTTCTCCGCCCAAATGGAGAGCGCTGCGTCCTGCCGCTCGTAAAGGTCCGAGTCCGCTGGGTCAAAAGCGTGTCTTCTTGGCACGGGTCGTGTCATTCTGTCAGAGGTTGTGTGTGGAGGCGTGGAAGAGATGACCCAAACGCTGGACTCACGGTGCAGAAATGAAGAGGATTTATTGGAGGGTGAATGAACAAAGCAGGAACGATGGAGTGACTGGCTGGCTGAAAGACTGGAAGGATGGCTGGCTGACTAGCTGAACATACAGACGGAGACGACGACATAACATCAATGACACGACAGAGAACTGGTGAAACCGAGGAACTTAAATACACAGGTTGAATGATGACAATGATTGGAAACAGGTGAGTACAGAGCTGAACATAATCTGACTAATGACATGGAAGACAAGCTGACGCGGGGAAAAACAGGAAGTGAGAATATTAATGTGGCGAACTAAACTGAACATGAACAAACTGAAATCACTGGGTCAACGACCCAGGAACCCTGACAAACTATTTTTAAATCCCAGTAGCACTGCAACCACGTAAGCTAGCGCAAAAAATTTTTTTGCATATGAAACCGGAGGAGTTGTACTTACAACTTATGCCATCAGCTTGTCCTCGGTCACGGTTTCCTTCCACATAAAGCTTTGCAAAAACTGCATAAAAAGCGCTTGCAGCAACAAAAACATAATATTCCAGAAACAGGCTTTACCGATCCAATCAGCTGGTCATAACACTTCCTACGTTGGAATAGACGTCAGCGCGAACTTTTGCATTTCTGCCATTACGTGCCCGAAACCGGAAGTGACGTCATTTTCGTGGAAATGTAGTCTTTTTTACTATCAGGGCCTCAGGGCCTATACTCGTCTTTTTAAAAGTTATCTTTGACTTTATGACTTTCTGTGTCGTTTCTGGGATGCTTAGGACTCATATTGCACTGCTGGAAATAGTTTATTTTGATGCATATGCTGCTTTTTTGCAAATTTGCAGTATAATATTTATTTTCGTTTTTCCTGCAGTGTATAAAAATTGGTGCATTTCAAAAATAAAACTATGAAGACACTCAAAATAAATTTCCTGTGGTGGGAAACTATTTTGTGCAACTTTTTTGTATTTACAGTTTTGAGGGATACGCCTCTTAAATTTCTCTAACTACAAATATATGTTAAAAAAGCAAAAACGATTTTCAATTTTTTTGTAGTTTATTGCACTTTTTTGCAATTTATGTAATTACTATGCACTTAATGAATACATATTATTAAAATCTGGGCTATAATGGTTGTATTGATGTATAGCAACTTGAAATGCTCCCAAAAATGGCTCCACAGCATGTAAAAATATAATATAAGCTCTGGCGGACTTGGTTCTATGTTAGGTCTTAAAGGGTTAAACAAGCTAATAGGGCAGGGATACGACTGTCTTCTGCCACAAAATAAAGTAAATTCGTGCTCATGTAAGGTCATATTTATGGGATGTTTGCTTTTCTGTAGCTTTAGTTCAATTTATTCTTCTAAAATCTGTTTTTATTATTATTAATATGGCTGCTCTGTTGATAGTGTGTCAGCGGTGACATTACCAGCACATAGCCACAGCCGCTATAAACATGCTGATAGGATGATGTTGCTTCTGCAGCCAGCAGCGAGAACACTCAATACAGATTTAAGATTCAGTGTAACAGTTATCTAAATGTTGCGTGTCCTGTTTGTAAGCCCAGAAAATAAAATTAAATAAAATGACAACCTCTAGCTTCAAGCTAATGTAAGCTTCATGCTATTGTGAGGTTGTTAAATTTGCAAATATGCGCTTCACATATTCTACATGAATCATTTATATTTTTGATCTAAACATAATTCAGTCTCACGCTTTTCACTTGTTTTTAAAAGACTGTTCAGTCTTTTAAAATAAGTCAATTAAAATAATCGAAAATAGTTATGTTTTCTGTTGAAACCCCGCCCCTATAGGGTGTGTTCTGCGAGGGAAGATTGACCGTGGTGTCCGCCATTTCTTCTCTTCGTGGGAGGCGTACGTTTGGCGCAGAGCTCTACTTTGTCGAGGTAAATTAAACTTAAAACTAAATTTTCGAGAGGAAATGAAGATAAAATCTATCAGATGTGTGAATTTTTACCGAGGTAGTTTTTCGTATATACTGCTGTTGAGCAACATAATGGAAAATAAGAATTATTCCTCAAATTAAATGACGATAATGCTAGCTTAAGCTGCAGGGCAGTATTATGCGTGTTAACATCTTTTCCAACAAACTTGTGTGCATTTAGTTAACTGGTGTTAGTAAAAATGTTTTACAAAAAAATAGAAAGGTATGAAGGGCCTGCAGTAGTCATTAGTGCCAGAGAAATTGTAAGTTTTTTGTATTTTCTGGGTCATTGTGACAATATAATTATTTGAAATGTATTGACTTTTTCTTTACAGATATTTGGTGCTTGTCCCTGCTGAGAGGCAGATTGTTGTCACTTCAGAGCAATTCTCTAGTGCTGTTCTGTAGTGGTATTAAAAGTTAATGTTGTAATAATATTTTGTTTGTTAGTGAAGATTTGCATATGTTATCTTACTTTTTGTAAATTTTATTTTGCAGAAAGATCAAATTAAATTATGTAACTAAGTATTACTGAAAGAGAATTTTGGTGGCAGGATACAGATGTGTAATATTCCAGTTATCAACATTGTACTTAGTTTTAAGTTTTTGGATTAGGTTTGGGTTGCCACATGGAATATTTTTTTTTCCAGATAAAGGTGCGTAGTAATTTACCATATATCTGTAATGCTTTAATCAGATGGAAAATTACTTTAATGTATAATTAATAACCATGATTAGTTTATTTTTAAAACACACATAGAACTATGTTGAACAGTTTGTCTACATCTTTAATAGATGCTAAATGTTTTTATAATTGATGCAAAATTTGATTTTTTCTAGATATCGTATTCTGCCTGTGAAACAAAATTTACCTCTGTCCTGAGTGTCCCTAAAGGCTCTGTAGGGGTGGTGAGTGTTTGAACTATAAATAGGGCAGTACTTAAGGGGTTTAAGTACATTTAAGTTCTACTAAATTGCATTGCAAATGTTAATGAATCTGTCTCTCTCCCTCTCCTCCTTCTCCAGTGAATGTGGCAGTGTAAAGGGTGCTCAGTATCAGTTAAAGGTAGATTGGAGCTACTTAATCATTACAAACTCAAACATCCACACTTTGGACGTACTTCCCGTTATCCATGTACGTATTCAAAATGCCCATGCACATTTAAGACATGGAACGCCTTAATTGTACATCAAAGTAGAGTGCATTCTTCACAAGACAGTCAGACATTGAAAGAGTTATCTATATTTAGTTGTCACTTATGTTCCTGCAAGAACTTGGCAAATGAAAGGGAGTACTTTATTCATATCAACTCACATCTAAAGAAAAATGAAAATGTTTCTTGCATGTTTGTTGGTTGCAGTTTTCAGACTTGTATTTATGGAACCTTTAAATCTCACAAGAGTCGCAGACATACACCCCATAACCTTGCAGATTTTAAACCAGGTACTGTGAAGAAATCTACAGTAGCATCTCTGTCATCATTTCCTGATGAAAAGTGTGAGGAATTTGTTGAGGAGGATTCAAATTGTATATCGGTAGATTGCAGTGATCAAGATGAAGCCCTGCCAAATGCAATAGAGCAGCAGCTTGCAGCGGCCTTACTGAAGTTGGAGTGTTTAGTACATGTGCCAGGTACAGCTATTGATGAATTTTTACAAGAACTTTATCATTTAAAAAGCGCTGCATCAGTCCCAGTATCTAGAGACTTCATAACTGACATCTTTAGCCGTCACCATCTTCAAGTTGAAGACTCTGTAGTTGAAGAAATCCTTGCAGCAGTTTGTTTATCTGACCCTCTTCAAAACGCAATAGGAAAAGGAGGCCCTCTTAGCACCACATATCAACGTAAACAATTTTACAGGGAAACGTTTGGTGTTGTGGAACCAGTTACCTACATACTTGATCAAAAAAAGAAGCGCACCTTTCAGTATGTCCCACTGTTACAATCATTACAGCAACTTTTAAATAGAAAAGCAATTCTTGATAAGGTACTTGAAAGTCATAGAGGAAAGGACGAAACTGAAGTTGACCCATCTTATGAGTACAGGTCTGTTAAAGATGGTTATCATTTCAAAAACAACTGTTTCTTGAATGCTGATGAGTTGCGTATATCACTTTGTTTGTATGTAGATGATTTTGAGACCTGCAATCCCCTAGGGACGTCTCGAAAGAAGCACAAGCTTTTTGGTGTTTATTGGATACTAGCAAACCTGCCCCCAGGCTGTCACTCTGCTTTATCATCTATTTATCTTGCTGTGCTTTGTAAAAGTGATGATGTTAGAGCATATGGTTATGACAAAGTTTTGGAACCTCTTGTGGAAGATCTTAAAAGTTTGGAGGACCATGGTGTGTATATTGCTTTGTTAGGGTACTTTGCATAGCATTGTGGCTGATAATTTGGGAGCACACAGCATTGCTGGCTTTGTTGAAAATTTTTCTGGTGATTACTTCTGTCAGTTTTGCACAGCAAAACGTTGTGATAGTAATTCTCACAGTGTTGCTTCAGGTTTTTTTGGCCTCCGAACTAAAGCAGTTCATGCAGAACATGTTAAAAAAGCCTCTGAGAACAGCACACAGTACTTCGGGGTTAAACAAGATTGTGTTTTTGCAAAACGATTGTCACATTTTCATGTAGTCTCTGGTTTTCCCCCTGACATTGCTCATGACTTATTTGAGGGTATTGTGCCAGTAGAGGTGGCTCATTGCTTAGCATCACTGATATCCAAGAAGATTTTTACAATAGATGAGCTAAATAAAGCTATATTGTCATTCCCCTATAAATGGTCAGACAAAACAAACAAGCCACATGTTGTGCCACAGAGACTCTTGCGTCTGAAAACAATTGGAGGCAATGCCCATGAAAACTGGAATTTGCTGAGGTTGCTCCCATTTTTAATAGGACATCGTGTGCCAGAAAATGAGCCAGCATGGGTTGTATTAATGGTTTTAAAAGATATTGTTGAGTTAGTTGTTGCCCTTGTACATACTGATGAGTCCATCTCATATCTTGAAAGCAAAATAGTTGAACACAGACAAAGGTACCAAGAGCTGTTTTCCTGTGTCAGACTTCTACCAAAGCATCACTTTCTTGAGCACTATCCTCAGATGATAAGGTACTTTGGCCCTCTTTCAGCAGTATGGACAATGCGATTTGAAGCCAAACATCGTTTTTTTAAGCAAATTGTCAAACACACCAGTTGCTATAAAAATGTACCTTTGACTTTGGCTTCAAAACATCAGCTGATGATTTCTTTCCACATCAGCTCACCGTCATATGGTAAATGCAACCTAGATGCACATCATGCGTCCCCAGTTCCAGTTGATCTACTGAAAGAGGACGTTTGTCAAGCTATTAGGTCAAAACACCCTGGTACATGTGAAGTATATCTGGCCAAAAACGTGTCAGTTATTGGCATAACCTACAGTGAAGGGATGATAGTTACTCATGGTTCAACATCCGGATTACCAGAGTTTGCCGAAATTATTCAGATGTGTGTTATTAATGAGAACCTGTTTCTCATTGTCAAAGTGTTGTGTGGGTGGTACAATGAACACTACAGAGCCTTTGAATTAAGTATGTCCCCTTCAAGAGAAATCAAGCTTCTAGCACTGAGTGAACTCTGTGACACTTATCCGTTGGCTGATTACATGATTGGCCCAATCCGAATGGTGACCTTAAAAAGACATATCATCATAAAAGGTTGGTTAATTAGGAGTTTTGATTAGTTTGCAGTTTTGTTCTTACTTGACTGCACTTTTTGTTTTTGTTTGGACATAGGGCTACAAGACAGATAATGTGCAGTGCTTAACACATTTGTTTGACCACCCAGTGTAAGGTTTAATGTAGATCTGCCCTATATTAACAGTATTGGTAATTACCAAAATTATTACCACAGCCAAGGAAGTGATGTCTTCAAGGTCAACTTAAGGATTTATTGGTGGAAAATTCACAAAAAGTCTTTTAACTTAGAAACTGATTATTACAAGTGTAGTTTTTATTGTAAACATAGATTGTATCATTTAACTTTTTAAAAAAAAATATTATGTCACTTTCGACCTCTGACCTCTCCTTCAAGCTCAACAGATTTTTCTAAAGGTCAAAGTGACAGTAATGTTATATAGAGCTATTTAAAACTATGTTTCTTACTGCCATTGGTTATATTTACAAAATATAGTCATACAGGGATTCTAAATATCAAATTTCTTTGGCTCTCTGATCTCTTCTAGAGTGAGCTGGCTTGGCGGAGGTTTGCACTCTATGTGCTTCCTCTGTTTATGTTTCTGTAATGGTCAAAGTATATTTGTCTTATTTCTAGTCAAAAAAGATCATCAGTGCATCTTGAAACTGGAGAATTTTCACTTGTTCACTTGGCAAAATTTATTTCAAGCAAAAATAACTTGTATTAGGTGAAAATTCTTCAGTTTTAAGATGCACTGTCTAAAAACAAGTTACTATATCTCACTGAAATGTAACTCTGTAGCTGAATGTGTATTATTTTAGGTGTGATGAGATTATTTTGACTAGAAAAAAGACAAATATACTTGGTAAGATTTTGAGCTTTTGCTGTGAAATTTCAGTTAAGTATCAATCCTGAACAGAAAAATAGATTTTAGTGGTGGATTGTGCTTGATTAATTTCTGATTTCTCAGAGAAGTCTAGTATGCCAGCTCACATTTGCGTATAAAAAGATGACTTCAGTTTTAAACTCCTCACTCCTGTTCTTAATGTTAAAATGTTGGTAATGCACTGAAAAGGAAAAGGACTTCTAAACTTTTAATTCTAAAATATTTCGTTTTTCTTTCTTTTTTTTGGGGGGGGGGCTTGTGGTGTAATAAGTTTGTTAAACACTGGATATGCAGACATAATGTTTATTTTTTGGGGGGGCTACTTTTGATTTTTCTCTTTTTTCCAATTTAAATTGTTAATTTTCTTGTGGGCAGCTTATCAATCTTTTAATTATCTGTTATGTAGTTTTTAAGTTTGAGATTTAATTATTCAGACGTGTTTTTGTGATTGATCATTTCACATTTTTTTTTAAAGTATAGTGTTCTTTTACATCTATTTCGCAGATTAAGGATATACAATGGCCCCGGCAATTCTCAAAGTGATTTTGGGAGACAACAGCAGTCAGAGGCTGACTTTTCACTGTGGACTTCCAGGATCCGTTATTGAACTTATTGAAGAAGTGCAAAGACAGTGTGGCCTCAATAATAGCAACTTCCGGCTTCAGTTCATGGATCCACTATTTGGGAATGAGTTCATGAACCTTACTTCAATGGATGAAATACAAGATAGGGGAACAATCAGAATGACTTCCCTGGCTGAAGGCTTAACTACACAGTCTGCTGAGGCTGATGAAGCTGATGCTTCATGCAGTTTTGGTCTGGATGATTCCACCACCCTCGGTCCAGTGGATGTGTTGATACAGACATACTCTCATCACCAGAATCTGAGGCATCCTGCTCATCAACCTCTAGGGCATTGTGGCCAAGGGTTTTCTGTGTTCCTGAGTTTTCCTTTGATGCAGAGCTAAAACTTGAGCGAGGCAATGCAGCATACAAAGAAAAGGGCACATTGCTTACTCCAGATCCTAAACTGAAGTCGCAAATTCTTGAAGGCCTCATTCAAGAAATTGTCAGATACAAAGTTTATGTCACTGATAAAGACTTTAACACAGTTGGTGAGGCCCTCATCTCAAAACATCCTTGTCTCACTGAGAGGGGCTCCCTCACAGGATATGCTGGATGGAAAGCTAGCTTAAAGAATAAACTGGCAAGTTACCGCACTCAATTAAGAAAGTTAGGATGCCCTGAGGTGGTTATGAACTCTGTGACACAGAAATCAGGGGGCAAATCAAGTGCTGCTTTTGCCGTTAAAAGACCACGGCGGTCTGAAGTAAACTATTGTCCCCCCTATCCGGTTGGAGAATCTGAAGATAGCCTTGAGACTGTGAGAGTGGAGCTTCTTTTAGATGTGAAGAAGACAAACAACCGGGAGGTGGTGAGAATGAAAATGGAGAAAACATTTGCATATAGGAGACATGAAGTAGTTTGTGACACACCCATGATCAGCGACTTCCAGGCAAGATGGCCAGCACTCTTTGAAGTGAGCGAGGTATGTAATTTGTGAATTCTTTTGTGAAGATCATTGTGTTTTAATGGTATCCTGTAATAGAACATTGACAACATTTACGTTGTCTGCCAGGTTTGTGGAAAATGTCAGAAGTCATTTAGAATTGTAAAGATTTTTTGTTATTGATTATAGCACCTGAAGCATACACTGTATATAAAAGATAGAAATGGTTTCTAGGTCTGCTGACTTTATCTTTGACCTCAGTAAACATGGTTTATGGTTCCTGAGTGTTTGTGGTCTAAGTTGCTAGTTTCACTGCCCGGCTTGGACAGTCTCGGTCGTTGTGTCCTTGGGCAAGACACTTCACCCGTTGCCTACTGGTGGTGGTCAGAGGGCCCGGTGGCGCCAGTGTCCGGCAGCCTCGCCTCTGTCAGTGCGCCCCAGGGTGGCTGTGGCTACAATGTAGCTGCCATCACCAGTGTGTGTGTGTGTGTGTGTGTGTGTGTGTGTGTGTGTGTGTGTGTGAATGGATGGATGACTGGATATGTAAAGCGCTTTGGGGTCCTTAGGGACTAGTAAAGCGCTATATAAATACAGGCCATTTACCATTATGACATGGTGTTCATTGTACCCATTAATATGGAAAAGGACAGTGGACTAGTGTATGCTCATTGGCTAACGATTTTTGATTAACTAATGAGGGTACAGTGTCTCTTGATTCCATAGGCAGATCTACACTGTGCTAATGACGTGCTATTTAAAAGAAAGCTGGAAGGGCAACTGTGGAAACGCACAGCTTAAGACTTCAAATTAGAAATTAACAAGTGGTGACATCATTCTCTTTTTATATACAATCAGTTGTTATAAGCCACTTCTAACGCGAGCAGTTGTGTAACTTTTTTCCTCTGGAAGCCTATCGAAATTAAGCTCTACTGATGGAGGGTTGTCAATCTGTGTGGCCTGTGACATTGTTCTTGTTGTAGGCTTTAGCTCAGGAGGTAGAGCAGGCCATCTACTGATCAGAAGCTTAGTGGTTTGATCCCTGGCTCCTCAAGTCTGCATGCCAAGTATCCTTCGGCTACAAGAGATACTAACCCCAATTGCTCTCTGATGCGTTCATCGGAGTATGAATGGTAGTTAGGAAGCACTAAAAAACTTAGAAAACAGTGTTTGTGTGAATTGATGTGATTGGATGAATGCGGCATGTTGTATACAGCACTTTGAGTACTCCGGGAGAGTAGAAAAGCACTATATAAAAATCAGTCCATTTCACCACAAAAGTGAGTGGGATGCATAGCTAAAAATTAGTAATATGAGAAAAGATATAAGTTTTTGTAAATGTGACCTTGTTACATTTGAGTTCGTGACTGTATTTTTATGTGTCAACTTCTCTTTTTAGATAAATGCAGAGTTTAGGCGGATTACCACCATGCCACTGCAGTCCCGATTTCTCTCGCAAATTGATGTGCTATCGGACAAATTTATAAAGGTGTTTAAAAAGCGAGGAGGACACATAGGAAGAAGACTGCAGAATATTCTGGAACCCATGGCCCAGGTAAGAAAGAATTTTAATTTGTGTCTACAGTTTAGAGAAAATAATAATTTTAACAAAACGCTGCTTGTCACCCTTTGCCAGGATGATGTTGATCTTGTGCGTGAATGTATTATCAAGGGGCTCTGCGTGTACCTCAACGAAGACCCCAGCAATTTAATGACAGAACATGTGGTAAGTGTTATTATAGAAGGTCATTTTTATTGAAAATAAATGTGGTTGCTTCATGAACTAAACCCCCCCTCCCAAAACTTAAAAATCTAAAATCTCTTACCCCTTGGCTGAAAAAGGCTTTTATTGCCACAATGACGCGTGGACAACTGAACAACAAAGTCATGTCGGATTGTCAAATTCATCCCATTGGTGCAGCTACTAAAAAGATTTTGAATCTCAGTGACATTGACCTCTCGGATTTTGAAAATGATCTAAGATTTTCAAAATTGTGCCACATGTGTATCTGCTGGTGACTGGGGGATACCACTGGCGGCCCCCAGTTTGTATGTCTTTTTTTTATTCTAAAATGAATAGACATATCTGAAAAGGATTAGACTATATTTAGCTATGAAACCTTGTTTTATATACATGCTGACATGCCACAATTTCACTTTTTAATGGACATATCTAATAAATATTGGGGCCACCTTATTTATTAGACAAAATACTGTATGGCCTGGAAGTGTTTATAAAAAAAATATTTATGAAATACTTGGATCCAGCTAACGTCTTTGTTTTGGATCATAGTTTAGCACAGTTCAGATGTTAGTATCTCACGGTTATTGCAAAAACCAAACTAAATCAACAAGCTTGTTTTGTGTCAATCACTTTGTAAAAAATACTGCTTTATTCAGCGTCCTTTTTAAACCATGGCAAAATGTAGTTATCTACTAATAAATGGGTTGAATGTCACCTTAACCAAGAAAGAGATACAGAGAATTGTCTATGTGGGTTAGAGAAGATATTATGTTTAGGTGTTTTACCTTTTTTTTTCTTCTACATGCATTAGGACCACGTGTTCTCTGAACACCTCTTCAGAGAATGAAGAGGTGTTCATAGTTGAACACTTCTTCATTCTCTGACAGTATTCTGCTTCTTTGCAATGACCAGTGTTCTGTTGAATTTAATTTTGGGAATGTGTATTTTTCAGGCCACAGATGAAGGAGTTATCCAACAATCTATTGAGGAAACAACAATGGGAATCTATATCATCAAGTCAAGAGATGCCAGTGACAGCCCTGAGGACATTGGGATAGTCCTGGAAGGCCAGAGAGTCTTGCAGGATTTGGACAACTGTGCCCTAGCAGCTGCTATGCTATTTGGATTAATGTACACTTTGAACCTGACCTACCCACCAGAACTGAAGTATACCTTCGAGGTATTCCAGAAACTGCTTATGGAGCTCGAAGGGAACAGCCTTTCAAAGAAGGTACAGGTTCTCAAGAACAGACTGTACGAGTGAACAGTTATGACATGGAAACAATATGTCTACCTCTCTGAATATGTTCCATTGATTCTTTTTTGCCAACACTGGTAAAATTACAGTATATAGCGAAACTGATTTTTCTCACAATTTTATAGGTTTTTACTGGTAGGAGCAACTTTCACTTTTAACTTTGGGGCCATCATTACTATAGCATTCAATGTTCATTTTTCAAGCCATACTCTTTTGAGGAATAGTTTGTACTCTAGTGTTTTTTTTCTTGTTTTCTTGGTTTGTTTGTATTTCTCATCACATTGAGGCTGAGTGTGCCACACTTTCTGCTTCTGCACAAATTTTCAATCAAGGTGTATTGCCACTGACATAACTCAGTCCCATTCAATTGTAAAATGATCGTTGCATCATTGCCGTCACCAAAGTCATTTTGAAGCTGGTAACTGCTCTCAGGTAAAAAGCCTGAAGTAATTGAAGCAGCTGTTTAGAAGGCATACAATTTTTAAGTTCATTGGACATGGTTACAGTAATTTTGGTTATGTTGTGATGTCCAACCACTGTTTTGTTTTGTTTGTTAGTATAAGTTATTGTGATGTTTCACTTATAGAAGGAAGCCAAAACGAATCACATTTTAGGGCTCTTGATTTTGTGTTTGTGGGTGAAAATGTTATTTTCAAGCTTTTCTTCGTCATATTTTAATATTTGCATTCCTGTTGCCATAGTGCCTTACGGCTCTTACATTTAAAAAAAAAAATTTAAAAAATTACCCGAGGAATTCTCACCTTTTACCTTTGGGCCAGTATTCCTAGAAAATTCAGCGTTAACATTTTCATAGGCCCTAGAATGTTGAATTAAGATCCAGAAGTTGTTTGTGTTTGGTACATTTTGGAAGAGATGCATTCAGATGACTCAAGTATAATCTTGAACTGCTGTTACGACTTCCAATTGTATACTGTTTTGAAAAATACAGGTCATTGTTAAAAAATGTTTTGCTTGTTGGTTTGATTGAAAGCAAAATATACAGTACATACAGTGTGTGTGTGTGTGTGTATACATATATGTGTATATAGCATAAAATTATCTTGTCAATCTAACACATGGTAGTCAAATACAATTAACATAAAGGAACTCTTTACATTTTACATAACCAGTTAATGTCTGATAAACAAGTAGTTTCTATAAATATTTGACATGAATGAAAAGGATACAAACAACATGAAAAAATCATGTTCATGTTACAAAAAATTTGTGTGCAGTTATAACATGAAAAAATAAGGTTGACAAAACATAACTTAATTGCGTGCAACCGATTACAATGATTTTTTTATGTTTATCCCACTGATTATTTTTTTCAGTGTAGGATGTGGGGGTGAACACCCTAGAATGTTACAGACCTCCTATGAGACATTCTTTCAATATGCCACCAACTATATACTTCTACACACAAGTGATTACATGCAGTATTCTACCATATGCAAACTTATATCACTGAAAGATTATACTGACTACTAAGTACAATTTTCCATTGACAGGTGCCCTCGGCCTCTCGGCCTGGGGCTCGGTCACTCAGGCACGGCTGGCTGCCGGCGGAGCTCACGGGCGCGTCACTGCAACTCCCCCTGGCTTCTGCTCCGCGGCTGCTGAGTGAGACCTCATCTGGGACTCTCCTCAGCTCTTTCTGGGACAGTGGCGATGCTGCCCCTCTGTTGGTCTTCCTTGGTCTCTTGTGTTCTGGGGGCCTCTGGATGTCTGGAGTTTTGATCTCCAGATTTTACGTCCACTGTTATAGCATTGCTGTACGTGTGTGTGCTTTATGAAATACATCAGAATACAGAATATCTCATGTTTAATCGTCGGCTAGCTAGCTTACTCCTAGCTCACCTCAACGTTGTAAATCTTCTTTTTTATGGATGCCTGGACACTTCCTTTTATAATTCCGCCTGGAAAAACGGTTACACTGACCACTTTACTAGAGTTGAAGGAATTAAGACCCTTTTTAACCCTAATTGGTACTTCGCTAAAGAAGGAGGTAATCGTGAACAAAGTCACTGGCTCCGCCATCGTTGTTTCTTGAGGAGCACTTAGGTCCGGAAATACCAGTAACGTCATCTGTGACGTCAGACTGAACAACCAGATTCCTCTGATCTACAGCTGGACCCTCTCATCCAAGCAAATTTAACACATTATATTTTAATTATGTTTTCTTTTACTCACAGTATCTAATATCATCAATGCCAGCTTACCAAAGCAATGTGTTTCATGGTGAAACGCCTGTGTGGAAGTATTGTTCTGGATTTAACATTTTAAAGGCTGCTTTAAAACTCAGAGCTATAGTTTAAGAAAATGTTCTCTTATTACATGTGAATAAAAAAAGAGAAACTCATCACAAGGTGGGAACGTTTTCATCCAGTCACAAGGGATACTTTAAATCTAAATTGGAAACTGCAGTTTAATGCATCTATAAACAGAAAACAAGAGAAAAGAAAAAAAAACAATAAAACTCATCGTGGAAATAAAACACCATTTAAGATCTCATAATGTGCCCCCTGAGTTCAACAAATAGATGAATTTTAGAAGGATGTCCTGACTGAGATGTTCCAATTAGGATGTTAATTTGTGCAAATATGATGCATTACATTAGGTGAGGTGCAACAGTTACTTATAAAGTAGTGTCAGAAGCAACTGGAAGGTTATTTTTTGTCCTTTATTGAACAAGCATCATCTGTAAAGGAAAACGCTAAAAACTGACCTTTTGTGCGTCAGTGGGAAATCTAAGCCATAGCTACATCACAACCGCAAACCCCATGGTGTAACCTGACCTCCCTAGAAATGCAACTACTGGTTACATCAACTCAGCCCACACCAGTTGTTATTGGCTTGCTCAGTACTGTCGAATTCAGCTATACATGTTTGTCTAGTTTTTCTCTGCTGTTTTGTATTTATCGGTGACAGAATAATAATAATTGGCTCAATACAGAGAATCGTGTTGTGAGTGCTTGTTATGATGCTACAAAGTCTAAACCAGGCTAACAACATCTACTGACATCCTCAGTTTTCCAGTCAAGTCAGTAAAGTTCCCAAATTCCCTCTAAATATCTTTCTCTATTCTTTTTGGGATAGCAGACAGAGTGAGGTCCAAAATAACTAAATGTCTTTCAAGTGTAAGCGAAGATAATTTTTAATCTTGCAGAATCATTAGTTAAACCAAGAAACTCACATGATGTCAAAATAACAATTTTGTTCACCGAGACAAATGATGTAAAATGTGACACATGTGTGCAACTGTTTCTGTGTTTGGACTGGTATAAGCAGCTTTTCTACAGCAATAACTCATATGTCACTCACCTGAGATAAGTGTCACAATGACTGCACAGCTCAGCCAGCTTTGACTTGGACAACAATGAAACGTGACGACAAACACATCTTATTGTTGGATGACACAAATGGATGATACAAGCCTTTAAGGATTATACTGTAAAAAACTGATATTCTTTGCTTATTGTAGGTTTTCAGCTTTGTCATCTGTTCTGACTTTTTGTGTATCTGCAATATCATTGCTGAAACTTGTGCCTGAATGATTCACTGTGCCTCTTGGTGTTGGTCTTCTATAAAGCCTCAACAGCTTCTCCTCTGTGGCTCTGGCATCTCAATTAGATCCCAGCTATAATGCAATCAGCCCAGCTGTAATGAGCAATATTGCCTTGCATAACTCACTCATAACTCATTTGCAGAATTAATTGCTGCATTAGACACTGGGTGTCCCCAGTGGCAAGTGAGCTCCACTGATAAGATATTTCATTAAATTCAGTTGTTTACAACACATTCCATCAGTGGCACTGCTGTTATTCAGCATGAAGAGAAATGCAGCCTGCCATTGTTACAAAACAGGCTCCCCATGCATGAGGCAGAACAATGAAGTCAAGCCCAAACTGTCAGGTGGAATGGCAGACGAGACACGAGCAGAGCAAACTGAGTCGACACAAAATGTTGTTGTCATTCATTCACTGCTCCTTCCACTCTATAAACAGAGTTGTAATTAACACTAGATAGTAATAAAAAACCTACTCAGACCGCTTTTTTTGGTGCTATTAATGACATCATTGCTGTATTCTTTTCTCCTTAAACGTGTACTACTTGGTAGCAGTGGCACTCCATCAGGAAAAGTATGGCCAACGGTGTATGACTTGTCCAATCTAAAAACGGACATAAATGAAAATTTGCCAAAATAAAGTGATCTCTCTCCTTTCATCTCAGACAACGCTATGATAAAAGTTCCTCGCCTGTTTGCATTCATCCTTTACATTATTACTATTTTGTCACCGCAGTTACCTGCTGTGGCTAAAAGCTGTGTTTATTTCATACTCACACTGTAGCTGTCTCTGTCTTGCGGGGGGGACTGTCTCCCATTGACACTGACTTGAGCTGGGCCAGCTCAGAAGCCAGAAGCTTTTTTCATGTGGTCTGCATATGCACATTGTAAATAAACCTCTGGTGTTTCATCAAAAACTCATGGGAGAACAGCATGCAAGGCAAGTTGCCACTGGCTCTTCTTTCACTGCTCTGATCAGTTAGAATGCGCACTTTGTATGGAAACACAGCTAGCATTAGCAAGCAAATGACCTTCTGTTATTATCATCATAACAGATGTTTCCTCTTGCTAACCTTCTCAATCAACATTTTTAAAGTAGGGAAGGTGGCGTGTGAAAAAGTTGTCTGTCATACATTAGCAAAGTAGGCTAGAAGGATGATGGAGGTGCACCCAATGAATTAGAAGATTAGCAGTTGCCAACATTTCTCCTTTCACTTTTAGTATTTAGCATCGTATGGGGTATGTACATATCAATAGCAGCATGTATCATTGCACATTAGTATCCAACCACTACACTAGAAAGCATTGTGTGTGCATATTTATTATATATTTATTTTCCCACTCACACTGGAAGCAGTCTTCATCATTTGGGATAAGGTTTGGGTTCTCTACCAGAGGACTGGGAGCTTGAGGGTCCTTTGCTATCTTACCTTCGTTAGCTGTTTCTTGGATGTCTGCAAAGGTGATAGTTACTAGATCCTGTTGAGGGAGGTTGCTATTAGATCCACTAGCCACTAAGTATTGATGTTGTGTCCTTCTCCTGTATGCTCTTCCAGTATTCCTCCATCTCCAGTGGAGGTTTGGGATGGACAGCTTGCATCCCTTCTTCACACCTTTCTGCAGCTCCAATAGTTGGCTAACATCCCTCTGTGCTGCCTTGATGTTGGCCTAATGTCATGGAGGGTACTGCTCCTTTTGGCTGTTCATCTTGTAGCCAAGCATCTTAGTGATCACTGATGCTGTGGTGTCGATCAGCTGACTAGTTGATGATGGTGATTGTCCATAATGCTGCACTCATATCTTCTAGTAGACTTTCACCATTTTCACCACTTTCTAGTAGACATCACCATTGGTGATAAGACCCACCACTGTTTGCGGACGACACTACAGTGGTGGGTCTTATCACCAATGGTGATGAGACGGCTTACAGGGAGGAGGTCAGCGCCCTGACCCACTGGTGTCAAGACAACCATCTCACCCTCAACGTCGCAAAGACAAAGGAGTTGATAGTGGACTTCCGGAGGTGCAGAGAAGCACACACCCCCATCACCATCAACGGCGCTGCTGTGGAGAGAGTGAGCAGCTTCCGGTTCCTTGGTGTACATCTGGCTGAGGATCTTACGTGGTCAGTACACACAAACAAAACAGTGAAGAAGGCGCAGCAGCGCCTCTTCTTTCTCTGGAGACTGAAAAGATTCGGCATGAGCCCCCGCATCCTCAGGACCTTCTATCGCTGTGCCATTGAGAGCATCCTCACTGGATGCATCACCACCTGGTATGGCAACAGCACCGCCTACAACTGCAAAGCTCTCCAGCGAGTAGTGCGGTGCTCTGAACGGATAATTGGAGGTGAGCTTCCCTCCCTCCAAGACATCTACAGGAAGCGCTGCCTGAGGAAAGCGGGGAGGATCATCAAGGACTCCAGTCACCCCAGCCATAAACTGTTCAGACTGCTTCCATCAGGAAGGAGGTTCTGCAGCATCCGGTCCCGTACCAGCAGACTGAGAGACAGCTTTTTCCATCAGGCCATCAGACTGCTGAACACGTCATAGACACCTCAGCTTCACTACTGGAACTTTAACATTATGCACTCCATACTGTACAGTAACGCCACTGTTTTGCACATGTCTCAACTCTGTATATTTTTATATATTTTATTTATTGTTTACTCTATTTAACTTGTAAAATATGTGTACACACACAGAAAAATATTTAGTATACACATCCAGAAATGCATATACTATTATATATTGTACATATATTTATTAGTTTCAGATTTAGCCATTCTTGTATTTTGCTTGTTTACATTCTTGTATTTTGCACAACTCTGTTGCTTGTGAAGCTCGCACACAAGAATTTCACTCACATGTACTGTACCAATGTACCTGCACATGTGATGTGACAATAAAAGTGATTTGATTTGATTTGACTTTAACAACACGACACATGAAAATAATATGGACCAGAGATAACATAAAATTATAAATAAAGTGTAACACATTAAAAGAGGGCATTTGTAGATGGGGTTAACAATACTCAGCGTGGTTGCCTATGGTAACCTGCAAGCATTTGGGGTTTAGCTGTGCCTGACTATGACAGAGTTTTTCATTTAGATGTTTCTGGAACAAAAATTTGGGGTTTTGTTTCAGGAAAAAGGGGGGAGGTACATCAATCAATCAAAGCTTTATTCGTCACATGCAGGTTGCCCTGCAGTGAAATGGGACCCCCCCCCCCCGACCTTACACATATAGCACAAACATTACATGGGGATACAGGTCGGAGATTGGTAGAATCAGGAAAAAACATTGAAATGTACACTACAGTGGGGAAAGTACAAGAGGAAAAAAGAGACCCCTACTCATGCTGTGCTTCCATGGTAGGACAGCATGAGAACAGGAAACAAAAAAACTCCTTTGCACAAAAAAGCACATAAATGTCCACAGCACAACATTGTGAAGACATGACAAGCCACAGGGGTGGGTGGGGGGTGAGGAGTAATCCGAAGAAACACAGCAGCCACCCTGCACAGCGCTATCATTCCAGCGCGGCACACAGACCCGCCGTGTTCCCTCGCCGGAAACAAGCATCGAAGGCGTTGGAAAGGGAGGGGGGATGAGTGAGTGCCTATCAGTGTAAGTGTATGTGTGTGCGTGTCCATAGTTCAGCAGAGACAGTGTCCTTCGCTCTATCAGGCTAAGTAAACAGTCTGCCAGCCAACCCAGGTGGCCTTCATGGGACGGGAAGAATAGTCATCACACAGTCGTTATCAGGGAGTTGTTTTGGTGGGCTCCAGCCTTGGGCCTAGCAGCTGGCGCCGTGGTGTCCAAATGTTGAATATTGTTGATTTCTCCTTTGTGAGCAGCTCGAATTTAGCCCTCTGACACTGGTCCCTCGATCTCCCGTTGGAGAGCCGCGAGCCTCCCCATGATGGTATCAAACTTCTGTTCCATGGTGTTGTCAGTCTTTTGATTCTGAGACCTCACAACTGCAGTGATCCGTTCCGCGATGTTTTCCAACTGTCGCTCAAGGGTGTCATTTTGAGCAGGCCTTTCTCTGATGTTTCCCCTCATACGCTCAATGGTGTTGTTTTGAGCCTTCACAGCAGCTGTAAGCGTCTCCAAGGTGTTGACCATATTACGTTCGTTGTGAGAGGTCGCGCCTCGTCCCGTCGCTTCGAATCCAGCGGGCAGCCTTGTGGGGGTTTGAACAGCCGGTTCCGCTCTCTTATTTCTCTGATAAACCAGGGCTAAGCCAACGCCAATCAGCATGAACCCTGTTATCATGGTTCCGAATAGGTAGATATCTTCAGCGTCCTCGATCGACAGTCCCGCCAGGCACACGGTCCTCCAGTTCTGCCACCCGTCCATCGTGTAACCGGCAGGGAAAGTCCCTCCAGGGCACTCAGGCTCTCCCGAGCCCCGACTTCTCGTTGAGAAAAGGGTGTCAATAGCACTCAGAGACCAGTTGATCAAATCCATAATTCTCTTTTAGGTTTTAGAGAACGACAGTGAGAGACTGTTCCAGGGAAAGTAAATGCACACAAGACAAGACAAGGACATAAAAGGATACATAGAAATAGGAAATGTATTAACGTTACTGTCATGGTCCTGAGTCTGAGGACTCAGTGTTTTGTGTTTCCTTATGCTTTTGTTCATTTCGAGTGTGCATTCTGTTGTGATTTTGCCATTTGTTAGGTTTCTGTTCCTTGCCTGCCTGCTCCCACTTCTCTGTGTTCCCTCTGTCTGTCCATGGTGTTATTGTGTCTGCTCATGAGTCTGCCTGTCAAGTTCAGTGTCCTGTCTGGTTCTCTGTCTGTTAGTTTCCTGTTTTAGTCTGAAAGTTCATGTCACATCAGTGTGTTCAGTTTTACCTCTCCCCTGTCTCGTTAGCCTAATTGCTCCCAGCTGTGTCTCCCTCCTGTGGCCCATTCCCTGATTACTCCCCGTGTATTTAAGCCCTGTGTTTTCCTGTGCTCTCTGTCGCGTCGTCTGTTTAACTCCATGTCCGTCTGCATCATTCTGTGTAACCCGGTGTTCAGTTGGCGTCTCTCCGCCATCTTTCATTGTGTATTTTGTTCCTCCTCCCGTGCGTGTTTGGTTTAAGTTGAGTTCTTTAGTTTTCCCCAGTTTAGGTTTGTTTACTCCCCGCTCTGCTCCTCCTGTTTTTGTCACCTTATCACCGCTGCAAATAAACATTCACTCGCATCCCAGTCAGTGCCTGCATCTTGGATCCTTTTCTCAATTCACCACACGACTGCTGTGCAGCCGTGACACTTACTAACACACAAACACACACACACACATACACATACACACATGTAATGAAGTAATGAAATTCATTAGGATCAAACACAATTTTAAGTAGGTAATACTGTTACCATCATCCTGTCTGGTTTATTCAGTGGGTTGAGAACTGATACATAGACGACTGAATTAGTATTATTTTGGGGAACATGATAGCCGGGGTGAACAGAATCCTGCAGCCAGAGCTTAAATGAGTGAAACTACCAGATTATTGCTTTGTTTTGTTTTGTGTTTCTGAAGTATGGGGAAAGTTTTACCATGCCACCAAGTTTTAGAGTTGGTATTTTTTCACTTATAAGAGAAATAATATTCGGTGACAAGTCCTAAGACCCGGCTTCTGTTTTTTTTTTAATTTAATTTTGTTTTAAAGCTTTATTTTTGATTTTATTTTTTGAACAGTGCACTGATTTTTGTTTGTGAATTTCTTTTCTTTAAGCAGATCTGCACATCGGAAATTACAAGCATTACACGTCCGCGAGAAAATTGTTGCAAGTGAGTTTCTCCACATTAAAATGGGCTCTGGGGAAAGCCACTTATGGGGACAATTAGAAAATGAGAGTTCCTGCCTAAAAAGGATTCAGCGAGGTAATCCGATCTAAAGTTCTTGTTTTTCTTTTTGAAATGACGTCATTTTGCTGAGGGCGGAAATCTAAATGCGGCGATGGTTTCCACTATCAGCAAAGAAAGAATGAATGAATGAATGAATGAAAGACTGGAAATAGAAACAAACTGACTGACTGGTAAAAGCTGGTAAAAGCTGACAAGACTTGACCACGACTCAAGGTTAACCTCCACCTAGACAGGACTAAAGGGTGGATGAATTTATGTGTGTTTCTTTTTACAGGAGCAGAAAGATGACAGCGACATCTGAGGTTGCGTGACGATTTAACTTTTAAATGCCACGTTCTGTGTTTGTGAATCTACCAGGGGTGTGTTATTCATGGGTTTGTGTTGCTCACAGGGCCACAAACAGCAGAACTCTCTGCCTGGGAGGGATGTGAGATGGGCAAATGAACTGAATCATTTCTTCAACAGATTTGATTCAGCCATGAGGCAGTCTGCAACATCGGCTGCAGACTCACCCACCCCCACTGCTGCTGTTCCACCTCAGACACTTCACACCTCCTCTATTCACCCTGCTCACTCCCCCCCACCCCCAACTGCAGCATCCAATACACACTCAACACAAGGCTCCAGCCTGTCTCTCTCAACCACCCAGGTTAGGAGGGAACTGAGGAGGATTAATGGCAAGAAGGCAGCGGGTCCAGATGGCATCAGCTCGAGGGTCGTCAGGTCCTGCGCGGACCAACTGTGTGGGGTGATGGAGCACCTCTTCAACCTGAGCCTGAGGTTGGGAAGAGTCCCACAGCTCTGGAAAACCTCCTGTGTTGTACCAGTGCCAAAGACTTCACGACCCAAGGACCTCAACAGCTACAGGCTGGTGGCTCTGACATCCCACCTGATGAAGACCCTGGAGCGGTTGGTCCTGGCTCAGCTTCGGCGCCTAATAAGCTCATCACTGGACCCACTTCAGTTTGCCTACCAGCCTGGCATTGGAGCGGATGATGCCGTCATTCACCTCCTACATCGTTCCCTCGCTCACCTGGAGACCGCTGGAAGCACTGTGAGAATCATGTTCTTTGATTTCTCCAGTGCCTTCAACACCATTCTTCCCTCGGTTCTAAAGGACAAGCTGGTGAACTCTGGAGTGGACCATCACCTCACTACCTGGATCCTGGACTACCTCACCGACCGACCACAGTATGTGAGGACTCAGGGCTGTGTGTCGGACAGGGTCGTCTGCAGTACGGGGGCCCCACAGGGAACGGTTCTGGCTCCGTTCCTCTTCACCATCTACACTGCAGACTTCTCCCACAATTCCACCCAGTGCTTCCTGCAGAAGTTCTCTGATGACTCTGCAATAGTCGGCCTCATCACTGATGGGGATGACAAGGAGTACAGAGGTCTGACCCAAGACTTTGTGGACTGGTGCCAGCTGAACTACCTCCAGATCAACGCCAGTAAAACCAAGGAACTGGTGGTATACTTCCGCAGGCACAAGCATTCTCCACTGCAACCACTGAACATCCAAGGTATGGACATTGAGGCTGTGGACAGCTACAGGTACCTTGGTGTTCATCTGAACAATAGACTGGACTGGACTCATAACTCAGACGCCCTCTACAGGAAAGGGCAGAGCAGGCTGTACCTGCTGCGGAGACTCAGGTCGTTTGGAGTGGAGGGCCCACTCCTGAAGACCTTCTATGACTCTGTTGTGGCTTCTGATATCTTTTATGGTGTGGTCTGCTGGGGCGGCAGCATCTCTGCTGGGGACAGGAAGAGACTGAACAGGGTGATCCGAAGGGCCAGCTCTGTTCTAGGATGCCCTCTGGACCCAGTGGAGGTGGTGAGTGACAGGAGAACGGCGGCTAAGCTGTCATCCCTGTTGGACAACATCTCCCACCCCATGCAGCAGACTGTGACAGCACTGAGCAGCTCCTTCAGTGGGAGACTGCGGCACCCACGGTGTGGGACGGAGAGATTTCGCAGGTCTTTCCTCCCCACTGCTGTCAGACTCCATAATAAAGACTTTAATTGATCAAGCACACACATCCATACATATGCAATAATGCTAAGTGCAATAATCCTTTCTGTCATCGTTGTATTTTTACTCAGTTGTATATAGTATTTGTATTCTATTTTTATCTTATTGTATATTTATTTTATTTTATTCTACTGTATATAGTATTTTATTTTATTCTATTCTGTACAGTTGTGTACTGTATTTATTCTTATTGTATTCTAATTTTTGCCTCATAACTTTTGCACTGTCCACTTCCTGCTGTGACAAAACAAATTTCCCACGTGTGGGACTAATAAAGGTTATCTTATCTTATCTTATCTTATCTTATCTTATCTTATAACTGTGAGAAAGGGTGTACACACCTGCGCAGCATTAAACATTTGCATTTTCTTCTCTACAGCATTACAGTTCTTAATGTGCTTTGAATATGTGATTTATAACTGGACAAGTAGTTAATGTTTTCTAATAATGTTTTCCTACTACAGGATTTCTGGGCTTATGTGTGAAGAAACGGGGTTTATAGGTTATGAGTTGGTGATGCTATTAAACTGTGGGAGACACATCCTGTCTTGAAAACAGTGTGATTCTTTTTACAGGAAATCTTTTTACAGCACCTCTGGGATGTGGAGGGCTGACGCCTAACCCAAGATGGTCAAATGTGTTGCTAATGTTTGTTTTGCTTTTGTTAAGAGTGCATGTGGAGGATTCAGTAGAAAACAGACAAGTGACATGAGATAACAAATAAGAGATGCAGTTTGTATGGAACAGTTTAATAGAGGGCTCATAGTGATAAAACAAGTGGAGTGACATTGCTTAAGGAAGTCACTGATTAAATTGGGGATAAAATAAATTGCGGCAATAATAGTGATTTAATGATTTGGGAAATCCTGAACATGATACTTGTCTGTTGTGCTGAATACTTTATCACTCTCATGATCTATAGTTGGTTGTAAATAAGATGTTTGATTTAACAGATTTGTTTTCCAGGATACAGGTTCCAGGTGGAGCTGGGAGTTAAATGAGCGTAACATGTAACTGCTGACTAATGTTTTTACACAAGCTTACAGGTTGGCGGGAGATTGTTTTAGAGAGAATGTGTAACGTTCTTGTACAGGTCTCAGTAGGGAGTTGACACATGGCGGAAGCCAGGTGCAAGAGGAGGGTCATCTTAATTCGTAGGTGTCGTGACGTGCCATGACGAGAAGTGAGTGAGGAAGGGCGCCTACAGGATGGAAGTGGAGGCCAGGATAGAGGCTTGAGGAGGATCAGTTATCATCTTAAATCTTCAGCGGAATAGTACAGGCAGCTGTGCTACTGAGCTTCCAGGAGACTGAGAGGAGTCTTCCTACAGCAACGTTTTAAATAAAATGAGAGATTCATCGTTGACATTGAGGAAGACAACTAAGGTGTACGACGTGCTCTGCCTTAAATCTTCAGCAGCGTTGGAACATGAGAACCTGAGGGATGAAGGGAGCGTGCCAAGCTCCAGAAGTGACGGCTCGTACCACAACAGCGGTCCAGTTGAAGGGGACAGGCAGGACCTAGTTCCATTGGTCTCAATGTGCAGTAGCAGATGAGAGCTTGGTGGAGACAAGCTCATCTCCAAATAACACGGGTGGCAAAACAGAGGCAGAATAACCCTCTGACCCGTGCAACGACTAACCAGTAGTCTACCTGGGAAGTTGAAGAAAGAAGAGAAGGATCGTAGAGCATCATTTCACTCAAAGAGGAGGTGGCTGAGTGGCTCGACGAGTGAGACATTAAGAGGAGTGTTGGCCTCTTCGAGGCCAAAGAGGAGGAGTGTCGAGATGAAATATTATTTTACATCCATAATCCTTATTATTACTGTTGCATCATTTATGATTTATTGTTGTTGTCATTTCATTGACACATTTATTGAAACTGGTGAGGTTATATTAAAGTCTGTATTTCAGGTGTTAGCCTAAGCACATAATAATCTTTCATTGCAGGTGCAACTGTAATCATGTTATACACATATTGCATAATTAAAGGGTTGAAGCTCGGTTAAGTTAATTAATGGTTTGAAGCTACGGGCAGCACGATGTCTGGCCGATCAATGGAGCAAAGTTCAGCTATTGAAAGGTTGCCTACATGTTTACAGTATAATTTACTACATGTTGCCTGTGTGCATTCAGCAGGCTGCACTGGAGTTTGCCTGGTAACAGATGACGTAGAGGGAGGTCATGCACTTAGATTAACGACACAGACACATAGCCTGTCTGGGTAAACTGATTGCAAGTGTTGTCTAAGTCTAGAAAAGTGTAATAACAGGATGCATCTGGGAGGCGGTGGAGGAACTGAAAGAGGAACTGTTCTGTTTTAGTGACGCGAGTTACTGGTCATCATAAGTATAAATATTACAACCACCTATTGTCAGGCGGGAGATGGAGCCTGATGTTTTGCAGAGCCTATCTTCACCACATATATGTGTTTTAATAAAATAATTTGTGTTGACCCACTATGGACTTTCAGTCGTATGTCTCTTCCTCAAAAATTCGAACCGCGACAGGGTACTTCACATATTCTTGGTTATCAGCCACAGAGGGTCCAGGTTTCTAGCTTATCCACAATCCTGCTCTTGCACTTAATGCCTTCAATGTGGCTTGGTACCTGGGATGGGATGATGATATCTTCCCCCTGACCTGATTTCCTGCTCCCCCGTGCCATAACATTTGAGTTATACCTCGTCAATATCTAGTTGTGAAAAGAGTTGCTTCTTCTGGATGTTGGAACACTGAGCTACTAGTTGTTTTGTCATCAGTCTAGATGTTGGGTGTCAAAGATTCCATAGGTCCAACTTCCTCTTCATGCTTCATGTAATTTGTGTAGTAGCATTAAAACCGCACCCTGTTCTCATCCCTTGTCCACTTGTGCCTTCTTGTTCCAGCAGCCCACTCCAAATAAGTGTGTCCTGGTTCCTCAACTCCTGGGGAATGGACCTTGAGCAGCATGGGAGGCCTAGGTTAGGGGAAATAAAATCCAATTCTACATGGTGGAAAAGTAATCACTTTTTAGACCCCATTCCCACAAAACTGCTCAAAGAAGTCCTGCCATTAATTAATGCTTCGATCTTAAATATGATCAACCTATCTCTAATAATCAGCTATGTACCACAGCTGGCTGTAGTTAAACCTTTACTCAAAAAGCATCTCTAGACCCAGCAGTCTTAGCTAATTATAGGCCAATCTCCAACCTTCCTTTATATCAAACATCCTTGAAAGAGTAGTTGTCAAACAGCTAACAGATCATCTGCAGAGGTTTATTTGAAGAGTTTCAGTCAGGTTTCAGAGCTCATCACAGCACAGAAACAGCTTTAGTGAAGGTTACAAATGATCTTCTTATGGCCTCTGACAGTGGACTCATCTCTGTGCTTGTCCTGCTAGACCTCAGTGCAGCGTTCGATGCTGTCGACCATAATATCCTATTAGAGCGATTAGAACATGCTGTAGGTATTACAGGTACTGCGCTGCAGTGGTTTGTATCATATCTATCTAATAGACTCCAGTTTGTGCATGTAAATGGAGAGTCCTCTTCACACACTGAGGTTAATTATGGAGTTCCACAGGGTTCAGTGCTAGGACCAATTCTATTTACATTATACATGCTTCCCTTAGGCAGTATCATTAGAAGACATAGCATACATTTACACTGCTATGCAGATGACACCCAGCTCTATCTGTCCATGAAGCCAGATAACACTCACCAATGAGTTAAACTGCAGGAATGTCTTAAAGACATTGCCAGAAGAAAATTGTACATAGTGTGATCAGCTACATGAAATGTGTTTTCATTGATCACTAAGCAATCCACATGTCTACGTGACTTTTTACATGAACTCTTGTGTGATAAACTTATTTAGCATCTAACAGCTTCCTCTTTTCTAAGAACATACAGACTTAGAAAAGGGCAACCTCAGCTCTAAGTTCTTGGAATAACTTTGTTATCTTTGTACACACATGTGACCAGCTTGTATAAATAAAGAACGCAGACAGTGACAGAGCGCGAGTCCGTGAGTGCTTCCTGCGAGGACGAGCACTCTGTGACTGCCCTCGCGAGTAAAGACGACTGCAGTGTTTGTGTTTTCTAACTCAGGTGTCTCAGCTGAAGAGCCCTGGGGGGATATTCTTAGAAATCCCCTGTCAGACATAAAGACCTGGATGGCCGCTAACTTTCTGCTTCTTAATTCAGATCAAACTGAGGTTATTGTACTCGGCCCTGAAAATCTTAGAAATATGGTATCTAACCAGATTCTTACTCTGGATGGCATTACCTTGGCCTCCAGTAACGCTGTGAGGAACCTTGGAGTCATATTTGACCAGGACATGTCCTTCAACGCACATATTAAACAAATATGTAAGACTGCGTTCTTCCATTTTTGCAACATCTCTGAGACAGGATATTTCTGATTTTAGAGTGATGCTGAAAAACTACTTCATGCATTTATTACTTCCAGGCTGGACGACTGTAATTCATTATTATCAGGATGTCCTAAAACTCCCTGAAAAGCCTTCAGTTAAAATCCAAAATGCTGCAGCAAGAGTCCTGACAGGGACTAGAAAGAAAGAGCAGATTTCTCCTGTTTTGGCTTCCTGTTAAATCCAGAATTCAAAATCCTGCTCCTCACATACAAGGTCTTAAATAATCAGGCCCCATCTTATCTTAATGACCTTGTAGTACCATATCACCCTATTAGAGCACTTCGCTCTCGCTCTGCAGGCCTACTTGTTGTTCCTAGAGTATTTAAAAGTAGAATGGGAGGCAGAGCCTTCAGTTTTCAGGCCCCTCTTCTGTGGAACCAGCTTCCAGTTTGGATTCAGGAGACAGACACTATCTCTACTTTCAAGATTAGGCTTAAAACTTTCCTTTTTGCTAAAGCATATAGTTAGGGCTGGACCAGGTGACCCTGAATCCTCCCTTAGTTATGCTGCAATAATCGTAGGCTGCCGGGGGATTCCTATGATGCATTGAGTTTTTCCTTTCCAGTCAACTTTCTCACTCACTATGTGTTAACAGACCTCTCTGCATTGAATCATATCTGTTATTAACCTCTGTCTCTCTTCCACAGCATGTCTTTTATCCTGTCTTCGTTCTCTCACCCCAACCAATCACAGCAGATGGCCCCGCCCCTCCCTGAGCCTGGTTCTGCCAGAGGTTTCTTCCTGTTAAAAGGATGTTTTTCCTTCCCGCTGTCGCCAAAGTGCTTGCTCATAGGGGGTCATATGATTGTTGGGTTTTTCTCTGTATCTATTATTGTACGATCTACTGTACAATATAAAGTGCCTTGAGGCGACTGGTGTTGTGATTTGGCGCTGTATAAATAAAATTGAATTGAACTGAATTAAATTCTGATATCTTGCTTAATCGATGCTTCTCTGCATCTCCAGGTCTTCATCCATGTTTGTGACTCTTTGTTTAGTTACCTTATTTACTCATCACCATTAAAGCTGCATTAGCATTTAATTCCTTTGTCCTGAGTCCTGAATTTGGGCCCACAATCTGCTTGCCACACAGCTGAACCGTGACGCATATATATAGTGAACAGTGCCTGCTGCTTCCACACATAGATGTTTCTTATCCTTCTGTGAACTTTACATATAGAAGAAATGCATCGTATTGACATACATAGGGTGGCTGTAGCTCAGGTGGTAGAGCAGGTCATCTACTGATCGGAAGGTTGGTGGTTCGATTCCTGGCTTCCCCTAGTCTGCATGCCAAATATCCTTGGGCAAGATACTAACCCGAAATTGCTCTCCGATGCATTCATCGGAGTATGAATGTGTGTGAATGTCAGTTGTGCTTGTGCGAATGGGTGTGAATGGGTGAATGCACAAGTTGTGTAAAGCGCTTTGAGTGCTCAGAAGAGTGGAAAAGCGCTATATAAGAACTAGTCCATTTACCATAAGACCAACTGACTGCAAACAAGTGTGCTTGGTTTAGTCTAATGCAATCATGTGTTCAGTTCATTACACAGATTCTCGAGTGTTGATCTTCCAAAACCATAAAATAGTTTTTGTTTTGTTTTTTCCAGGTACAGAGTACAGATCTCTCTTCCCTCCCTGTTTTCCAGTGTCTGCTCTGGGATATAATAGTAAGAACAGCAGCAACAATCCAACACAGTGTGTGATGATTCCGGTTGCAAACAGATGGCTTACTTCCTGAGTTTTATTTATCTCCTCCCTCCTCTAAGGTAATAACTGGAAGAGCATGCATAATTCAGTGAAAATCAGGATTTCGATTACTGTCAGATGAAAGTGGTTTAATGTGTTTAATGTCTCTGCCTCATCACTTTCCTCATCGCTCCCTGAGGACTGTGTCACAGAGAGGAGTGAGACGTTGTAAACACCCTACTGCTGCAGTCATTTCTTTTTTATATATGCAACATTTATTTTGTCATTCATGGTCAGATGCAATACATCTCAGCTAAATATAAAATATCTGACTCTCTAAATATATTAAAAAATAACAATGGCCCTCTTTAATGAGGCTAAATGATTTTTACCCAATGAGGATTTGGCTACACCTACACCAAAACCTTATTATGAGCTCACCTCCTGCTGGCCTCTTTAACAGCAGCCAAGCTGATATGTTTCACCTGAAGCAGAAAGTCCAGCATCCATGCCTCCTACTACTGATCTGTGCCTCTAGAGAGAAAAAGGAAAAGAGGTTTGTTCAATATTGATAAACTGTATATGGTGTGATGCTGTTTTGATTATTTATTATTTATAAAATTGCTCCTTATAGCTCATTCAGTTGCACAGCTATTTCTCAGATGCATTTTAGAGAGATTTAAGTACTTATTGTTTCCATGCATCCACTAAATGGCCTAAAAACTTTGAATGCATTATGCTAAAGTCGAAGCTAGGAATCTGCTGGTTATGTTCCCTGGGCGAGCTACACTGAAAAAAAGGGACTGGCCATCTCTTGGATTTATATTAGCATCTTGCGTGTATTTAACACAAGTACCTCATGTTTTAAGGTTAGGTGTAACTATTTAGTGTAGAAACTACATGATATGCAGAGAAGGTACATTAATTTGTTCATATCACGTTCAAGTGAAGTAAGACAATAATGAAGCAATGTCAAATCTCGCGATATCGCACGTAATTTCATCTTGCGTTCTTTTGATCGTGGGTGAGGACTGCCGCCATCTCAGTAACGTCGTGCTGCCCGCCACTACTTTTTTGGTAAGTTGCTGCCTGCCACTACTTTTTTTTTGGTATATATGTTGATTTTCTGAATGAATATTTTCAAAATTACACCCAAATGTGGTTTAATGTATAGTGTGTCACCATGTAACGTTAACGTTAAATAAAGAATTGGCGCGTTTTCATTTGAATTTTTTTTTTGACAAGGAGCCGTTAAGTTGCAATTAACTTAACTCTAACATTGTTTGGTCTTGAATTTCAATTAGTTTGCAAAATGACTGTTCAGTTACATTATTCAACAGTGTGTATTGCACCGTGGTGAGATTTTGGCTACGTCCACGCATACACGGGTATTTTTGAAAACGGAGATTTTCCGTTTTCGTTTTAAAAAATAATCCCGTCCACACATAAAGGCAGAAATGAAGGAAAACGCTATTATGAACATCCCAAAGCAGCAGGTGGCGATATATGCCTAACCGTGCAGAAATGTTGGCCAATCAGAAGTCTAGAAGCCTCGGTGGGAAAAAGTAAACAAAGCTGGGGCATAGAAGCGGAACCAAGTCGTATGTGTGGAGGGACAGTAACTGTGTGTATATGTAAGCATTTAAGCACTGCAGAGAGTAGAATTAACAGTATTGTAGAAATTCATTTCACCGAAACAATAACGTGGCGCACAGTGTGACGTAGCCTTTGACTATCAAACCACCTCTGCTAATGTAATCGGCGGCATTAAGTTAGCTTACGCCCCTCAACGCCTTTTTTTTTTTTTTTTTTTTTGCTGCAGATTGAGAGACAAAGTCTATTCGCATTTCACTTGAAGTAAGCTGCTGGATCGGGGGTTTGAGTTGTTGTGGTAAGAACGTGACATTGTATTTTGTCAAAGTTTTCGTAATTAATTATGATACCGATAATATGCAAATATATGCAGTACAGTACACTCAAGCACTATTAAATATATGAATTCTAAGTACAGCTATCATTTATGCAATCTCTTTGCAATCAGTAATTTGTTTAACTCTGTCCAAAAATTGGGTTATTAATATTACACTTTGTGAATTGCTTGTCATACGTAATTTAGAGAGTCATCATTAGATTTAAGGGTTCATCCTTTTACTGTTGTGTATACCTTCCCATTGTTGTTCTCTTCATTCAATAATGCATCCTTGAAATATCAAACACCATTTTGTCCTCACTACACCTCACTCCTTCTTTATTTTCTCTTTTACAGTGAATGGTGCTAGAAGTGTTGCAGTGACATAGTAAATGTGGCAATGTAAGACCTGCCCTTCAGTTTTTCCAAGTAGGTCACATATTCTGAAACATTATCGAGTGAGACATAGGCACTTTGGAAATAATAATCGTATTCCATGTGTTCATGCAAGCTGTCCATGCAGTTCTAAAACATGGAATGCACTATTAATTCATTTGAATAGATGCCACGCTGTTAAAAATAGTCATCAGTCACAGGGATGTACATTTAGCTGTCATTTGTGTTCTTGTAAGGATCTTGTGTCTGAGAGAGATTACTGGACTCACATTAATGCACACTTGAAGAAAAATGAGGTTGTAACTTGTATGTTTTTGGACTGCAAATTCAAAACAAACGTCTTCGGATCTTTTAGATCCCACAAGAGTAGGAAACACAGGTGTTATTCAGTAAAAAATCTTAAACCAGGAATAGTAGTATCAGACACAGTTGCTTATCCAGAATCTGCCTCCAGTACCTTTGATGAACACATTGGTGAGGGTGCTCAGCCTGGTAGCAGTGCTGATGCTTCACATAACCTCCCCAATGTAATTGAGCACAGTTTGGCAGCAGCTTTATTAAAATTGGAACATTTTTCTAATGTACCAAGCAGAGCAATTAATGATTTTTTGGTAGAACTTCATCACTTAAGCGACTGTCTCTCAAAATCTCATGCTGAAGGTGTTCTAGTGGACATTTTTAAGAAGAACAACCTTCAAGTTGACAGAGCTGTCATAGAGGAAATCACTACTTCTCTGTGGTTAGCAAATCCTCTAAATAAGGCCATAGAAAAGGGTGGGCCATTGAGTTCTTCATATCAACGTAATCAATATTACAAGGAAAATTTTAATGTTGTTGAACCAGTTGAATATATTTTAGATGTGAAAGAAAACAAAACATTGCAGTATATTCCCATCCTAGAATCCCTGCGAGTGCTGCTGAGTAGGAAAGATATTGTGGACAAGATAGTTAGAATTCATGAAACACGAAGGGAGACTTTGATAGGAAAAGAAATATTGTACAGGTCTTATAAGGATGGTCTGCATTGTAAGGAAAATACTTTGTTTTCAGGGGAAGAGCTAAGTTTATCCATAACTTTGTATGCTGATGACTTTGAGGTCTGTAACCCTTTGGGCACCTCCCGCAAAACTCACAAACTTTGTGCTGTGTACTGGGTACTGAATAATCTACCCCCAGATTCTCATTCTAATTTATCCTCAATTTTCCTGTGCATTTTGTGCAAAACTGACAACGTAAAATCATTTGGGTATGACAAGGTATTAGAGCCCCTATTACACGACCTAAGGTCTTTGGAAGTTGATGGAATTTTTGTCCCTCAACTGGACAAATCTCTGAAGGGGACAGTGCAGATTATTGCTGCTGACAATTTAGGAGCACATGGAATAGCAGGCTTTGTTGAGAACTTTACAGGCCCCTTCATTTGTCGTTTTTGTACAGCAACTGCTTCAGACATTCAATCACATGAGGTCAGGTCAGGAACTTTCATTCTCAGAACAAAAGAAACACATGAAACCCATGTCAGAGCAGCCATAGATAGTGGCACTAGCTATTTTGGAGTTAAAAGAGGCTGTCCTTTTACTGGAGCACTTTCTCATTTTCATGTTGTCAGTGGCTACCCTCCTGACATTGCCCATGATCTCTTTGAAGGCATTGTGCCTGTTGAAATAGCACATTGCCTCAAGTTACTGATATCAAAGAAGTATATCTCCTTGGATGATATAAACAATTCCATATTGCATTTCCCATACAAGTGGACAGACAAAACCAATAAGCCTCATACTTTGCCACAAAATCTTTCAAGCAGGAAAACCATAGGGGGCAATGCCCATGAAAACTGGTGCTTGTTAAGACTACTCCCATTTCTGATAGGCCCCAAAATCCCTGAACATGAGCCAGTATGGCAGGTCTTGTTGGATCTAAAACAGATTGTTGAGCTAGTGGTTTCTCCAGTTCACAGTGAAGAGTCTATTGCTTACCTTGAGAGCAAAATTTCAGATCATCGACAAAGGTATCAAGAGGTGTTTCCTAACAACAAATTGCTGCCTAAACACCACTACATAGAGCATTACCCACAACTAATTCAGCTTTTTGGGCCTCTCGTGGGACTTTGGACCATTAGATTTGAGGCTAAGCACAGTTTCTTTAAAAAGATTATGAAACACACCAGTTGCTTTAAAAACGTCCCTCTGTCTTTGGCTGTGAAGCATCAGTTTATGATTGGTTATCACCTGTCCTCTCCAAGTATTGATAAACCACTGCTGGATGTGTCAGAAGCATCCACTGTCCCATTAGATGTTTTAAAGGAAGAGCTAGCTCAAGCTTTCAAACAGAGAAATCCTTTTGTATCTGAAATACACATTGCAAAAAATGTTTGTAGGAAGGGAATACAATACAGGCCTGGTATGATAGTGGCATATGGTTCTTGTGGTGGCTTGCCTGAATTTGGGGAAATCCATCAAATATGCATTTTGCAGCAGGGACTATTTTTTGTGTTAAAACTGCTGTGTGGATGGTATTGTGAGCATTATGGAGCCTTTCAGCTGACTCCATCTCCGGCACGAGAACTTGCTCTTGTGGAAGTCTCGGAACTGGCTGATGAATACCCACTGGCTGCCTATGCAGTTGGAGGTATGCAGATGGTGACCTTGAAGAGATCAATCTGTGTCTTTGGGTAAGATCATTTAAAAACAATTGTGCTGGGTGATAAGTATGTTGTACCTCCATGTTTAACCTTGTTTGCGTGGGAAATCGTGATGGAATTGGTAACATCATGCACTGGTGGATGTGATTAAAGAAAAGGAAGGACTGTTGAAAAAGTGTGCACGGTGCACGGTGCTGTCACATATAAATGTGTATGGGATACCTTGGGCACACTAACTGGTGTTGTTTTGTTTTGTTTTTTCTCAGAGTTAAGTTGTATTAGTGTTATAATGATAAAATATGAGGTTTGTTATAAAACTGATTGTAATTACATTTTCCTATTCTTTCCTAACAGACAGTGAAGAATGAACATGACAGCTCCAGCTATTCTCAGAGTTATCCTTGGACCAGACAGTAGTCAGAGGGTCATGATTTCTGCTGGTCTGCCTTCAACTGTTGCTGAACTGGAAGCTGAAATAAAGACTCAGTGCAAAATAATGGAACCCTTCCGATTGCAGTTCATGGACACACTTTTTGGCAACGAGTTTGTGAACTTAACTTCAATGGAAGAAATCCAAGACAAAGCGACAATCAAAATTGTATACACATCCTTCCAACCTCAAGACCAAGGTGAAGACACATTTTCTTTTCCATCAACCAGTGCTCTTGATGACACATCTACTTCTGGTGACAGCACCGTGACTCTTTCATCTCCAGAGTCTACATCATCACGGTCTTCGTGGCCAGATTTGTTCTGCATTCCCAATTTCACATATGATGCTGAAATTAAGCTTGCGCAGGCCCATGTAGCTTTCAAAGAAAATGGGATGCTGCTGATCCCTGATCCAAAGCTGAAGTCCGACATTTTGGAGGGTTTAATCCAGGAGGTAGTCAAGCACACAGTCTACCTCACAGACAGTAAGTTTGACCAAGTTGCAGAGGCACTCATCCTGAAGCATCTATGTTTAAAAGAAAAAGGCTCACACAGTGGCTATGCGGGATGGAAGTTGAGCCTCAAATACAAGTTATCAAACTACCGCACACATCTCCGCAAAATAGGATGTCCTGAAGTATGTGTGAATTCTTTGAAAAATAAGCCAGCTGAGAAATGTTCCCCTGCTTCTGCCGTTAAGCGACCAAAGAGGGGTGAAGTGGATTACTGCCCCTCTTTTCCACTTGGAGAAAGTGAACAGTCCCTTGAGAAGATGAGGGCTGAACTCCTTTCCGATGTGAAGAGGCGCAACAACAGAGAGACAGTCATGGATAAAATGAACAGAACATATGCATTGAGAAGACAAGAAGTCATTTTTGATGCTCCCATGATCAGAAATGTACAAGAGAGATGGCCGGCTCTTTTCTTCCCAGCAGAGGTAATTTAAGTACGGAAAAGAGGACAGCAAAAAAAAAAATGCATTAACCCTCTCAGGCTCAAATTAAGTTTTTGTTGCTAATGCACAACCAAGTCCCGCAGTGGTACTTCTGAGTAAAAAAAAAACCTCATAAAATATGTATGTGGGGTAATCAGGTTGTTAGTTTTTAACTGTTGCAAATCGGCAACGCCTGCCTCAAGAGGATTAACTAGTTGTGTCATAGATGTGTTAATGTGTAAAGGTAGTCCATATGGAAAAGATATATATAAATATTCTAAAGTTTGTATCTGTCTTTTGTGAAACTTGTATGAAAAGCATACATGAGAGAAAACAGATATAAGATCCCTTGAAAAATTATATAAATGAAACTTGGATACTTACTAAAATAATATATGAAAGTGGCCACTTTCATGAGTAAATCATATAAGTCTTATGTGATTTACTATATCAAGCAAGCCAAATCTGATGCAAGTCTTTAATAAGTTTTTTCTATTTCTTTTTCATATGGGAGTGCTTGACTTTATTAGGATGTGTGTCCATATATTGCATAGCAGAGTCCAGATGAAGAACTATGCTCTATACCAGCCATTATTTGAAAATAATTTCATGTTGTTTCAGATAAATGCAGAGTTCAAACGCATCACAACCATGACTTTACAGTCAAGGTTTCTGTCGCAGCTTGACTATCTCTCCGAAAGTCTCCTGAAAGTGTTTGCAACGCGATCAGGGGAGCAGGGCAGGAAGATAAAGGATGTAACTGCCATGATGACAGTAAGAACTTTTAAATTATTTAACTACAAAGTGTATATGCATTGCATTAGGTCAGTAAAAGATTTATACGTTGCATCCTTTGCAAAGCTCAACTTTTACTTGTGAGTACCAATTCTACTGAAAGGACCCTATCATTTTCGTCATGCATTTAGTGTCCCACTGTGAAAAATTGATCTTTTTTATATGATCTGGAAACTATTTAGTCCACTCCCTAAAAATCATGTCAAACTTTTGAAAATTGTTTTGCTGGTGTTGCATGTTGATGACTGGTTCAAAAACACTGTCTTTGATCACTTTCTTCTATGCTACTGAAAATTTATCTATTTTTTTTCTTTGTTATAATTCTTAAGGATGACATTGATGCTCGAAGGGAGTCCCTCATCAAAGGACTGTGCTTCTATCTGAATGAAAATCCTGACATCTTGGTGCAGGAGTACATGGTGAGTGTTTTATGAGTAGATTGTGGCTTTGCAACGTTTTTCAAAATGTATTCAGATAGCCATTTAATTCTCCTTGGACTAGGCAGGCCTAGTAGTCCTCTTTAATAATATGGCAAAGAGATTCTAACACTGAGATTAAAACAAAAGGTTAAACTTGTTCGCTACATCGCTTTTGTTTGGAAAAAAAATTGCCCAACTGTGAGGCTGAAAGAAAATCTAAATTCTTCTGAGTGACATAGCCTGGCTTGCTGGTGGGCCAATGACTTTCTAACAAAAGACTAATGTAGACCTTGAATGCCCTTCATTTGAAATAAAAAAAAACCAAAAAAAAATTTGTGTGCGTGTGTTCTATTTGTTGTTGTTGTTTTTTTCGTTTAGAAACAGATCATGAATGGCAGCATGACAGGGCACTGAATGTAAAAAAGAGGATTTGTCTAAAAAAGGAATCTTAAAGAAATGTTTTATCTTTAACCAGGACATGACCGAGGCCACTGCACTGACTGCTATAGAGAAAACAACGGTGGGCATTTATGTCTCCAGAGATACGCCAGGCAATGACTGTCCTGATGTTGGCATCATCATCGAGGGTGTGGTGGTTCTTCAGGATTTGGATAGTGTGGCCCTTGCAGTTGCCATGCTTTTTGGACTGTTTTACTCGTTGAACATGAGTTACCCATCACAGCTCCGCTACACCTTTGAGGTCATTCAGAAGGTGGTAATGGAATTGGATGCAACTCTGCTCTCAAGAAAAGCCCAAAATTTAAAGACAAAACTGCTCATGTAAAGAAAGTTCACTGTTGCTCGGCATGTGAGGTGGTTTGCTCTCTCACTTGTTCTCCTGCATTTTGGAGGTTCGATATCAACGACAAATCAGTGTTCACTATTGTGTACTTTGTAAATGCCATATAGATGGGGCCTGGCTTGGTTTTGTTGTTTCCTTTTTGCTCTCTGTTCAAGTTTTCTAATTGGCAGCATTTTTAGATTTTGGTTTATTTGTTTTTAAAAGTGAAGAAATGTAGGATTGTTCACCCCAAATAGTCCCATCATGGCTATGTGAAACAGCATTTTAGGTTTAATTTAGTTGGTGTAAGATTGCTTTGATGGTTTTATGTTTTAAACCAAGATGTTTCAGTATGATCATTGCTGGAATTTTTGAAACTTTTTTTGTATTTGTTAATTTTTTTTAAGTCACTCTATCACTGTTATTTCTGTGGCTCTTTAATAAAGGTTTTGACTTGCAAGTGGTATTTTTTTCTTTTTTTAGTAATTAGGGCAAAATGCATAATGTTAATGATAAGGTTAATAGGTAGGTGTTTCCCAATCCAGTAATTTTAGAGTTAATGGTAACTAACATTATGTTAAATTATTTACAATTGTAATTGTTCATTTAATCTTAAAACCTTAAGCAGAATTTTTTGTATTACTGTTCTCTTTCAAAAAGGTAACCTGTGTTTTTCTGTGTTTTGTCAAGTCAATCATGGCATAGATATTAGACCTTTTAGTTTATTTATTTTTTCTCCCCACTCAGGTTACCATCTTGAAAGAGAACAGTGCGATATGTTATAAAGCTTACATTAAAAAATGTGTACTTGATACTAGAATATAATAACACATTGTTAAACGAAGATAACGTGTAGTATTTAAGTGACCAATTAGTGTTGGGTAAAAGTTACTCAATAGTGTTGGATTAAAGTGAGAAAATTATGAAAGAATAAAATATTCCAAGACTTCAAATTACTTCAACAGAACATGTCTCAGTCACATTTTATCAACACAAAATTTATAGGTTTATTGAAAGTGAATAACTTGTGTTAATTTAACACAATTTTTTCATTTGCTGCCAAAGCAAAGCATCTGTGTGCAACAAATGTCCACCATTGAATTAAGTAAATCCAACAACATATTTTTTTCAGTGTATGGCTGCATTGTTGATGACTATTTTTCAGTTTTAGTTTCCCCATATTTATGGTTTCTACATCGTGGTTCTGCTCTGCCCATTTTGTGTGTATGTGCAAACTACAAAAGTGATTTAACTATTAATTAAAGTGTAGTTATCACCCTGGGCTACATCAGTTTTGTGTGTATTGTTTCTTTGGTGGTTTTCTTCTGTTAGCCCATACATGCTAGCTGATCACCAATTAAAGCAAGGAATGGTTTGTGGTCATGTGATCATGTGCCAATTCGCCACCCTTAAGTTGTTCTTCATACTTTGCATTCACATTAAAAACTGAAGTCTAGCAAATGTAACTTAAATGTTCCACAATCTGAATCACATATTATTAAACACAGAGAGGAAAATTGTTATTATCTATATCGTGTTCATTTTAATTGAATTGATAATTTGAAAAATCTGTCAATTAAAAGTTTTCATTATTCAAACTTAAAATTGCTTCATTGTACGCTTAAATATTTTTTGAAACTGAAAATACATCAAGAAACTATGACTAAAAATGGTTACATACACATATTTGCAAATTAAAACAAATCAACAAATAACTGAATTACAGGTTCAATAATGCTATGTATTAACCATTTATGAAAAAGCATGCAAACCTGGCTGAAGTCCAAAAGTCTCAGTTTTTACCTTTTTGTGCTTCTTAAAATTTCTGTTCATCTATGTTAACAAAGAAAAAATCAAAACAGATTAAATCTCTTTGCACATATTATATTATTTTTTAAATTGAATGTCAAACTGTAACTGTTCCTTGATTTACTGTAGTTTAGAAATAATGCAAATAGTTTAAGCTTGCTTGTGGCATGTTTACTAAAGTAAATGAAGTACAGACTTTGAAATGTACTTAAACTAAGAAAGTCAAAAGTAGCTGTTTGGAAGACATTTCTACCAACTATTTTTATGCAAAGCTAACTGAATCTACTGCTATATTAACTCAATACTAAAATTACAGCATATGGGAACGGGACGAACAACAAAATCATTTTTAATGACTCAGCATAGGGAAGTACAGCAAGGCAACCACCTGTACTAGCCTGCCTGTATTTAAAAAAACATAAAATTATTAGACCTCACTTTGTTTTGCAGGACATTTCACAATATGAAAAAAAATCCCCTTAGGTTCCTATCATATATAAATCCAATATTTGATTTTAAAAAATGAGGCCATTACATGTAAGCTTTAAGTTTCCTGTTTATGGGGAAATTTTGGGAAAATCTGGATATTGTCCAGCCCCAATTTCTTTCACAAAAAAACAAAACAAACACAAAAACCCCGCAAAACCTCTCTGGAGATAAAGAAGAATCTGTAAAAAGATAGATGGAAAGGAGCAGGAAAAGATCATAATAAATGGTCTGCACTTTCATATCCCATTTTAACCTCAAAGGTTCTATAAAACACCTCGCAGTGTCTCTTATTCACACAGTCACACCCTCACCAGTGATGTGAGGAGAGCTGCTATCCAAGATATTTGTCTGCTATTAGGAACTCAGTGTGTAAGCCAAGCAGTCTCTGGCATGTGCAAAGGCCACAGATTACAGGACAGCTCCACCACTTGAGCCACAGCCTAACATTTCGCTACACCTGAAAATAGCAAAACTGATGACTTAGCGTCAAGATCAACATCTAATTACAGCTAATACCGATAATGTGACACCTTTGTATAGCTAAATGTGTAGCAGCAAAGAACACGGTCCTGTCACTCCTTTTGATGGATATAATAACTCTACTTCCAAAGTTAATTTGGAGGGGACAATGAACAGAAGCAGTAATTGCAGCTCAACATGTGTTAAAATAATCTTTTCAGCCAGAATTATTTGAACACCCTGAACCAGAAATTGCCCAAACAATGCAAGAAATTAGTCTCCTGAATTCTTTTTCTTCTTTGTCCTTAGCGGGCGCCCAGCGGCGGTGGTTGCCGCACAACCATTACGCTGCTATAGGTGCTGCAGGTTCTCTTGCTTGACCAACGCTTTTTGATCTAAGGCGATGGTTCTTGCCTTCTCGAGGTCAAGTCGATGGGTCCTCAAATCATCCTCGATTTGTTTCATCCATGTCTTCTTTGGTGCATTTTGCTGCACATTAGATCGGTGATAAATTGATCGGTCGAGGCTTGGACTCCGCAGCGGCCCTCAAATGCCTTGCGCATCACATCGATAACGATGTTGAACAACAGAGGTGACACCACATCACCCTGCCGGACCCCGGTCATGATGGGGAATTCTTCGGACATTTAGTCACGAATACGTACCAAGGCCTGCTGAATAGTGGCTCTTAGAGCCGGCTCTTTGACGTGAACGACGCGAGCCGGCTCCTTATCGCGAGCCGTGGGTTTTTTTTTTTCCTTTCTCTCACCCTCTCTCTCGCACTTTTTTCCCCGCTTCACTCAGCACACCAGCCTTGTGCTTTGCGCTGGGAAGAGGGGGGAGGGACGGTAGTTACACTCAGTAGCACAGGAACAGAGCCAGAGGGAGAGAAAGAGAGCCAGGGACAACAAAGTCACATTAGAAAGGTATAGTAATCATCCACAACTATTTTCGGTTGCAGATGATAAAGGATTCAGAAAGTTTATTCATGCAGGTCCATATGACAGAGAATATGCATGTTCTTTTATATAAATAATAATTAATAAGTAATTTATATTTAATTGTGTTGTGGTTTGCAGTGTTTTGTGTTGTTTCACTTTAAATTTGTAAAAGAAAAAAGCTGAAAATTTAAAAGTTGAAATCTGAATAGTTGATTTTTGTATTATATGATTTATTTATTACATTTTATGTGGAGTGAATAAATAAAAGTATATTTACGGTGGCCCCTACAGACAAAGCACATACAAACGTCAAAACACGTACGAACCCTGAAGCATGTACAAACTCCAAAACACGTAAAAACTCCAAAACACGTAAAATTACGTACAAACTCCAAAACACGTGAAAACTCAGAAGCACATAAAAACTCAAAACACGTACAAAAGACAACAGAAGTGCTCCAGGATGCTAGGGGCAGTGTTGAACTTTTGTTACCTAGTGGCTACACAAGCCAGCAAGTACCAACAACCGGATTTGGTGTGTGGTAGTAAGAGGTAAATGAACATTTTTTTTATTTTTTATTATTTGACTATACATGAATGGTTGTGTATAAATACACAAACAGTACACATATGCTTTCATTTAAAGTGGGATCCCGTGGATGGGGTTAATAAGATGGGGGTGAGGAGAGGTAAAGAGGAGCAGGGAAAGGTTAGGTTTAGGGTCCAAATCCCACCCTGCACAGGGTCTACTGAGGTTAGGTTTAGGGCCCATTCCAGAGATAGGGGAGTACTCAGTCCAATTAGGTATTAGAGTGGTTAGGTTTAGAGCCGAAATTGAGGGTTAGGTGTGAGTAAGAAACAAGCCACCAGCAAGCTGGTAGCCTGGCGTGCACGGGCCATCGATGGGGCCGGGTGGTGGTGTCCCTGCTCTGGTTCAAAAAATTACCCATTTCTAGGGTCTAGTGCACTTCATTAGGCCTTCGCGACGTTTCGGCGTAGTTTCGCGTTCTTCAGGTTGGCCCAGTGTGTTTCTGTCTGTTTGTGTTCTGTTCTGCCTCTCTTGGCTTTTATACTTTTAGTTGACTCCTCCTTCTTTTAGGTTTTCTATTTGTGTTTTTCAAATACTTGTTTGTCTTCATTGCTTTCTCTGTTTCTCTTATTTTTTCTTCGTTTCTTACTTGTTTTACTTCGTTGCTTTCTCTGTTTCTCTTGTTTGTCTCTTTGTCTTATTTGTTTTTCTTTCTTTATATTTCTCTTTGTTTTCATGGCACCCCCTGCTTGGTTTGACATCCCGTCCTTTGTTGTTTATGTTTCTTATCTTTCTTTCTGTTTGTTGACTTTCTTGTCTTTTCTGTTTTTCATTGTTTTTCCTAGGGACCCCCCTGGTTAGGGTTAGAATTTGAGAAAGGACTGGGGCCCCAGCAATGCTGGAAAGCCACAAGTGCACGGTCCTTCGCTGGTGCTGCCTTCCGTAGCGGACTTCTTGCCACTCGTCAGCCATGACGGGTGGTTTTTAATTATTTTTTAATTTGTAAATGTCTTTTAATGTAGATGAAATGTAAAAAAATGAATTGTTTTTTCAACTAAAAGTGAAACCCAAAAGGGGCTCAAAACAACTAAAAGAGAGCCCAAAAGGCTTAAAAATCCCTTAAAATAAAAACTGTCTGTTCGGCTGTTTCTTTTACATTTCTACTAAAAATTAAAAAAAAAAAAATAACTAAACAAGGTTTGTTTTTAACCAAAAAAGAAAACATCCAAAAGGGGCTCAAACAACTAAAAGAGAACACAAAGGCTTAAATAAATCCCTAAATACAAAAAAAAAACGTGTTTTCCGGTTCAAAAAAATTAAAACGTGCCTCAGGCAACGTTTCGACCTTAAGAGGTCTCCCTCAGGCCTGTGAGGCACGAAAGAAAACAAAATCAACAAAAATCCAAGCGCTCAAAACAATGGCTGGCTGCTGGAGATGTGCACTGTTCGGTCATCGAAAGCAGAATGAGCTCTCTCTCCTACCTGCGCTCCTTTTATATTCTCCGGTCTGCAATGCGTTTTATACAGTTCTTTTTTTTTATTAATGTTGTTTCAGTGTCCCTGTCTTCTTATAAAATTAGGGTTTGACTCTGTATGTGTTCATCTATTTGTACTATGATGAATTATATGAATTGAAAAAAAATTATTTCATTATATTATTTACATTTATTTATTTATTAGTGTTAATGCTTATTTAATATTTGAGTATATAAATTAATATTTATTCCTTGACGTTATCATAATGAATTTACTGTTATTAGTGTAACCCTTTTACATGAGATTAATATATTTTAACATTTGTACTTTATAAAATTAATTAAGGAAAAAATATACCTTTTTAAAGAAGTCAAACTTAGAATTAGAGTTAGACATCAAGCCAATTTGGGTTATTAGGGGAAAGGTTAGGGTTAGGGAAAAGGATCATGGGTGGGGTTAGGGAAAGGTAGTGGGAGGAGATAGGAGGTAAAGGTGAAAAGGGGGAGGGGTTAGGGTTAGGAAAAGGACCCGGGTTGGGGATAAAGGGTTAGGATGATACAAAATTGGACCAGACTAGGGTAAATTCCAAATAGGGTTGGACAAACAATTTGGGATCCGGAGTTGGGTCAAAATAGAAACTGAATCAATTTTGCATACTTAAGCCAGATGGTTCTTTGGTACCTAACAAAAAAAATCCAATACTTTTCCTTCTTTTTACGTTCCCAATCCGTCCACTTCACATTTCTTTGCAAGCCAGCCATTCTCATCGCTTCTTCACCATGAATTGAAAAATGTTTAACCAAAGGAGTTTCTGTTGCCTTCTTGTTCTTCACATTGTATCGATGTTGCATCATACGTGTGGACAATGTATTCTTGGTTTCTCCAACATATTGAACACCACATTTTGAACAAAAAATGACATATACACAATTCTTCGAGTTGGTGCTGAAACCTTGCTCAACTCGAAACACTTTTTTCTCAACACTCTTGATGAACTTAAGTCTAACAAATTGGGATTCCAACACCTGTGGTTTCCGCAAAGTTAAAGATGGTAATCTAGCTTTAACCAAAAAATCCCGCAAGTTTTTATTCCGTCTATAGGCTGTGATAACCTTAGACGAAGGAACAAATTGCTGTATATCTGGAACCGTGTCAAAATTCGTTTTAAACTTCCCATTTAAAACCTTGGAAATACTCGAATAGGTTGTAATCAGTGGAATCAAATTCCGATCATCCAATGTTTTAGATTCCTTAAAGGTCTTGCATTCCCTAAGAAAGGACCTAGGGTAACCTCTGTTCCTCAAGGCCCTAAAAAGAGCCCTTACTGCTTCAAAAAACTCCACTCGTCTCGTGCAAATCCGATCGAACTGTAAAAGCTGTGCTTTCACAATTCCTCTAAAACAGTGTGTCGGATGGAAACTTTTCTTGTGGAGTAGTGCGTGCGTATCAGTTGTTTTAAAATGCACTTTAATATCTAACTTAAGTGTCTTTAAGAAATCCGGTCCTTTAAACACCGTGGTATCTAGGAAATCAATCTAGTTTTCCTCAAATTCCTTCTTCAAAGTAATTGATGGATCGTGTGTGTTGAGAATTTCCACAAAATTATCAAATTCCTCACGTGATTCTGTCCAGATACCCCAAATGTCATCTAAGTATCTGAGATAACATTTTGGTTTCGTCCCACATTTGGCTAATACTTCTTTCTCCCAATTGGCCAGGGTTAGGGTTAGGGGGTTAGGGGGTAATAGCCAGTAGTCGACCAAATAAAATGGAATAACTTGAAAAGTAAGTGTCGTAGAGGGATGAAAGTGGTGTCTACGGGGTTTTTTGGGGTCCTCCGGACACCCTGGTGAAGACCCCATGTCGATAGCACCAACGGTTCTGGACTTGGTTGAAATCGGTTAAAATTTGACCGAATAAAAAGTTCAAAGTTGCAGATAGGAGTGTCTGATCGGGCTAATTCCACCACCACTGTACTCAGCAGGCCCTGCTGGGTCGTTAGACACCCGACATGGCGTTAGGGTTAGGGGGAGCTGGGGTTAGGGTTAGGTTTTGTGTAAGAGCAGGCCACCAGCAAGCTGGTAGCCTGAGATGCACGGGCCATCGATGTGGCCGGGTGGTGGTGTCCCTGCCCCTTTTTTATATAGGCAGGAAGGATGACAATTTCTTTATTTAATTTGTTTAATTTATTACTTAGAATAACAATTTAGAAAAATATACTTAATTGCTCGATGTTTAATTACTTGATGAGACTCAGAAGATAAATACCACTTTCCTTTCCTTTTTTTTTTTTAATGAATGCATTTATTGAAGAAGGACCACCAAAATCTTTGTTCTATTTGGTGTACATATTAAGAGTTGCTGGACTAACAGTTGGTTTGATTTGCTTCAGAGAATCCTCAAATTCTTTCATCTTAATGTTGCGCACCTCAGCAGCAGCTATAATACGGACTTGGTCTGGTCCCAACTCTCTTATTGGGCCAAGTGCAGCATCTCTGGCTAATGCTGTCAAATTGCTCCCTGAATATCCTGCAGTCACTTTTGCAAGACAGGACAGTTCGTTTTGGCTCAGTGGACTCCCGTGCTTTCCCAAAAGATTTTTCAGCAGCGTAAATCTTGTCTTCTCATCGGGTAAGGTCACATATACTCTTTTTGCAAAGCGCCTTAATATTGCTTCATCGAGCTCCTGGGGCCTGTTAGTTGCTCCAATTACAAGTACCCTGTCATCCCTTCCTGACTGCAACCCGTCAAACTCAATGAGGAACTCGGTTTTTAAATGGCGAGAGGCGTCATGCTCCCCCTCCCTCCTTTCATAGAGCAAGCTGTCCACTTCATCGATGAAGATTACTGAGGGCTGTAACTCTCTTGCAACCGCAAAGAGTGCTCGTACGAGCTTCTCGCCTTCTCCCACATATTTGGAGGTCAAACTAGCAGCACTAATGTTGAAGAATGTTGCATTAGACTCTGCAGCAACTGCTTTGGCGAGCATGGTCTTCCCATTTCCTGGTGGGCCAAATAAAAGCAAGCCACGTGCAGGAGCTCTCAGACCAGTAAAGAGATCAGGTCTTAAGGCAGGAAGGATGACAATTTCTTGAAGTGCTTGCTTTGCCAGATCCTGCCCTGCGATGTCATCAAATGACACAGTCGCTCCACTGCAGTGAACAGAAGAAATATTTTAAATGTGCAAAACTTTTTTTTTTTTTTAAATTTCACCCAGGGAAAAATGTCTTGTTGATTGTGATGCTTCTGATACCTTTCTACAATTTCATTCATAACTAGAAAGGGCATTTTCTGAAGAAACTGCAGTGTGAATGCTTGAATCTGAATGTATGCACTGAAATGAATTAATTGCTGAATGTTAAGTTAAAAATTCTGAATGAGCTGGAAAATACAGAATTTTTAACCTGAAAACAAAAGTGCAGAACTTTTGAAAGTTGATGTTCACACAGAAGAAGTTGGAAAAAAGCTAAACATGTTTAAAATGTAAATAATAAAAAGATGAGTAATGACAAAAGAAAATTTAGAGTCAGAAAACATCTGAATGAATACTAAAAGTTCATATTCTTCTAATTGAAATGAACTTAAAAGATGAACAAACATTCTGGAGAAAATACAAACTTGTGTACTGTATAGAGATTTGTGAGTAAATTCAAATGAAAGCCTAAGGTGGTGACACAGTTTAACACATGCAAATAATCAAATAAACACAGTCCTTTTTGTGAACATGGATAAATAAGTATCAATAGTTTACAGCATTGTTCAGCCATGCCACTAAATGCTTTTTTACACATTGTTTTAACCTGGGCTCAGACACAAAGTCCCAAATTTAGTTAGTCCCTGACTTTGAGTTGTGGTTATGACTAATTATTATACACAAGGCTTTATCTATCTGAACTCTAAGGACACAAATATAAAAAAACTATACTTACCAGCTGATACCCCACACTACACACTAGGTGTGTCAGCAGAGGTGGGACCAAGTCATTGTTTTGCAAGTCTCAAGTAAGTCTCAAGTCTTTATCCTCAAGTCAAGTCTCAAGTAATGTCAGGCAAGTCAGAGTCAAGTCTCAAGTCACTGGTGTAAAAGTCCGAGTCAAGTCACAAGTCTGAAACTTTGAATTTCAAGTCCTTTCGAGTCTTTAAAAAAAACAAACGAAAAAATAATGTTGCAGTTATATGCTAAATGTAAATATTAGACCATGTAATTTTAAAATCTGTGTTTTTCTCAACACATACAAAATAGTGAACTTAGAAAATATACACAAATTGTGAAATTGCACCTCTTTAAAATGCAGCTCAATTAAACCTAGCTCCTAGAATAATTTTCACCGACAGTTCTGAGATAAGCTGCATGTTATTCTTGGATGCGGTTGTAGGACCGGCTTTAAAATCGCATGACAAAAATATCATACATATTTAAAAAAACTGCATCACCTACGTAGCCTGGACAACATTTGCTAGTTAGATGAAGTCAGTTATCTCATTGTAGCATATTTATATGCATATTTATAATCATACGGTTCTTGGAGTGAGTGCATACACTCATGAAGTTTAGTAACTTCCGGTCACTGCAACAAGCCCAGGTACAGTTTACCGCCGGATGGGTACAGGACCTTGAAATGCACCGTGTAGAAAGTAAAGACCATCGTACCTATCATAAGTTTACCAGTCTCACAAATTGTCTTCATAAATACACATTCGTTAACCGTTTATTAATAGGACCTTTGAGCTCAAGGGTAATTAATTAGTAGTGGAAATAATTTCTGGTAGCATTACAGAAATGTAGCAGTGACAATAATACTGTATGCTGTAATCGCACTGGGCAGTTAGTGATACAAAACAACTGTTTTATCCTGTGAATAAAAGTATATGTTTTTGTCAATGTACCATAATAACAGAAGCGAAACGCAATATTGTGTCAGGACAATTCACTATTTATGCACAATAAACAAAGGAGCATAGCGCGAGAATTTCTGTTCAGCGCCAGACTTGCTTGTAACCTATATCACCAATTATGTTAAGAAAAATGACGCATTAACTACAACAGAAGACTGACCTTTGTGGGAATGCTTGGAGCAGACTAACCTGTGAGCTGGAGTGTTCTGGGACGTTATATTTGGTCTTTGAATGGCTGCAATCCAGGCCACCCGTCGCCTCTTTGTTACTTCGGAAACATGGCTCGAACAATTTACAGTGGGGCAAAAAAGTATTTAGTCAGCCACCGATTGTGCAAGTTCCCCCACCTAAAATGATGACAGAGGTCAGTAATTTGCACCAGAGGTACACTGCAACTGTGAGAGACAGAATGTGAAAAAAAACTCCATGAATCCACATGGTAGGATTTGTAAAGAATTTATTGGTAAATCAGGGTGGAAAATAAGTATTTGGTCAATAACAAAAATACAACTCAATACTTTGTAACATAACCTTTGTTGGCAATAACAGAGGTCAAACGTTTACTATAGGTCTTTACCAGGTTTGCACACACAGTAGCTGGTATTTTGGCCCATTCCTCCATGCAGATCTTCTCGAGAGCAGTGATGTTTTGGGGCTGTCGCCGAGCAACACGGACTTTCAACTCCCGCCACAGATTTTCTATGGGGTTGAGGTCTGGAGACTGGCTAGGCCACTCCAGGACTTCCAAATGCTTCTTACGGAGCCACTCCTTTGTTGCCCGGGCGGTGTGTTTTGGATCATTGTCATGTTGGAAGACCCAGCCTCGTTTCATCTTCAAAGTTCTCACTGATGGAAGGAGGTTTTGGCTCAAAATCTCACGATACATGGCCCCATTCATTCTGTCCTTAACATGGATCAGTCGTCCTGTCCCCTTGGCAGAAAAACAGCCCCATAGCATGATGTTTCCACCCCCATGCTTCACAGTAGGTATGGTGTTCTTGGGATGCAACTCAGTATTCTTCTTCCTCCAAACACGACGAGTTGAGTTTATACCAAAAAGTTCTACTTTGGTTTCATCTGACCACATGACATTCTCCCAATCCTCTGCTGTATCATCCATGTGCTCTCTGGCAAACTTCAGACGGGCCTGGACATGCACTGGCTTCAGCAGCGGAACACGTCTGGCACTGCGGGATTTGATTCCCTGCCGTTGTAGTGTGTTACTGATGGTGACCTTTGTTACTTTGGTCCCAGCTCTCTGCAGGTCATTCACCAGGTCCCCCCGTGTGGTTCTGGGATCTTTGCTCACCGTTCTCATGATCATTTTGACCCCACGGGATGAGATCTTGCGTGGAGCCCCAGATCGAGGGAGATTATCAGTGGTCTTGTATGTCTTCCATTTTCTGATGATTGCTCCCACAGTTGATTTTTTCACACCAAGCTGCTTGCCTATTGTAGATTCACTCTTCCCAGTCTGGTGCAGGTCTACAATACTTTTCCTGGTGTCCTTCGAAAGCTCTTTGGTCTTGGCCATGGCGGAGTTTGGAGTCTGACTGTTTGAGGCTGTGGACAGGTGTCTTTTATACAGATGATGAGTTCAAACAGGTGCCATTCATACAGGTAACGAGTGGGGGACAGAAAAGCTTCTTACAGAAGACGTTACAGGTCTGTGAGAGCCAGAGATTTTCCTTGTTTGAGGTGACCAAATACTTATTTTCCACCCTAATTTACGAATAAATTCTTTACAAATCCTACCATGTGAATTCATGGATTTCACATTCTGTCTCTCACAGTTGAAGTGTACCTCTGGTGCAAATTACTGACCTCTGTCATCATTTTAAGTGGGGGAACTTGCACAATCGGTGGCTGACTAAATACTTTTTTGCCCCACTGTATCTTCAACGACGTAATCCGATAACAACCGATCTCTTTACCCGTCGGCTTCCCGTGGCTGTCATGCGACCGGTTATTGCAGTTAATAATACAACAGCTTCTTGACATTTTTGTGTTTCTTTTTATCGCTGTGTGACTGATTTCAATTGAAAGCCTGCGTGCGCTAGTACCTCTTGCCACGAGTTCCCAGAATTCTTTGCGGTTTTACCCCTGAATGACGTCACATTTTCAATCTCTATATAATATGCATGTTAAATTTTAGATTTGGGGTGAAATATCAAGTCTTTTCAAGTAAACCGGTTCAAGTCCAATTCACATCCCAGGTCATTGGTGTAAAAGTCCAAGTCAAGTCACAAGTCTTAGAACATTTTTTCAAGTCAAGTCTAAAGTCATAAAATTAATGACTCGAGTCCAAGTCATGTGACTTGAGTCCACACCTCTGTGTGCGGGCAGGCGGAGAGGAGGATCCAAACGCAGGACTCAGACACTAACTTGAAACTTAAAAACCTCAGCTTTATTGCTGGTACGAAAACAAAACATGAAGTGAACATGGAATATGGAGAACCGAAACACACAGGCATAATCTGATGGTACGACGCGACACCGAGCATGGGAAAACACAGGGCTTATATACACAGGGTAGTAACGGGGGAATCGGCAACAGGAGGGAGACACAGCTGGGAGAGATCAGGGCTAATGAGACATGGGGAACAAAGCTGCACACACTAACATAAGACAAAGACTTTCACAATAAAACAGGAAACATGAATCACAACTCAGAGACATGGACTCAACACAGAGACAGAAAATGACACATGGAACTGAACTATACATGAAACCACAATTCCTAAAACATGGATAATAGAAACATGAAACTCTAATAATAATAATAATAATCCCCACAACCACAAGAGAACAAGAAAACAATCCATGATGCAAAATAAAACCAAAACATAATAAACTCAAAATACTGGGTCCAACGGACCCAGAACCGTAACAAGGTGTGCCATGTGACCTGAAACCTTGGTACAAAATCATCATAATCATTCTGTTAACACTGTTTTTTAACACTGTTTGTGTTGCTGTTCAGCAGTTTAAAATGTTTTAGATTGGATTACATGGAATGAATTTGAATTTTCTTGGGGGTTTTGTGTGTGTTTCGTTCTCAGCAGATTTTGAATTCCAGTTACCACATTTCTGGTCATATGACATCTCGAGTGCCCACTTAAAAAAAATCCCCACAGTTAATTCAACATTAAAACAAAATAAAAATATGTTAAATAAATAAAGGTTTGCTCTGTGATGAAATATTAAATAAGCATACATTGTACAGAGCACTAACAATGAAAACAATCCTTTAGCCTGTTGATCAGAGAGAGGCAGTCATTATGTCCATTTAAAACCTGTAATCACAGAGCACAACGTTTCTGTGAAACTATGAAGTCCCATATGATCCTCATCATGTCCAGTGACTTCAGAGTGGATCCTCCCTGTCATCCGGCCAGTGTTTGATGTGTGGCAAGCAGTACAGAAGCAGGATAGCTGAGGACTTTAAAAGAAGAGCAGAAAACGGGAACATATATAGTTGTAAATGTAAATATCAGTGATACTTGTCTTGTCAAAGGGAATAAAATAATGAAAATGTCAACTTACACACTCATTTAGGGAGGATCTTGACACTGCACAGAGGCACAATCAGTCTGACAATGATGGTGATCTCCAGGGATGTTTTCCTGCAGCAACATTCCTGCCAACTGGCCATATGATCCAGAGTAGTTGGTTTGTAATGAACAGAAAGGTGTATATGTTAGGTAGTGTGCACTCAGAGCTGGTCCTAAGAAACAAACACATCCTGTAATAAACTGAATACCTGTAGTAGTGCTGCTGCAAATATAAAGCCCTTCTATCATGTGTGGTTTCAAAGAAGGTGTTTTGGAGGCTCAGTCACAGAAACTGTGCAGTCTGTTCAGTCCTGAGTGTCTCAGCTCTGAAGGGGATGGATCACAGAGGGAAACACCTGAGTACAGACATTACAATACACTCTAACACTCCTAAGGTCAAGTGAAAACACAATTTAAACACTTTACAAAGAATGAATACATGTTTTCATGGAAATTATGTCATTAACCCTTTTTGTTGTGAGTAAATCTCACCGACTGCTTGTGGGACAAGCTAGAAGGAAGACTAATCTCGCCTGTGCTCCAGATGTGAAGTCTCACGCTCTGATCGTACGGCGATGAAGATGGTGATGATGAAGCCTCTCTGATCTGTGGCATTACAGTTTCTGGCTGCTATGTGCTTCACACTGTTGGATTTTACATGTGAAGCTTGGAGAAGACACAGGAGGACTGTGTCTCTCTTAACAAAAAAAAAAAAAAGGAAACCTAACACCCCCCCCCCCAAACTCCCCAACCTCACACCATCCAATGTCTATACAAAAGTAGGGTATCGGCTGGTAAAAGAAAGCAAGTGTTACATATGTACTACATATGTAACACTGCTGAAACATTTCTGGCCAGAAATGTGCAGTTATCAACCCAGACCCACCCTGATGATTGCACTGGCCAAAACATGATAAAAGCTCATAAAAATGTATGTTTCATAGAAAAAATTGTCCAAAAATATAATCGTATACTTTTGAAAAAGGTTAAAGTTTATAACAAACCAAAATAATAAAATTTTTGTAAATAGTATTTCAAAATAGAGGCACACATAAAGTGGCTTAACTGTCATTATTGCTGTAATTAGGTTTGTTTGTTTGTTTGTTTGTTTGTTTGTTTGTTTTTTTAAAAAGCAACCTTTAGTCATTGTTGTTCTCTCAGAAACAATGAAGAAGCTGTTGAACATTTATTTGTTATGTGGGCAATCCTCTGGTCCACCCTCCCTCCCTCCCAGCCACAGTGAGACTGGGGCAGCCTGGCAGGATGTTGAAGCCTGGCTGCAGAGAGGATATGCCTACACTGTTCATTTTAAACTGCTATATTTGATTTTTCTGACATTTATAGGTTACTATTAGTGAATTTTGGATTTTCTGTAATAAATAAAATTGTCATCTTTTACTGATATCATTACTTAATTCATGTAATTGTATTTTATGTAAACAATTCAAACATTATACTGCAATGCAGGGCGTTTTTTTCTTAAGTCAACTTTTAAATATTGTTCTACTTTCTATTCAAAGATCTAGATCATGAATCATCATGAATCATGAGGTCTGACCCAAGACTTTGTGGACTGGTGCCAGCTGAACTACCTCCAGATCAACGCCAGTAAAACCAAGGAACTGGTGGTAGACTTCCGCAGGCACAAGCATTCTCCACTGCAACCACTGAACATCCAAGGTATGGACATTGAGGCTGTGGACAGCTACAGGTACCTTGGTGTTCATCTGAACAGCAGACTGGACTGGACTCATAACTCAGACGCCCTCTACAGGAAAGGGCAGAGCAGGCTGTACCTGCTGCGGAGACTCAGGTCGTTTGGAGTGGAGGGCCCACTCCTGAAGACCTTCTATGACTCTGTTGTGGCTTCTGCTATCTTTTATGGTGTGGTCTGCTGGGGCGGCAGCATCTCTGCTGTGGACAGGAAGAGACTGAACAGGGTGATCCGAAGGGCCAGCTCTGTTCTAGGATGCCCTCTGGACCCAGTGGAGGTGGTGAGTGACAGGAGAACGGCGGCTAAGCTGTCATCCCTGTTGGACAACATCTCCCACCCCATGCAGCAGACTGTGACAGCACTGAGCAGCTCCTTCAGTGGGAGACTGCGGCACCCACGGTGTGGGACGGAGAGATTTCGCAGGTCTTTCCTCCCCACTGCTGTCAGACTCCATAATAAAGACTTTAACTGATCAAGCACACACATCCATACATATGCAATAATACTAAGTGCAATAATCCTTTCTGTCATCGTTGTATTTTTACTCAGTTGTATATAGTATTTGTATTTGTATTCTATTTTTATCTTATTGTATATTTATTTTATTTTATTCTACTGTATATAGTATTTTATTTTATTCTATTCTGTACAGTTGTGTACTGTATTTATTCTTATTGTATTCTAATTTTTGCCTCATAACTTTTGCACTGTCCACTTCCTGCTGTGACAAAACAAATTTCCCACATGTGGGACTAATAAAGGTTATCTTATCTTATCTTATCTTATCTTATCTTATCTTATCTTATCACAGGACAATACACAGTATACAGGGTCATGGTAACTATGGTAGGTCTTCATGACTCCAGAATGGAGACATCGCTCTGGCTGAGAAATGAAAATTAGGTCAAGCAGTGTGTTCTTCTCAGTGGTAGGGGCAGTGATGACCTGTGCGTATCCCCTAGACTCAAACAGTTCCAGGATTGGTTTGTTTGCACTGGATAAAACATTCTCATTAAAATCACCACAAACTATGATGGGATGACAGTCCATGATCTCTAATGAGTCTAATAGGCTTACCAGGTTTTTCAGGAATGGCCTCAGAGTGTAGTCTGGAGGTCTGTACACAACTGCAATCAGAGCACTGACTGGTGCTTCAACCTTTAAAGCCAGAAATTCAAGGTCAGTTACATTATGGATGTACTGTTTTTCATGCACTTGAATGTCACTTTTCACATAAACAGCAACTCCACCACCACTTCTGTTTGCCATCTGGGGAAAGTTTGTGTAGGACAGGTGTCTGTTGCATTTGAACAAATTGTAATTTTTCAAGTGGAGACTCTGCGACAAAAGAGCCCCGCAGGTGTGTTTCTGTTAGGCACAAAACATCTGCTAGACACAATTCATGGTGACTCTTGATGTCATTAATGTGAGCTGGCAGTCCCTCTGTATTATGATGAACAATGGTGAAAACGTCTGACCTGCTCAGTGTTTGTCTCACGTGTAGAAGAGGCATCATGTCATCAAGGTTGGCTTGTCTCATGTTCTCAAGCGCTGCAGTGATTTCTGGGTTGGTGAATATTTTTTTCTCCTCCATATCAAGAAGATACAGTCCACTGAGAGACGTCACTCTACTGACAGCTACGTAGGCCATGCCGGGCTCAAAAATGCTCTTAAGAGAGACAACAGCTGATGTAGTTGTCATACCCTGTACCTTATGTATTATACATGCAAAGGCCAGCTTCACTGGGAACTGTCTTCGTACCACTCCTTTCTGCTTCAGATTCTCCTCTGCTCTCTCAATGTACACCATGTCGTCTGCTGGTGTGCGGTTATTCTTTCCAGATGTCTCATTATCCATTTTAAGTACAAGCTTGATGATGTGTTGGTCGTTTTCAGAGTGAACTACTCTAAGTAGTATTCCAAAAGCTCCATTAACCAAACCATTTTGTATGTCAATGTTTCTGGTGAGCATGACACGAGCTCCTTCTGCAACTTTCAGTGTGTCTGGTAACTTGTTTTTACCTCCTTTGAATGGTCTGTCTTGAAGTGCCATTCTGCCAGTTCTAGGATCTTTTCTAAAATCATCTGCATGGATGTCAATGATACGAGTATGGAGCAGAGCCAGTGTTGAAGAGTTGTGTGCATCCACTTCTTTATTAGTTGCAAAAATGTGCAACGCATCAGTCGGACAAAGGGCTGGTTCAGTTATGGCCTGTGACAACAAATTTCTATCTGCTTCACAAAGCTCATCCAACTTTCCTTTCACACGAATTCTGTTCAGCATCTCAGCAAAGACAACATCATCTTTCTGACGCATAATCTCGGTCAGAGTGATCATTTGAAAATGCTCCCGCCACAGGTCGATCTCGGACGGGTCGTGCACACAGAGAGGTTTAGACTGTCGCACTGGGGGTAGCTGATAGAAGTCTCCGACAGCAATAACTGACATGCCTCCAAAGGGTCTCCGAGTCCCTTTGATCTGTTTGAGTCTTGCATCTACATATGCAAAGAGATGTCTTGACACCATAGACACTTCGTCAATGACGATTATTTCAGCATTCAAAAGTTCTGATCTGACTTCATCCAGCTGATTGCCAAGTCCCTGAATTGGAGGTTTTAAGCTTCTAGGCAGCTTGAGAAGAGAATGCAGTGTTGTTCCAGAAATGTTAAAAGCTGCAGTCCCAGTGAAAGCAGTTAACAGGACAGTGGGTCTTGATATGTCAACGTCGTCTGCATATCTGGGCACTTTGCTCAGTATCTTAGATGTTTCTGAGTAGATGCATTTGATAAGATGTGATTTTCCTGTTCCAGCACCACCATTAATATAAAAGAAAAACTGCTCTGGATTTAGAGCACAGACTCTTTTAATGCACCAGTCTCTAACTGCATAAAATATGCAGGCTTGCTTCTTGTTCAGATTCTGAAACATCTGACGTAACAATGTGGGATCAATAGCAGGGGGTTCCCTGATGGCTCTGACTTCTGTTGAAGCATCAGCCTGACTGCTGTAGTCGGTCACATCTTCCTGTTCATTTTCATTGTCTCGCTCTCTTTCTTGTTCAACAAGTGGCAACCTTACGAGATCTGATTCAGGTGCCAGATTACACCATTCGTCAGTCACACCTCTGTTCTGCTCATATTCCTCAACAGCGCTCTCGATCTCCTCACCGTTTTTCTCATATTTCTCTCTGTTTCTTTTGACAATGTGTTGCACGTACTCAAGACGGTCAGTATCTGGTAGCTGTACACAGCCAGCACCATAGAAACCCTGATAGGTTGGCAAAGATGGTGTTTTCAGTTCGTGGTCTGAACGATGAGGAAGGTACAGTTTAAGCAGTCTTCCATAATATTGCTCTGGATGTTTTTCTTGTGAGCACTGGTGAAATCTGATGATAGCAGGCTTATCGTTTTTGCGCCTTTGCACAAATCCCATCTCATTGAGAAGAGGCAAAACATCTTTACCTTTTTTCTGTTGGCCATAGACAATCCTGCAAGTAGCAGCAAATTCTGCCATGCACATCTCCTCATACTCTGGTGTTTCAGGTCTGGCTTTGTATTTGTCATTCAAAGATGTCATCCAAACATTGGAAGACTCAGGTGTTGTGTTTTCCAGAACTGACAGGGGACGACTCATTTTCACAGGATTATCATCAGTTGGAATGAATATTACAGCACGTGAGCATTGCTTCATGTGAAGACCACATGCACGAGCAACACACTCCTGTGCACTGATCTCTCGCTTCTTTGAATATGCCTGCATGACGGCTCTCATTTCATCGCACTCATTTACACTGTCCTTATGGGAGTTCTCAATGACAGTTTTCAGGTACTCAGATAGCCCGCCCTCTTTTTTTGATATATATTTCATTAAATAATTTGCAGCACCAAAAGCATCTAAAACAAAGCTTATGTCGATATTACTGTTCCAGGCTTCAAGCAGATGTGGATTATAGCCATTTATCCAAGAGTCTTTTGGATCATGCTTTAGTATGATCGTACTCCTTGTGTTCATTTTATTCAGGTATCGCTCATATTCTGCATGTGTCAACTTGCATCTTGCCAAGAGCTGCTCTAAACTCATGGAAGCAGTTTCAGGTTCATTCAGCAGCTGGTTCAGTAGTCTGAGCTTGTTCTTTGCTATTTCTACTTCCAGTGCATCATCCTCACTGGGTCTTGTGATCATTGTCTCATTGCAGGGTGGTTTGGGAAAACCAAAACGGCACCCGGAGCTTAAACTCCTAAAGCACGTCTTTGTGTGGTTCTTACTGTGTTTTTGCACTTCTGTTACTTTCTTGTACAGTTCAGGTTGTTTATGTGGATCAGGCAGCTGAGCTGTGATGTATTTGTTTATAAAATCAACAACAGTTTGCTCATCATCCTCCTCAAACACAGGAGCACCTTCTACCCACAGGAGGCAGTGTATGTGTGGGCTTCCTCTGTGCTGAAACTCAACTCTGTAAAAGTAGTCAATGACTTTGCCAAGTGGCTCTGCAGGAGATAAGAGTAAATCTCTGAATAATGCTTCAACTCTCTTGTCAAACATGCGCAGGATTGCTTCTCAGGATGTCACACTTTGCCGACCAGTCGAGTCCTTCAAAATTCACTTGTTCACCTTGCTGCCTTGTTATTGCCTCAATCACTTCAGGCCTGCGCATTTCAGCGGCCGAAAATGTGCAAAAGAACGTGGGAGTTCCCAACTGTCTGATCATGGCAAAAAGATCTCTTGTGGTTTTCTCCGAATAGGCTGGGGTTCCTCTCAGAGGTTGCATGAATCTCACTGCGTCTTTATTTCGCACCAGTTTCTCCACCTCATGTTTATCTTGTAACATGCCTGAGGTTATTTTTCTCCCATCTCTGGTCAGAGGCTTTGCCTTCCTTAACTGTATTGTCATGCTGGATGTAGCCAAGTGTATTTCAGTCACAAACTGTGCAAAGAACAAATAGTTTGTGTCTTTGGCAAAACGATCATCAATGCAGAAAAGTCTTGATTTGAAATACCCACTGGGGGATACTTTGATCAACCTTCTTTCATCAAGTGTGTTTTGACCTGTAGGAAACTGCACAGGGAAGGCCATGGCCTCCAGTTTAGGTGTTTTGAAAAAACTTATTGGATTGTTTCTCTCTGCAGGAGCAACAGAGTAGATTCCTTCACTGAAACATAATATCTCCTCAGCCACATCAGGGGGCTGCAAACAGGACTCGAGTGCAAAACCACCATTAGTCAGTCCATCTTCTTGCTCTGAATCATCTCTCATCTGTTCACGTGATTGTTCACCATCACAGGGTAACATGTCAATGTCCTGTTCATTTTTATTTTGTGCTTCACTCAGTGCATTTTTCTCACAGCTGTCAATTTCCATTAAATCAGCCTCATCATAATCGTCCTCATTCATGTTTTCATCATCATCATCATCTTCATCAGGAAGTGTTGGGTCACATAGCTCAGCATCATCTCTGATGCTCACATCCTTATACTGTGGATGAATCTGCTTGAGTTTATGCAGTGCTTGCACAAGTTTAGACCAGCTTACAGTCTGAAACAGCTGATGACCTTTGTAAGACAAGCATCTCTTCAGTTTTACTCTCATCACCTGAGAATTAATTCTCAATCGAGGTAGTGCTTCAACAGTTTCCTGCACCTCTGATGGGACACAGACCACATTTCCTCTAATTGCTCTCTGTCTGCCTTTGGGAAGAGGAATGATCTTGGCAAATGGTATGCACTTGGCTATGAGATGTCTCTCCAGTATGTTGAGATCAGACAGTTCAGGTGGAATATCAGCAAGATCCAGTTTATTGGCAACAGCAAGTGCTGGCATGAATCCATTTTTAAGATGATCGTGGCAGGTGTGACAAATCCACTCTCTCTTTCTCTCATCAGGCACATTGCACTGCTCATTTCTGCAGTTTTCATCACAAAGATGAACAAACCTTCCTGTCAAACATGTTGCAACCACACGTGGGTTTTTGACATACTTTGACCTTGTGCGGGGTCGCACTTGGTTTGGAAATGAAGCCTTAAAACATACAGTACATGGCTATGATGGTTCAGCTTTGATTTGTGATTTTAACACAGATATGGCCTCGTTGATCACACTGTTGTCACTCTCTTGGGTTTGTCTGTTCACCCATCTGTATTTCCTTTTTATTTTCATTGCACATCTCATGTTGTGCATAATCCTGAATGCAAGATTACTTTGATACCTGTCTCGCATTAGTTGTTTCATTAGTTGTTTGTGTCTTACTCTGAATGGGTCGTCACGTGCATAACGCTGAGTCACTCGAGATCTCTGTCTCTCTCTGAATTCAGGGTTTTCTTGATACCTTTTAGTTATATATATTTTTTTGTTTTTGTCTAAATTCAGCATTGTCACAGTAGCGTCTTTTAATATATTGTTGTTGTTTTTGTCTAACTTCAGGATTGGTTTATATGCCTCGCTTGTGCAAGATTTTTTCTTTTCTTTGTACTCTTTATTTGAAGCATACTTTAGTTGTTCTTTCCTTTTTTGGTTTTCTTTTCTCTGATTTCTGGGTTTCTCTGATGCCATTAATCTTCTTTTCATTTTGTGCCTTTGTTGTTGATTAACTTTTTTCAGTTTTTGTAAAACTATATCAGAAAGATCACAGGCAGCAACATTTTTTATGGCAGCATTTGATTGACATGAAAAAGCATCCCTTGATGGAAGGAAACTTAATTCACTGCATAATTCTTCAGTTTGGTATATTAGGAGGTTCATTCTGATCTTCATATGATGTGAACTGAGTCATGTGGACTTCTTTTTGTTTCACCAGTGGCGTACAAATGGACATTTGACAAAATATGTTTTCAGTCAGACCAGTGGTTGTGTTTCTCCTTGGAGTAGAGGGGTTTGCTTCATCAACAGTTGTATCAGAGTCAGTAGGTGCCACAGCAGTGGCAGCTGTTTGTCTGCAGACTGTGTCTGTGATAGTATCATTTAGGTTGACTGTGCTCATACTGTAGAACTGCACAGGCTTCAGTTCATAGTTACAAGAGGGTGATATCTCCATCATTTCATAAGAATCTTGTAGCCTCTTAATCATGTCACTCAGGAGTGTGAATTTCAGCATCACTGCTGAATCACGATTACGTGACTGTAGTAGTAGAGGAAGACCACTGGGTGTTCTGGAGTGTGGATCAAAGAAACCATATTTGCCTGATGTGGATCTGAACGCTGCGATACACAATCCACTCATAATCAATAAGGCATACTGCACATCTGACAACAGGCAGCTCAGTCCTGCTTCTAAGCTGAGAAAGGTATCTACTGCCTCCTCTGGAGGTTCTTCAGATGTCCCATACCGGGAAAGCTGTGTCATGTTGACATGATACATAGACCTGCGAGCATCAACTTTGTCTGGCAGCTCGTCGGTTGCCAAATGAATATTTTTAGGAAATCTTTTCTTGGCCTCTTTGTACATCACATTACCTTTATCCAAGACCAGATTAAGGTCAGCTGTAGTCATGTTTTCATTCTCATGAAGGAATGCAAGAAATGTGAGTGAGTTACATGTGCACTGCTTGTTTCTGGAGTCTCCATATTTAGGATGTGCCTGGCTGTGAGATGCACAGACATGTGTAACAGAGGGCTGGTTTTCAAGGTTCACTCTTTCTGCATGAGATGGTCCTGCCTAGGGCTGGGCCATATTATACCGTTCACGGTAATACCGGTATAATGTTAGGCAACGATAGGAAAATGAAATGTCGCGATAGAATATGAGTAAAACGCGCATGCGCAGTGCCTTTGTTTTCATACGCACATGGCCGATTGTTGAGTGAAACAGATGAACCAGAATTGGTTTGTAAAAATGGTGCAACTTCAGTGATGTGGAACCTCGTTTGGTGTTTGTCCGTCAGATACACGACAAAGCACATTTTTTTGCAGAACATGCATGCGGCCGTCGTTATTGTCGTATTTGTCAGACTAAGATGCTCTTAAATCTGGGAGTAATCTGGGTCCTAAACTCCGTGTGCTTCTGGTCAAACGAACACTGCAGCATCACTGAGAGTTAAAAACTGTCTAAATTCTTTCATCTTTAATAAAACGATAAGCATTGCTGCTTTACCAGGTGTAACTATGAAGTTTAACTTCCAGGCATCCATGAAAACAAAATTTATTACATTTAACGGAGTTAGCAGGAAGCTAGCGGAAGTTAGCTCGCTAGTTTCACTAGCTACCTAAGCATGATATTGCATGTTCTGACTGAAAGATTTCTGAAAAAAATCAAACGTACAGCTCTGCTATCACTTCCAACATAAATGAAGACAGGAAACTAAACAGCAGTGACGTTTGTAGGGTTACTGAAGTTGGGCTAGCTGGTATATAATGATGTGCTACGTGATCGCTAGCGACACAGCTATGTTAGCATAACATAAACAGTGAAGCTGGAGGACGAACACTAACACTTTTCCACTTATAAAAGTTAACGTGAAGGTTCCTCATGGTTAGAGACAAATGCAATCGCATGGCAGGATGCTGTAAACGGACCAAACTTCAGTCAGGAGAACAACTGAGATAATCCATCCACAATACGAGGTTAGTCATTAATATACTGCAACAACATGGGAATAGAGCAGCTGCCAGAGAATTCAACATTAATGAATCAATGGTACAGAAGTGGATGAAGCAAGAAGAATGAGTTTAATAAAGTTTGATTTATCTGACTGCTTTGTTTCGCTTAATGTGCCTTATAATCCCGTGCACCTTATGGTCCAAAAAATACGTACTGCACACTGCAGTTTAATGTTGCAAAGCACCTCTTTTTAACTTCAGTGGATATTATACATGGTTATGCTCAGGATATGTCAGCCCATTTCTACTGGAAATGCCTTTTGGTTAAACTTTCAGCAAGGAATTTGCATTTGCACCGTTACATTTTTATAAAGCTTTAATGTACATAAAAACCAGCTTCTTGTTTAAGTGAAAATAAATGGAAGGTTGTCTTTTTGCGTTAGTAATGTTGTGGAGTTCTATTTTGTCTCGCATCAATTATATCGTCAGTTATATCGTTATCGCAAATTTTCAAATATATATCGTGATAAATATTTTTGGCCATATCGCCCTGCTCTAGTCCTGCCACATCACTGTGACGGCCTCACAGTGAAGCTCATGGAACTCATGGAAGCTCATCAAACTTCTTCCAGCGTTGTTTTGCAGCTTGTGACTTTTTCTGCTTCCTTGGCATTTTCACACACTTGCAAGTGTTTCTTAGTCTTTAGAAAATATGTTCACAAGATAAGAGTGGCACACACCAGGAGATGTTGTCTTTGTTTTTATTTGTCTGAAACAGTTGTCTTTCGTTTGACAGTTTGTTCTTCAGTTGAGAGAATATTATGCACTCTCTTTATAGGCTTGGCACAACTTAGCAGCAAGCCCAGAATGAAAAACAGGTAGAGAGAAAATTTAGAAGAGAGAACAGACAGAGCAGGAGAGACACGGCTTTAAATCAAACCGCAATAAGATTCTTAGTTTGGCACAATTTCGCACAAACCACAGGGTGAAATACAGATGGAAAGAAGGCAGAGAGAACAGGTGGAGAAGGACAGAGGATAGAGGGGTTGGGATATGAGAGAGAAGACTGGAAATCTGGTCCTTGTTCTTCTTCTGCACACTGTGAACAAAAAAGAAGAAAAAATAATAATTGTATTAAAATGAAATCACATGGTAATTGTTTGAACTAATTGTGACTACTAAAACAAATATTCAAGCTAAACTGTTGTTGGCTGCCATGTGCAAAAAGTTGCATAATTGGGCACTTTTTAAAAGAATAAATATTTAATTAAATTCAGCAATAATATTTTTAAATACAAATATGATTAACTAATCACATGTAGTGTGACTACAAAAATGTACGAAAAAAATATTTTAGCCCAATTATTAAGCTGCACTTATGTGTATTTATTATAAAATTGTGTTTAAAATGTTTAGCACAAAGTTTGAACCCATCAAAGCTTATATTAGTCAGACTATTTTTTTATTTTGGTCTACTTCTCTTACAGTATGTGCACACCTACCAGGCAAAGCACAGGTGTCAGTCAAGTTCCTGAAAGTGTAAGACGAGAAATTATATGTTAGTTGTCTGTACAGTGTTATCAGACTAACAGAAATACAAAGCCCACACGACATGATACGCTGAACTCATAGTCAGCAGGTTATAGAATAATACAGCACACCAAATAAAAGAATAAAAAATAAAAATAGAATAAAACAGACACAGCAGCAATTTTATAATTCAAACTAATTACCTGAAGTATTTCCACTTATGTAAGGCTACTGTTAGACTGTTACTAGCCTTAGCATTGCTGCTAGCGCTAGCATTCCGGCTAGCATTAGCACTTCAGTTAGTGTTAGCGATGCAGCTAGCGTTAGCATTGCAGCTAGCATTAGCAATGCTGCTAGCGCTTGCACTCTTATTACTGTTAAAACTGAGCCACAATGGCAATAATAAAGCTCATTTCTTACTTTTGTCTCACTCACTGACCGCCAAGATATATCACAGGAATATTCTTTTTGTCAGTTAACAACTGCTAAGGCTAGTGTTAGCACTATAGCTAGCGTTAGCATTGTTGCTAGCATTGGCATTGAAGCTAGCGTTAGCACTGCTGGTAACAGCAAAACATCATAAACGTATATAAATGATAGCGAAGGTTATTCTTCTGATTAATTAGTGTGAATGTTTTTCAAGCATTCACACTAATTAAGTTGGCCAGTTTACTGTCCACATTCTTGAAGTTTTTCATATCCCTCTTCGGGGGCTGTTTCACAGCTGCCGGTCTTCCATTCTGAGTTTTTCCCACCCGAGCGGTTGTCTTAGCAGGAATAAGATTGTCCCAGAAAGCATTACACATTAGAAAGGTAGCTTCAAATGGCATGTGCCTGCACTATTAAATAACCAAAAAAACCCACAAACCTTTGCATCAGTTAGTCTTAATGAAGGTCTTACAGGAGTGGAGGGTCTGATGGTGGTGGAAACACCTGCGGGTTGACTTTTAGGAGCTGACTTTGGCTGTGGAAGAGCATGACGTGATGTCCCTTGGGGGTCATTTCTCCTTTTAGAGACTAGTGTCGTCTCTAAAAGGGTAAGCCTGTCTTTTGCCATGGTGAGGTTGGTGACCATTTTATCCTGAAGTCTCTTTGCTCGGTCATACTGCTCTCTATGCCCAGTGAGCTCTATTGCAATACCCCTTTCAAGCTCAGAAATCCCTTTCTTGTACCACTGCACAACCTCCTTCGTCTCACCTGTGTCGTCCTCGTCGATCTTCAGTGCCTTGGATATATACTCAAACGCGTGCTTGTGGATGTTTTTTATAACTTCAGCGCTGTCTTTGGGCTTACTTGCGTTTGTTTTGGTCGACATTACTCTCGCGCTACTTCCCCCCTGTTCTCAGTCATAACACGGTAAGCTAGTCATAAACGAAAACGTTTAGGCTTTAAATCGCATTTAAAGGTGATGCAGTCCTCTTTCTTTGGGACAAAACACAACGCTTTAGCTTCATAGAATAAAAATTCTGGCGCTTCGTGACAACAGGGTTAGGGTAGGGTAGGGTTAGGGGGTTACGGTTAAGGGTTAGGATTAGGGGGTAATAGCCAGTAGCCGACCGTAACAAATTGGAATAACTCGAAAAGTAAGTGTCGTAGAGGGATGAAGGTGGTGTCTATGGGGGTTTTTGGGGTCCTCTGGACACCTTGGTGAAGACCCCATGTCGATACCATCAACAGTTCTGGACTTAGGCCCAATCGGTCAAATTCTGACCGTAACAATAGTTCAAAATTGGTGAATAGAAGTGTCCTATCGCGATGATTCCACCACCGCTCTGTGGTTCCTGTTCCTCTCATGTCCTAGTCCACACATGCCTTCAAGACGCATCCTACAAGTGGAGAGCAACACATGATCAGTTACCGCTATAAGAGAATCGCCTTGTGCGCCTCTTCTTCGCTCTGCTTTGTCTGTGTGTTTGGTTTTTAAATGGGTTAGGGGTTAGGGTTAAAGAGATGGGCGGCAAAGGAGCAATACAGAGTGGAAGGCTATGAGCTAAGGCGGTATACAGTGCTGCAACAGAACAACAGAGGGCATACGTTTAGCTTGTGTTACTACGAGTGCTAGATAAGAGCAGTTTGCAGCTGCTACAGTGGCCACGTGTTTGACAGGCAGAGTGTGACACAGAGAAGTGGTTTAATGCTTTTACGTTTTGACTCTTAATCTTTGTAGGCCTGTGTGTGTGTGTCTCTTGTGCCTCTATGTGCCTGGCTTTTGCCTCTGTGTCTGTCCCCCTGTGCCTCTCTGAAGCTGCTGGGTCATTCAAATCTGACAGTCCTTGTGGAATATGTGCCCCCTTGAGGGTCAATTTGGCACAAAGTGTCAGAAGATGTTAAAGCAGCACAAAATAACAAGATCTAACAACCCATGGTGGTCGTCAGCCACCGGAGGGAACCCAGGTTGCCATGTCCAGTGGCAATTAAATGTGTTGCAGCTCTACAACGTTGTATATTTCCAGTCAGTCAAACAGAAAACAGAATGTGATGAAATGACTTTATCTTTAATTCCACTTTTATCGTGGGACTGATCAAAGTCGCTGCTTGCAGGTTTCAGTAAAGGAAAACAAAAAAAAAAAACAAAAAAAACAAACCCAACTTAAATGTAAAAAAAAAACAAACAAACAAAAAAAAAAAAACCCGGTGAAACTCCGCTTCACAGTCTGGTGTAAAATCAGCAACCCAAGCAAAAATAAATAATCAATAAATATGCAAACGCATATAGAAAAATAATTTCCAGCTAAGGGTGCCACCAGGCTTAATTGAAAGCAGATAAGGACCACGTCCAATCTGCAAATCTAAAGTCCTAAACAGTCCAGAGTCCTGATACTTCGCAGGAACTGTCAGGGAAGGGAGCCGTGCTCCTCCCGCAGGCCTCCCCTCCTCTTCTTCCTCCTCTTTCATCCAGGAGTGTGACAGGATCTCCTTCAGAATGGGACGGTCCTCAGGCTGGAAGGAGAGACACCAATGAATCAGAGACTGGCATCCTGGTGGGAAAAAAAGAGAAAGGTTCTGAAAAGATTTACTATACATGTAGGAGGGGTGATGTGACCCTGAACCACAGTGATTTTGGAGGAAACGCCTGTTGAGGAGAACCTGAGGCTCACCTGTAGACACCGGCCTGGTGAACCTGGGGCAGGCTTTGTAAATCTCATCGTCATTCTTGAAGGGAATGTAGCCGCAGACCATGGTGAATAGCAAAACCCCCAAAGACCAGACGGTGAGGGGGACTGCCTTGTAGGGCTTTGACGCAATCCACTCGGGGGGGCTGTAGACACGGGTTCCTGAGGACGCAGGAAGTGAGGAGAGGAGGGTTACAATGCGAAACTCGGCACAGGGAGGAATTTTGTAGGGGAAGGGGGAAAAGATGCTATAGGTTTATGCTAAGTCCACATGTACACGGGTATTTTTGAAAATGCAGCTTTTTCTGTGCAAACTGCTCCCAAGGTGGAGATTTTAGAAAACTCAGTTTTTCCATTTACGTCTGGATGAGGAAAATTGAGATTTAGTCACGCAACGTCAAAGGTGTGCATCATTTTTGATGTCACGCTGTGCACTTTTCAAAAATACCCGTGTACATGTGGATGTAGCCTTAGAATGACTGGTTACCTTGAAACTCGCTGTACATGCCGTCTTTAAGCAACGCCCCATACCTAAAGTCTACGATTTTGATGTCCATCGTCATGGTGTTTACCACTATGTTCTCGTCTTTGATGTCCATGTGCACGATGCCGCGGGAGTGAATGAATAGAAGCGCCTCAACCACCTGATGGAAAATCCTATTGGGAAGAACAAAGAACCAGAATGTTAACAGACATCTAAACGACTGCAGCAGAATGCATTAACCTCCTTTCAACCTCCTTCAAAGGTGGTGGGCGGGAGCGCAAACCTGAGTGAGAGGCTTTCTGACAGAGCTCCTCTCTCCGTGATCAAGTCAAGCAAATCCTGACAGTGTAGAGGCCTCTCCATCACCAGCAGGAAGCCCCGCCCCTCCACCTCGAACCAGTCCAGCATGTGGATGACCCCAGGGTGCCCCCCGTCCTCTGACAGCAGCTGCAGCGGTGCAATCTGCATGGGAACGTGATTGATCTCATCTGACTGACGTAACAAAGAAGAAGATTAAGCTGTGTGCATGCAGGAGTGGTGGGTAGGAGGACCCAAAGTGCAGACTCACGTGAGCAAAATAGTGCAGTCAAAACAGCTTTATTGCTGAAACATAAAATAACTAAACTGAAGGTACCAAAAAAACTGAACTGGCAGGCTGGCAGGAAGACAGAACACACAGCATAGTAGATGGTATATCATGACCCAGACAAAGGAAAACACAGGGCTTAAATACACAGAGGGAGCAATCAGTGAATGAGAGACAGAAGGGAAACACAGCTGGGGAAAATCAGGGCTGACGGGACAGAGGAACCAAAACCAGACACATTAACATGAGATACGAACTTTCAAAGTAAAACAGGAAACACAGGCTGAACTTACAGACAGTAAGTTCAGACACTGCAACAGAGGGAACATGGAAACCCAAACATAAGAACTACAAAATCACAAACCAAGAAGAACCGTGGAAAATAGAAATGCAATACAGAAACCAAAACCTTCACAGTAATAAACCAAGAGAACACAAAGAAAGGTACAAAACTGAAAACGCTGAGTCAACGACCCAGGTACCCTAACTGTTACAAATTTCTCAACCACTGCACACCACAGCTGCAGCTCCCCTGAGCCACCAGCAGAAGACGGAGCTAAACAATCGTAGCTTTGTTTCACATGTGTCACTCAAAACACCCTGTGCATTTTTGTACACATTTAGTTTATTTATTTATTTTAAGTATCACTCACCAGTGTTGTCCACTTGTCAGTTGTAATTTAATGGCAACCTGGATGGTTAAAAAAAGAGTAAAATATTTTAAAACAATAAAATAATAAAATAAACTTCTTGAACTGTAATAATAATGATAATGGAGAGAAAGTGCAAATTTTTTAAATGAATAAATACAGGTGTGTATTTTTTTTTACATGTAGTCCATCAGAGAGCCTCTGTCCTGAAAACACTGAGCCAAAACCTCCACTGCCAAGCAGAGGACCGCAGTGGTACTGACTGAGGAAGTGCTCGCTCACATCAGTGCACTGCTCACACTTAAGAGATCAAACATTACCCAACAACAACAGAAACCCAAAGAAACTCAAAAACACCACACGGTTTACGATGTGTTCCTCCCTATTATCTCGATGCAGTCCATAGGCGTTTCTCAATATGCGGACTTGTGATACATCATCAGTCACAGACCAAGTACTGTTCCAATTCAAAGGACGCATCGAAGTCAAGTAGCTCAAAATGTTCTCGCTACCCCCATTTTATCGAGCATTCATCATCTGTGACTTTTGTGGATGGAGATAACATCTAAATGTTATGTTTATTTCAGTGTTTTATTTGTTCCTGAGCAAATCGATTTGGCTGAGATTAAAGTTCCACTTCATAACCGGGCCGTTTTATTTAATACTGAAGTCTTACTTGGAGAGCTGTCAGTATATTTTGAATTTCACCCACCATATCTGCTGATATAAAATGCTGTGCTGTTATTTAAACAGCTCACTCTGAATTAACATCACTACCTGAGACTTCAGCTGAGACTGAAGAAGTCACTTGGATGAGTGATGAAACATTTCGCTCACAGAAAATACCACATCCAGATGAACAGAATCTACTTTCTAGGAATCGCTTTATGTCAGTGACTATACCCATACATTACATTTTTCCTGGCCAAAATATATTTCAAATATGTGGTAAATATATGTTGTATTTGTGATGCTCAAAAAATATATTTTTGAAATTGAAAATATATTTGTTTCAAACCAAAATACATTTCAAAATATATTTTAGGGTGAAGAAAATACATTTCCAACCTTACAGTAGAATGTATATCAAAGTATCCTTTATTTAAAATGTATTTAGTGCAATGATGATGATAATAATAATACTAAAATTGATTGTTTTTAATGTACTCTTAATTTGATCTGTTATTGTATATTTTACACATGTTTGTATGGGATATTGTATTTGTTTTAAATGTTATATACCTATGTGGTATGTGACTTTTGTTGCTATGATGCCAGGTCTCTCTTGGAAATGAGATTTTTAATCTCAATGAGATTTTTTTACCTGGATAAATAAAGGACTAATAATAATAAAAGTAACAACATGTTTTATTTACATCTGCAAAAAACAGTTGGATTCAAACAAAACAGAGTCAAAGGTTTAGCAAGAATGAGGTTGTTTATTCATTTGCTTACAGTATTTCACATTACACAATATCTCACTATAATGTAGCGTTCACTTGACTTTGAAATTATCTGTCAGTGATACAGTAAACAAGATACAACAACTGCTATGTACACTTTAGTTTTTGACAATATACAGGGAGTGCAGAATTATTAGGCAAATGAGTATTTTGTCCACATCATCCTCTTCATGCATGTTGTCTTACTCCAAGCTGTATAGGCTCGAAAGCCTACTACCAATTAAGCATATTAGGTGATGTGCATCTCTGTAATGAAAAGAGGTGTGGTCTAATCTAATCTAAAAACTCCTTTGTCCCACACGCCATCAGACTGTTTAACTCCTCCCTGGAGGGGAGAGGGAGGGGAAACAGGAGGACAAAGGAGGGGGGAACAACTAAGCTGTAGTGCCTCTTCACCTCACTGTGCAATACCTTTTGTGCAATACTTTTGTAAATAGTCAACGGTGCAATAGACTCAATACTTGAAATGTGCAATTCACTTGTATTTTTATTTTTATTCCTATTTATTCTATTTATCCCCTTCGTATATTTTATTTATATTGTCTCTGTATTTATATATATGTGTGTGTGTGTATATATATATATATATATATATATATATATAATATTCTGTAACTCTGTAACTTCTGTCGGTGCTGTGCTTTTTTGGAAATCGAATTTCCCAGAGGAACCCACCCGAGGGATTAATAAAGTTCTATCTAATCTAATCTAATCTAATCTAATGACATCAACACCCTATATCAGGTGTGCATAATTATTAGGCAACGTCCTTTCCTTTGGCAAAATGGGTCAAAAGAAGGACTTGACAGGCTCAGAAAAGTCAAAAACAGTGAGATATCTTGCAGAGGGATGCAGCAGTCTCAAAATTGCAAAGCTTCTGAAGCGTGATCATCGAACAATCAAGCGTTTCATTCAAAATAGTCAACAGGGTGGCAAGAAGCGTGTGGAAAAACCAAGGCGCAAAATAACTGCCCATGAACTGAGAAAAGTCAAGCGTGCAGCTGCCAAGATGCCGCTTGCCACCAGTTTGGCCATATTTCAGAGCTGCAACATCACTGGAGTGCCCAAAAGCACAAGGTGTGCAATACTCAGAGACATGGCCAAGGTAAGAAAGGCTGAAAGACGACCACCACTGAACAAGACACACAAGCTGAAACGTCAAGACTGGGCCAAGAAATATCTCAAGACTGGTTTTTCTAAGGTTTTATGGACTGATGAAATGAGAGTGAGTCTTGATGGGACAGATGGATGGGCCCGTGGCTGGATTGGTAAAGGGCAGAGAGCTCCAGTCTGACTCAGACGCCAGCAAGGTGGAGGTGGAGTACTGGTTTGGGCTGGTATCATCAAAGATGAGCTTGTGGGGCCTTTTCGGGTTGAGGATGGAGTCAAGCTCAACTCCCAGTCCTACTGCCAGTTTCTGGAAGACACCTTCTTCAAGCAGTGGTACAGGAAGAAGTCTGCATCCTTCAAGAAAAACATGATTTCCATGCAGGACAATGCTCCATCACACGCGTCCAAGTACTCCACAGCGTGGCTGGCAAGAAAGGGTATAAAAGAAGAAAAACTAATGACATGGCCTCCTTGTTCACCTGATCTGAACCCCATTGAGAACCTGTGGTCCATCATCAAATGTGAGATTTACAAGGAGGGAAAACAGTACACCTCTCTGAACAGTGTCTGGGAGGCTGTGGTTGCTGCTGCACGCAATGTTGATGGTGAACAGATCAAAACACTGACAGAATCCATGGATGGCAGGCTTTTGAGTGTCCTTGCAAAGAAAGGTGGCTATATTGGTCGCTGATTTGTTTTTGTTTTGTTTTTGAATGTCAGAAATGTATATTTGTGAATGTGGAGATGTTATATTGGTTTCACTGGTAAAAATAAATAATTGAAATGGGTATATATTTGTTTTTTGTTAAGTTGCCTAATAATTATGCACAGTAATAGTCACCTGCACACACAGATATCCCCCTAAAATAGCTAAAACTAAAAACAAACTAAAAACTACTTCCAAAAACATTCAGCTTTGATATTAATGAGTTTTTTGGGTTCATTGAGAACATGGTTGTTGTTCAATAATAACATTATTCCTCAAAAATACAACTTGCCTAATAATTCCTCACTCCCTGTATACAATACAGTACTTAAAGGAACACACTCCACTTTTTTTGGAAATAGGCTCGTTCCCCATCTCCCTCAGAGTTAAAAATGCAGCGTCTTCTTTCTAGATCTGTACGTTAATAGGGCTCTGGCTCTCTTTTCATTGTTTCCTCACCTGGAATCATCATGAGGGAGCTTATGTGTTGGATGTTAGCAAAAGAAGGCCTGGATAGCAGCTGTGAGACTCTTTATACCCTATTAGTTTTATTTTCAATGCGCTCTGAGGTCATAGCAATTTAGAACAAACATGCAGAACTACCTTCTATTTATAGGGTTGCTAATTGTTTTTCATTATTGCAGCAAACCAGCCAATGAAATGAATGAAACAAATCCTGACTGGGTTCCAATATATGGGGCACTACGAAATCTTTGTTTCAAACTACATGCTACATACCACCATGCCAATCAGGTTACTTCTTCCATGTGAGGGTGAAAAGGTGACTCTAAGATGGCGAAGGTGTGCTGCGTTTTGGTGAACATGTGACCCAGTGTGGTAGTAAAACCAGGGGAAAATGCTCTTGTGAAATACTCTTAAAAGTCTTGTGCTGTATATGTAGTGATAAGTTTTCAAAAGAGACGGTAAATTACAGAATGCTATAGTGGGTGATATTATTTAAATGGTGTCATGATTTTATGTGAACATTTTGTCGTTTGTAAACTATACTTGACATTGATTCTACATTGTAACTGATGTGATGTTCTACAAAGAGGTTTTAATTTTAAAAAAAGGCAAACATTTGTTTGTTTCTTTATTCAACTTTTGAACAGTGGTATTTAGTAAGTACATAATCTGTCATGGTCCGTGGTCCTGTGTCTGTGGAATGCGTGATGCTCGGGTAGCCACACCCCCGGGCTGGGCCATCACCAGCACACCTGCTCTCCATCACGGTGACTACACGGAGATCTGCTTAACCCGGCACTGACGGATGCTCCATGCCAGTCCGTTAGTCACGCCACAGTGGTTTCTACTCGGCGTCTTGAGGTGATAGTAAGCTGACTTTGTTATTGTCTTAATGTGTTTTTCTAAGTTTAGGTCTGCATCCATCACTACACCCAAATTTCTCGCCTGGTTTGTGGTTTTTAGATGTATAGATTGAAGTTCTCTGGTGACCTGTAATCGTTTTTCTTTGGCGCCAAAGACTATTACCTCAGTCTTGTTTTTGTTTAGCTGGAGAAAATTGTGGCACAACCAGTCATTGAATATATCATTAAACACTTTGGTCAGAGCGGTTTCAGTGCTGTGGTTCTGTCTAAAACCTGACTGGAAGGCATCGTAGCAATTATTCTGTTTTAAGAAGTAACTGAGCTGTTGAGAAACTGCTTTTTCAATGATCTTACTTAAAAACGGGAGATTTGAGATCGGCCTGTAGTTGTTCATTTGTGTCTTGTCAAGATTGTCCTTTTTCAGTATAGGTTTTATTACAGCAGTTTTTAGTGGTTCTGGAAACACACCTGACATTAAAGAAAAGTTGACGATCTGTAACAGGTCTGACTCGTTTTGTTATCACTGTTGTTGATATATTTGTGTGGGCTGAGATTTTACTTTCAAAGAAAACACAGTAATGATCAGACAGGCCCACATCAGACACAGTAACCTTTGAAATGCTCAGGCCTTTGGAGATCAGTAGGTCAAGAGTGTGTCCTCTATTATGTGTGGCCTCTGTTACATGCTGAGTCAGCCCAAAGTTAAATAAATATGAATTAATTAGTGCAATTTCTTTAACCATGGAGAATAACTAAATCCTTCAGGACAATGTCACATCAATGCACTGAACTCACTATGTTATCCATCTAACAGAGCCTCTACATGTTCTCACTGTAATTTCCCCCTCATGAATGAATTCATGCTGCACTAATCTGAATGTTCGGGGGGAAATCAAATGCATTTTACTCGCAGTACTCAAACTGACTTACCTTACCCTTACGGGGAAGTAAGCCTATCTGGTGCAGATGCAAGGCTGTGTTTATTCTGGCAGAGTAATAAGACACACACTCTCAGGGCAATTCTTAGACAGAAAAAACTCGGAGGGCAATGCAAAAATGTATCCAAAAAATAGAACAAAATGACAAAAAAAGGAGTCAAAAAACAAAAACGATTGGATAGCTAACACATTCAGCAAGCCTGGGAAAAGGCAACCATATAGATAGGGATAAACATGCGTCTCAGGTATGTGGTGAGGATCTGGGGGCAGCTTGGAAGCCCCTTTTTCTCACGGGCTTTACCTGAAAGATGTGCAACGTGGGATGAATCCATATTGGAAGGCCATACCCAAAGGCATGACTTTGGGGATAGAAACTGAGCCTCTAAAGTGACAGTTGGATTGCAGATGGAAGCCAGTGAAAGCAGTCCTAAAAGACTGAAAAATCGTTTTAAAAGAGAGAGGTCAACTTGTGCATCCTACTGGAGAAAATGCTTCAGGTAATTAACAACATCTGTAACAAAAGCTAATTTAGGCAGACTTAGATAATTAGGCAAGAAATGATAGGATGATGGTGTCAGGTGGAGACAGTTCATTTATTTTTACTGGGATGATGCATGATATTTAAAATCAATCTTTGTAGTTGTAGTATAAAACTACACAGCAGTCCATTAACGACCCCAAAAGCACAAAAATCAAATATTTGGTCAATGCAAGACATTTCCAATCATGAATAGTAATGCTATCACATTAATTTTTTATGCAGCTCAGCGAAAGCAGACCTGAGATTCTTTCAGCTACATTTTGAAGGTAAATTGACGTAGCCTTTAGAGACATGTGGCAAAAACCAGATACATGGGTAAAAGGGAGTCCGAGCAGGAACAGGCACCCACATAATCAGTGTGTACGTTTGCCTGACAGCTGGGGATTATTGTGCTGTTTTCTGTCTTTCCTAAACACAGTAGGCCATAACGACATCAGCATTTTCAGAAAACATGAAACATATTAGTGAAAATATAGTAAAACAGGCTGTAGCCCTGGAGCTCGAAGCTATTCATTAAAAATAATAATATAAAAAATTGTGTCTGAACAAAACAAACAAAATCAGACAAGTTATTCTTACATCACAATTTGTTATAGTAACTGTGTTTGTCAATAATGCAAAACATATGAGATTAACAAATTCTCTACACAATAGTGTCAGTCTGTTCTTCTCTGTTGGCCTGGTTAATATCATGTAACTTTTCTAAGCTTTTTCCCCTTTGCAGACAGGAAAACCCACAGTGCTGCTTTCAGGGAACACAGGTCATCTTTAGACTTTTGTTTTTGTGGCTGTTACTATTTCTTATGTTTCAGTACCATTATAGTCAAAAGAAGATTGTATTTTCCATTTGCAGCAATTTATTTTTTGTGGTGTGGCTGTTCTGTAGAACAGCGAGAGGTGCAGTAGACTTCAGCACAGAGGAGACATGTCGTGTTTGCTGTGTGGCAGGCAGGATTGGACACAAATACAGGACGCACAGGACACAGAGGGATGAACTGAGAGTCAGCTTTTATTGTGCTGTTAGTCTTGTTTCCATTCTTTTTCACTTGCTGTTTTTTCATATATTTCTTGTGCTGATCATCTTTTATTCCTCCACTTTCTTTCTGCCACGTGGTGTGCAGATAGGATAGCACAGGCTGACAAGGTTTTCCTTTCTTGTTTTCTGGCAGGGAATAGAGGCTGGTTGGCCTAAAAAACAAATGATTCTTCTGATGTGATGATGAGTCAACAGGCCCACAATGTTTTAATTACAAAGGCCAGACTGAAGGCCACGCAGGATAATGTAATATCACTTAGGCTACGTTCACACTGCAGGGGAAAGCGCATCAAATCAGATTTTTTTGACCCTATGCGACCCATATCTGATCATGGTGTGACAGTGTGAACGGCACAAATCCGATATTATCACATCCGATCTGGGTCACTTTCGTATGTGGTCCTGAATTTGATGCATATCCAATGTTTTAGAAAGCGACTGCTGTTTGATGGTCATGTCGCATTAAATCCGTCTTTTACGTCACTGACACAAGACAAATGCCAATTATCAGCGCCGGAGAAGACATCGCGAACGCTTCCTGGCCATCCAGTATAGATGTCAGCTAAACTGTTGGGAAGACAACGTTGGAGAAACGTGAACATTTTATTTGTTCTGTATAATCTGCAGATTCTGACAGAACTCTGCAGCTATCCTTTGAAGCACCGCTCCTCTCAAACAGCAATAAGGATCCTTATTAGGTTATTTACATTATTATGTAAATAACAAAATAACTTAAAGCAAAAATTGGGAAACGTAAAGTCCGAAGTCTTTATATTAAGGCCATCAGTCAAACAATACTGTTGGTCTGGGTCTAAACAGAGCGCGTTGTGTGTGACATCTTTTGCGCATGCGGCCGCTTTGAGCGTTCACACTAGAGCGCGTTTGCTGTCGCATTTTATTTGTAGTGTGAACGAGCAGACAAAAACATCGGATTTGATCAAAAAATCGGAATTGAGCATCAAGACCTGCAGAGTGAACGTAGCCTTATTTAATGCAGGTCTATGCTTCAATTTTCTAATACTGAAAACATGCTTGTGTTATAATATCCATGTCTATGTAAAAAGAAGATACAACAGGAGCACCTTTGCATTTCTGCTTCTTCTTGATGATGGAGTTCCAGTAATAGATGTAGCTTTGCTTTATTATAGCTGCTTCAGTATTAGTCATTTTCCAGAAACATGCCCTGATTCACTACATTTGTGTCAATTAAAATGTCTTTGCAGGTGTTATGCAAGTCTTTTGTCTTTAGGAGATAGAAGCAGAGAAGCAGGAATGTTTTGAAAGTAGATCCACAGGATTGTGAAAGGATTTTATGTGTGTGAGCGGAATTTTAATCATAATGACTAAAAAAGGCCCTTCAGGAAGTTTAACTGTGCAAAGATCACTGTACTCCAATTCTGCTCTGGACGCTGCTGGAATCCATTTTTTCTTACACACACGGCAGTTAATAGCAAGACTATCCTCCCAACATGTTGTTTCATTTCTGTTGCCCTGAGGAGACGAATCCCTCAGTTGAAAAGACCTCACCTTCCAGCAGCCATGGGAAGCAAGTAATGTGAGTGCATTTAAAAACTCACTGAGCATTATAACTGATAAGGTTTCCGAGAGAGACTCAGGCGCAGGCCAGGGTTTTCCTTTAAGCGAAGGACAGTGCATTTATTTACAGTGAACACATACACCAAGTGGCTATATACAACGTGCAGGGGAAACGGGTCCGGGTCGCCAGGGTCCGTGGGAAACAGGGTTGGGAGAAGGGTGTTCCACACTTTCTGTACAAAAACGTTCCCCCTCAATCACTCCTCTCCGCATCGGGTTCCAAAAATGATCTACACACAAAACGTCAGGTTAGCAGGATAATTATAAGAAATTCTCAAAGTACAGGTTAGCAGTGTCACGGCTCAACGGCACGAGGGAACAGGGATGGACACAGGCGCAGAAACCAACCCGGAAGCGAGGTGACAGAAAACAAATGATTTATTTCCGCCCACAGGTAAACAAAGGTGAAACACAAAGCGACGCCACCACACTAGTGGCGCGTAGGATTCGTCGGTGATAATGAGGGCGACCTAGACACCTCTAGGAGACGGCTGAACAGCGGGGACAGCGGGGAGGTAGAAACAGGACTAGGTAGGGGCCGGGGGCACTGGAACAAGAGGAGATCACGATCAGAGGGATCCAGCAGACAACCAATAATCCTCCGCAGTTGAATTGAATTGCCTTACTTGGTTTCAGATGGAGGGGACAGGTGGAGCGGAAAACCCGGAAGCGGTCGAGGCGTGGGGAGGCAGGCAGGTGAGCGGTGGGCCGGCAGGCCACGTTGTGTAAGCAGCTGGCGGCCCAGGTCCAGGAGGACGGGAGCGAGGGGAACAAGATCTCCACTCCGGGTGCTATCGCTGAGGACAAGAAAAGACAGGTCAGTCATCACACGGCGTTAAGACAAGGTTTAGGATGCTCCACTGAACTAACATGGGAATAGCAGATACTCAGGCGATGAGTGGTTGAGAGCGCAGGTCTGATATACCGCTGGCACGATTGCTCACAGGTGGTCAGCCAGGGAGGGGCAACCGGACTCCGCCTAAAGGAGGAGGAGCCGCTGTCTGAGACCTGCAGGTGCCCAACCAGACCATGACAAGCAGAAACACAAGTCTAACTGACACTGATAGCTCAACGATCCAGCAAAGACTAGTGCAGACTCGCCATCTAAGTAGTGCAGTAATCAGCTGGGATCAGCGGCCGGTGTGGTGATGAGCAGGTGTGTGGGCCAGCAGCGGGAGCCCGCAGTGAGCATCGCCGTGGCGAGAAAGAGAGAGAGTGAGAGAGAGGGCGAGAGCGAGAGAGCAAACAAACCACAAACATATTGCCCAATAGAGGATTGACCAGCGGGGCACAGGGACCATGACAATAACTGTTTACTTGCTCATCTTCATGTCCATGCCCAGTCCTGCTTGGCTTACAGATGGTGTATGCATTTTTGCCTTGCAGCTTGAGTCTTTATTGATTAGTGATCATGGTTTTCAAGAACTCGGTCAGTGGGGAAACATGTTCATTCTACTTGATTATTCTTCTTTCATTATTCCTTTGAGCTTAGATACCCCAGATGGATGCACAACCTTCTAGCATAGAAACTTTGAGGATGTTTGTTGAACTAAATATATAAAACATGTATGTGACTTTTAGATGCTCAGACATAATTTGGGGGGTGGGGGGTTCCCAGGGCACCGAACAGGCTAGGACCGCCACTGGCTACACCCACACTGCATACACTTGCTCCCACTGCTGTGCTGTCAGATGGAGCTTTAGTTTGACTGGATTCAAGGATTTCTTTGCAACAATGAATAATGAATCACACATGGTGGTTTCCTGCTGCTTCTCTTGGTAAAATCTAACTCAGTGTGAGTATCATCATAATTCCTTAGTTTGGCAAATGTTGTATTTATGTCATTTGTGGAGGAGGTGAGTGTAGATTTAAGAATCCTGCATCCTGGTGCTGAGTGATTGACTGTCACCTTAGAATCACTGATGTGATGTATTACAGCATATGAGAACTTATGGGGATTAATGTAAATCTGCCTAGAGATTTTTTACATTATTATTTATGCCTAAAAAACCACAAACTGTAGAACTGTGAAGCCAAAATAACCAAACTTAATAGACTTGAATTTGTCTGAGAAAATATGCAAATCAAGAGAGAATTTGTCTTCCTGGTTTGCTGAATAATTGTTATTCTGCAGATGGTCCCAGTATATAAGCTCAGTCAATCTTTCAGAACTGGTATACGGTATCATCGTATCTGAAGATTGAAATATCTGCTGAATGAATCCAAGTGCACCAGCTATGCATTAAAATGTGTATACGGAGCACATACATAAGTGAGAAGACTGTATGACTGGGTAGGTGCACATACGCTACCAATGTACAGTGTGTTTTGTTTTTCTTTCAATTGTTAAAGCTTTATTGTTGTTTTTGCACATGTGACCTGGTGGGGAAAAAAATGAGGCCAAACAACACAGTCACCATCAGAGGAGGAACATTCAAAAGAACAGAATACTAGCTAATGGTTGTTTGTTGTGGTATGATACCTAGTCATACTGTACTATGAATTACTAAAGCAATAAGGTGTGAGTGTGTGTTGGGGGGGCAGTTTGGTCTGATCCCAGTAAAGTCTCTTCAACTGATTGCAGCCTATTGGTGTGTGTGTGTGTGTGTGTGTGTGTGTGTGTGTGTGTGTGTGTGTGTGTGTGTGTGTTTTAAGATGAAAGAAGGAATTCAGCACTCTGTGACATTACGGCTGCGCTATGATGCAGCTGTTGCATGCAAAATGTACGATGTTGTTTACAGCAATCGGGCGTCCTGTCAGGTGGTGAAGCAGCAGAATACTGATGAGCTGTCTTTGGGGAAGAGAAGCCACTGAGAAGTCTGGCTCAAGTGATGAGAGGGGAAAGCGTGTAAGTGCAATGGCAGTCATTACATATTTACTCTTTAAGGGAGCCTGCTTGAAATTGGTAGGTAAAAACATACACACAACATCACACTTCACATCCCCGCACAGTTTCAATCCAAGTGTCAAGTGATTTGTTTTCTGTCCTCAATCCCTTTTGTTTGTTTGTTTTTATGTAGAATAAAAGCATGCATAAAAGCATATAACATTTTCTGTGTATATCACTAAGTTTTGCAAAGTGACGCATGCTCCTGGAGATATGTGAACTCATGGCTTGTGTCTAACTTTCATTTCTGCAAAATAAGATGGTTGGCCAAAAGTTTACAGAAAAGAGAGATACTGTTTTTTCATAGTTATTAAATATAATAATATAAATAAAACAGGAGGAGCAGAGATTAGGCTACATGTAGCTAGCAAGGAGTCTGGAGTCATGCAAGACCCAAGCGGTTTCAGTATTGAAAAGGACCAAAGCTGGTTTCTCTCTATGCCTCTTTCAAAGACAGAACGTCAGTTTAACCCTTTCATGCATAGTGGTCACTACAGTGGACACAGCTGTTCAAAGGCTGTTTCCTTGTATTTGCGTCAGTGTTGATGGGATTGCACTTGCACATAAACCACTACATTGGACACTGATGCCTCACTCCATACCTGCCACCCACTGGTCGTTTAATGTCACTATAGATATATGACATGCTTCATTGTAATTGTTGTTATTGAACCCTGTCATGCATGAATTATGACCACCTCAATCAGGATTTTTTTTTCTTAAGTATTTTATTCATTTTTTCATGCGTAAAGAGGAGTAAAAAGACTAAAGACAAAATTCTGATTGTCGTGGTCATAATTCATGCATGACAGGGTTAATCAGCCTGAATCCGTTAGTTGGTCGATAATTTTGGCATGGTGAACCTCAAGAGAGACAACGGCAAGTAGGTCTTTAATTGGAGATGTGGTCTCTTTTTAGTGTGTGCTTTTTTGACATTGATGATTTCCAGTGTGTTCAATCTGGAGCCTATCCCCGCTGCCTTAGTGCGAGAAGCAGGTTACACCCTGGACAGGTCGCCAGTCTGTCGCAGGGCTAACACATAGACGCAGACAACCAGTCACACTCACACCTATGGGCAGTTTAGAGTTTCCAATTAACCTGACCCCACTAATGTCTGTGGACTGTGGGAGAAAGCTGGAGTACCCAGACATGCAAACATGCAAAAACCCACACACAAAGGCCCCCACCCGATGGTGGAATTGAACTCGGGACCTTCTTGCTGTGAGGCAACAATGCTAACCACCGTGCTGCCTGATGTAATACTATGTTGCAAACCCCCCACTGTAATACAGACATAGGTCTGTAATACATTTTAAATGATTTAATTAACATTACTGAAAAATGCCCCCCCCCCCAAAAAAAAGCACTAGCTGGGTTGATCAAGATGAATGTATTGTAACGTGTATTTTGCTCAACATACTGAACCATGGGTGAAAAGGAGGAGCTGTGACAGTTAAAGACAATGATACATCATTTGCAAGAAATATTTCTGTCTTGAAAATTAGAATTGTACTTATAAATTCCAACCAAAAGCAGGATAAACAAAACACATACGGTATATTGTCTAATAGTCTTGGAGTACTCTTAATATTAAATAGCTATAAATATTTACTACCAGGAGGAGGCCCCGGGGCAGACCCAGGACACGCTGGAGAGATTATATCTCTCGGCTGGCCTGGGAACGCCTTGGTGTTCCCCCGGATAAGCTGGAGGAGGTGGCTGGGGAGAGGGAGGTTTGGGCCTCTCTGCTCAGGCTGCTGCCCCCGCGACCCAGGCCCGGATAAAGCGGATGAAGATGGATGGATGGAAATATTTACTAGTAAGAACTGCAGTCTGGGTTTATGCATGTATATGCCCAATAGAGGTCTTATTAGCAAATGAGCACCAAAACCACGATATTTTATACTAGAAGCTGTAAAAATGAGAAAAGGTGGACAGCTGTCTGTTGAATCTGTAAAGAAACCAGATGCACTGTGCATTTATTTATTTTTGAGGTTTAGGCATTTTTAATCCAACGTTTCCCCTCTAACTTTATCGACACCTACATTTAGACTGTGCATTCATACATATAAAAAAATCTCTTTATCCTGAATATCCTATCCAGTCAAATGATTTCTTTACTGTGCACCAGGGCTGGCTATATTCCGGTGGCTAGAGGGGAAATGCCCCCTTAAACAATTGTCCTTTTGTGTCTTGTGCCCTCGTGTTTAGTGTAGGTTTAGTTCAGTGTCGAGTCTGCGTCTTTATGAACTGTTTCTTGTTTCCTTTTTTACTTTGAAAGTCCATGTCTTATGTCAGTGTATTCTGTTTACTTCCCCCCGTCTCTTCAGGATCATCAGGTCCAGCTGTGTGTTCCCCACCTGTGTGTAATCTCCCTTTGTTCTTCTGTGTGTATCTAAGTCGTGTCTACTTGTGTGCTGATCGCTGGTCCATCTGTGTATCAACCGTGTGTTCACCCTGCTATCCTTCCTTCATGTTCAGGTTTGCTGTTCAGTTTATCCCAGTTTAGATTATCTGTAGCTCCGTTTTGCCATCCTTATGTTTCAGTTCAGTTCATTTTTATTTCAAACATTTCAAACATGTGCCTTCACAGTCATTGCAAAATATCATTCCATTATTTGTTTGAAAAGGAGTAGGCTGAAGTATTTACTTATTTGTCCCTACCCCCTCAAGTTTTACCTCTCATTCATTTAATTTTCTTTTAGTCTCTTTTAGCAAAAGTAAAGCAAAACAAAACAAACATACATAAACCAAAAACAAGAAATAATCAAGCCCCACCACAGTATAGTTTCGTCCATATGAAAAAGACAGAATGTGTAAATTTGCAGATTCACAAGTTATGGAAAAAAACTAACACAAAAACCGAAAAGAACCACAACACCATTACAAGCAACATCACCGTCCTGGGTTAACACTGTTTTCTTCATTCTTATAATTATCTAAAATTAGTTTTTTATATTTTATTTTAAACTGGTTTATGTTTTTACTGTCTTTTATTTCTTCTTTTAGACTGTTTCATAATTTAACTCCTGCAATTGAGATAGACATAGTTCTTAAAGTTGTTCTAGCACTTCGTATTTTTAAATTCCACTTCCCTCTTAAGTTATACCCACCATCTCTTTCTATGAACAATTTACAGATTTCTTTTGGAAGCATTTTATTTCTTACTTTATACATTATTTGCGCTGTTTTAAGCTTCACCAAGTCTTGGAATTTAATAGCTTGCATTTTGAGAAAGAGTGCATTTGTATGGTCCCTGTACCCACATTATTATTAATCTAATGGCCCTTTTCTGTATTATAGTTATTGTTTGTGTGTTACTTTTGTATGTGTTTCCCCAGACCTCTACACAGTAGCTCATATATGGCAGTAGTAAAGCACAGTATAATATGTGCAGGGCTTTCTGATCCAACATATCTGTGGAGGTGGTTGGTGAGGGGAGGATGTTAGTAAAGCTGACATCCATCATGCACAAACCACATTACCCACTGCACGAGTCTGTGAGTGGGCTGAGCAGCTCCTTTAGTCAGAGACTGAAACACCCTCGCTGCAGGAAGGAGCGCTTTCGCAGAGCATTCATCCCAACAGCAGTTAGACTCTAACTCCTCAATCACGATGTCATAAGTCACTGGACACTGTGAACATCCACGGTCACCACTTCATGTATAATGGACCCTCCATGTGTACGGACATGTGCAGGTATATATGTCTGTATATGTATACATATGTATATTTAGTGTGTACGTGTGTGTGTGTGTGTACATGTCTATAAATAGGAATAGCAGTGGTACAATAGCTAAATCAAGCTATATAGTTTATGTCTTCCATATTTCCAACCATATCCATAATCACATACTGTATATGCTACCATTGAATATAGTGTATTTTTTACTTTTTTTCACTGATTGTGTCACGACTGGGGCAGCAGCCGTGTGAAGTGTAGAAAGGAGGACTCAAATGCAGCACTTATTCAGATGTGAGGGTGAACATGGAGGGGATTCATGGAGAAATGCAGAGTACGCAGGGTGACACAGAGGATGAACACAGGCGATGAGGAACTGAGGGAAACACACACACTATAAATACACAGAGGAACACTGGGAAATCACACACAGGTGGGAGACACAGCTGGACCTGATTAACCTGACGAGACAGGGGAACACGAACACCAGGGACCAACAGGGGGAGCACAAACCCAGAAACCCAGAATCTAAAATCCCAAAACACAAACCATCCCAAAACAGCCCACAAGTAATAATGAAAATAATAACAATAAATACACCAAACACAAAATCACTGAGTCATGGACTCAGGATCATGACTGATTGTACTTATTTGTATTTTTGTATTTCCTTCTGATATCTGTACCTGAGCTGAGGTGATGCAAAAATTTCCCCGTTGTGGGATCAATAAAGTCTTATCTTATCTTATCTTCTTATCTTATATGCTTTGCTTTCCCCACGACGGCCCTGTGCCAGTTTCCCCCGAACATAGTGCTGTGTGGCTTCCAGCAGAGCTTGTGGTCAATGATCACACCAAGAAATTTTATTTCAATTAGTCTTTCTAAATATACATTGTCAACACATATTTCTACACTGATGTTTTTCTTTTGGTTTACAAATAACGTAAATCTGGTTTTATCTAGATTCAATGATAATTTATTTATATCAAACCACTTCTTTAATATCATTAATTCCTGTGTGATCATCTCCAAAACCTGTGGCAATTCCACACCTGAACACAGTATATTTGTGTCATCTGCAAATATTACAACCTTTAAAATCTGCGATACTCTGCAGGTATCATTTATGTACATAATAAACATTTTTGGACCCAGTACTGAACCATGATGTACTCCACAAGCTATATCCATCAAATTAGATTTATATTCCTTTATTTGTACATATTGTTGCCTATTCCCTACATAGATTTTTACCCAGTCCAAAACCACTCTCCTAAACCCGTACTTTTCCATTTTCTTTATTAGAATTTCATGATTAACAGTATCAAACGCCTTCTTTAGATCTAAGAAAACCTCTTATTATCCACACATTCCGTTATCTCTTCCATTAAATCTATCAGTGCCAAAGCTGTTGATCTGTTGCTTCTGAACCCATACTGACTGTCAGTAATTCATGTTTTTCCACAAAACTGTCAAATCTTTTTATGAAGAGTTTTTCCAGTATCTTAGAGAACTGGGAGAGTATTGACACTGGTCTATAGTTTGTAAAATGATGCCTTTCACCGGTTTTGTAAATGGGAATAACTTTAGCAACTTTCATTTTTTGTGGAAAAACCGCTGTTTGAAACGACAAGTTGAATATATATTTTAATGGTTTTACAATACCATCAATAACTCTCTTTACTGTTACCATAGCAACATCATTCCAGTCTGTACTGGTTTTGTTCTTAAGTCCTCTAACTATGTCATAAATCTCTTTCTCTTCCACTGCTCTTAAAAACATTGAGCTTCTCCTTTCAATATTTTCACCAGTGTCCCTTTCTATTCCATCAACCTTTATTTCTTCTGCCAGTTTTGGCCCCATGTTTACGAAGAATTCATTAAAGCCATTTACCATCTCTTCCATGTTATTAATGCTTCTTGTCCCTTCTATAAAGTACCCAGGGTCATCATTATTCCCTGATTCATCTTTGATTATACTGTTTAATACATTCCAGATATCTCTTGTGTTATCTTTATTGTGTTCCAACCTTTTAATGTAATACTCTCTTTTACAGGATCTCATTATGTTAGTTAATTTATTTAAGTTTTTTACTTCCTTTCAGTTTCTATGGTTCTCTTTTTTTATGAATTCTTGATATAGGGTATTCGTTTTTTTTGCTGGCATTTTGTAGTCCTTTAGTCATCCATGGTCTTCCTGCATAGTTGTGTTTCCTGTTGATTTCAATTACTGGGCAGTTTTTATCAAGTAACGTGTTAAATGTTCTTAAAAATCCTTCGTAAGCTTTATTAACTTCTGTTTGTTCATATATAATATTCCAATCTTGCTTTGAAAGTTACTTTCTAAGACAGTTTAACGTCTTCTCTGTTCTTATTCTTTTGTAAATAATCTCGTGTCCATCGCTGTTGACTTTATAATGGCAATTATAAGATGCAAAGACTGGTAAATGGTCACTTATGTCGTTGATTAATAGCCCACTTTTTATATTTTCTTCTATTATATTTGTAAATGTATTATCTAATAGAGTTGCGAGATGTTATATTGGAAATAAACCGATGCTGTACATGGAGTCAATAAATTATTCTGTACTCTTATTATGATTTGGATTCAATAAGTCAATATTAAAGTCCCCACAAATAAACATTCTTTTCTGATTTACATTTGTAAATAAGTCCTCCATATTATCCTTAAATATCTTAGTTCTGTAAATACAACTGACAATTAGGTTTTTCCTTTTTTCCGTACTTATTTCCACTGTTAAACATTCCATCATTCCATCGATAACAGTCGTCGTTCTTCCAATTCTGTTGTACTTTAGGTTTTTATCAATGTAAAGTGCCACCCCACCTCCTTTCTTGTTGATCCTGTCTACATGAAGGAATTCATATCCATTTATTTCAAAGTCTTCTTCTTTTCCAGGAGTTATCCAGATCTCTGATATGGCTTTCACCTTGAATGGCTGTTCAAACTGTTTTATGTAGTCTTTGATGGATTGAAAGTTTGCATATAAGCTTTGACTATTAAAGTGAACCGTTGTTATACCCTTTTCTACCTTGATTTTCTTTTTAAATTGCTCATTTGTATAATAATAGCATTCATTTGTCTTATTGTTAAAAAAATTACAATCAGGATCTATGTTGCTGTCATGCACCATTTTTTTATTTTGCAATAAACCTCCTTCACGTGTCAGTGAGTGCCTGCTCTGGGGTCCTCATTTATTTCCTCCACACGGCTCACCCCGGTTAGCCGTGACAAATCATCCATGCGACGCATCTTCCCACCGCCTTCAAGTTGGACTCAAGTTTATAAAGAACCCATGTCAAAGTATTGTGGTTAAGTTATATCCAATTTATTAACCCACCTCTGAGATGAAGTGCAGCTGCGAAGAACATTCTTTCTCCCGTTTGGCTACAGCAGGCGATGAGGTGCGTTTAATGTTTCTCTGTTAATTTGAGTTTCCATGAGACTGCGATAAACTTTTTTTTTTAATATATATATATATATATATATATATATATATATATATATATATATATATATATATATATATATATATATATATTACTATGCCAATCCTGTTTAGTTTTGTAGGTATTGTCTATATTGAGGGGTCTTTTTTTATTCTTATTTCATTTTGCAAAATTTTTTGAATTAGGCCCTCCAATTAAAATAGATTTTCTGTTGTCTGTTGAAAAGATCTGGATGGATATTTTATTTTTTTCTTTATTTCTATTTTTCAGTTTTATTTTTCAAGACTGTGAGTTCTCTTTTTTAAATAACTGGACCTACTAGTGATGGCCAAATGAAGCTTTCTGAAGCATGGAAGCTTGTATTGAAAAACGGTTCATTGCTTTTCAACACAGTCCTGTCTGGTGACATCTGGTGGCCAAAATATGAAGAGCAGCTTGAATCTACAACGAACTGCTTCATTATGACTGCCCACTCTACAGAGTGGAGTTCACGTTTCTGTCTGATATTGGGCCACCGTTGTCTTGCTTTGAACATGTATTTTTTGGGGGTGAAAAAATTCTTGATCAAAATTATATATTTATCAAATGAACAACAAACTCTCCTTGTTTAAACATGCGCCACGGTGTGGTCTCTCTTTGTTTGTGACTTCTTGATGTTGGTAAACAGTAATAATTGAAAAATACATATAATATACATATAATAATGTACAACACATTATGGAGTATGCTTCTGCTGTGAAGTCCTGCCTCCATGTAGTTGTGCAATTAATCACTGGACAGCTGGTATGTTTATTAATAATATGATATTAGGCCAATTTTCTTATACATCTTCTTTGACCTGGGGGTAGAATTAATTGTGAACTGGAAAATGCTTATGAACTTGCAAATTAAAAACACGATGCATCTATAGTAACCCCTTTTTAATTTTTGTTTAAGAAGAGAATTTGTTCCTCTGTGCGATGGCCGAACCTGCTGGTTTTCATGGAGATAACTTCTCCAGCCTTAAAGAAAATCCTCTCACATGGGACAGAGGAGGCTGGAGTGCCTGGGTCGCACAAATTATCAGTTAAAAAGAATAAACACATTAAATTGCTGCACATTCTGTAGAATAATATTTTAAGATTATTTTAAAAATAAAATATACATTTTTATTACATTAAATGTAAAGAGTCAAATGGAAGTCTTTCTGAAGTTCTTTCATGATATTTATATTATGAAGAGAATTTTTCACATTTTCAGATAAAATAAAGATGCACAAAACAAAAACAAACAACAAGAACACAAAGCTGGCAAACCCAACCAAAATGGACCAAAATCAACTCAAAATACTCCCACACGACAGAACCTCCCCTGTTCCTCGCTGGCTCCGTATCTCTCAATAGAATGATCAGTGGTTTGCTCTCTCACCATCAAAACACTCCACAAACCCTTATAAACCACAGAATCAGGTATGTTCTAAACGAAGCTTCGGACATCACTGATCATGTGACTCCGGCCAAATGAACCAAGTGCTTCTGAAGCAGTGTGTTGACTTTTTTTGACACACGCACCAGAGCGTCAGCTTCTAGCGGGCCATCACTAGCACCTACCCTTAGTTTTGTTAATATTGGCAATAGTGAGAAGTGTTATCGTTGGTTTCAAATATATTCGACATAGGCTATCCAATTAAGGTAAATGTCAACAAGTGCGTCCTCCTTTTCCCCAGATTTGAAGGATGAGTTGGTGTTTTCTTCATGGCCCAGCCTATCCCAGAATTCATAGCGCGGAGGACAAAGACGAGCACAGGGAGAGCAAACGTCGTTCCGTGGTGTGGAGTGGATGAGCTCGGACAATTAGAAAGGAAAGGCAGGAGAAGAGATCAAAGGAAGTTGCAAACAACGGATATCTTAATGGATCAATGAGGGGAACCCTCGATCGCGTAGCGACGTGGCTCGACTTTGAGCTGAAGCTCTGACAGAGAAGAATGCTGGATTTGAGATTTGAGGTAGGGCTTGGCGGCTCAAAAAGCTTGTGAGCTTGTCTTTGAGTAGAAGATGGATAGGAGGTGCTTAGCTGGTTAATTACTTCAGATAAGGTAGCAATAACGACTGAGCTGATTTCTGAATTAACAGAAGTGACAGCAGCAGCTTGGGTAGAGTTGATGAATTGAAAGATTGATTAGAGGAAAATAATCTCTTTAATAATAACCCCCAAAATTGTCCAAGAGCAGAGAGCGTGGGAGATGATAAGCCGTTCAGACGCAGTCAGAACCGTGAGTCAACTTAGAGAGCGGTCTCGAATGATTGTGTTGAGGGTGGATGCCTGATGATGCTAGTGAAAACACATGAGAAGTGAAGGGACGCCTTGAAAAATTACGCGCGCGACTCAGTTTGGATGTCTTAAAAGGATTGATGGAGGACAGAACCTGGCATCTCTGTGCCACGAAGGTTCAGCTTTGCTTTGGAAAGGCAGGAAAGATGGCAGTGAAACTGGCATCTCGGTGCTGGAAGCATGCTGCTGCATTTGCGAATGAGGGATAAAGAGAGAACCTGGCATCTCTTTGCCATGAGGTTCGCCGATGCTTTGGAAAGGCAGGAAAGATGGCAGCGAATCTGGCATCTCAGTGCCGAGCAGAGAAACTGGCAACTCTATATTAGAAAGCGTGCTGCTGCGTTTGCGAATGAGGGATAAAGAGAGAACCTGGCATCTCGGTGCCAGAGGGGTTTACTACTGCTTTGCAATAATGGACGCAGAGAAACTGGCAACGTGGTTAAAGAAGATTGCTGCTGCGATTAAGAATGATGGACATAGAAGGAACCAGCGGGAAGGATTCTCTGCTGCTTTAGCCATGATGGATGGACAGGAACTGGCAACTCAGGGGTAAGAAGCTTGTCACTGCGGTTTGCACATGGCAGATATAGCAAGAACCTGACACCTCTGTGCTAGAAGGGTTTGCTGCTGCTTGCAATGATAGAAGCGGAGAAACTGGCAGTTCGGTAGCAGGGAAGCTAGATGCTGCATGCAAATGGGGGATGAAGGAAAACCTGGCAACCCGGTGGCTTTTAATTTATTTGTCTATACAGACAACTGCCAACCCGATGGTAGAAAAGCTGCTGCTGCTTTCGCGAATGAGCAATAAAGGAACCTGGCAACCGGGTGCCAACGTTTGCTATGGAGTCTAGCCGAGGAGGGAAGAGGTTGGGAACCTGGCAACTCGGTGCAGAGGTTTCCTGCAGAAATTTGCAAAGGATGGATGGGTGGCTGAGAACCTGGCAACCTGGTGCCGAGGTTTGCCGCGGAGTTTAGCAGAGGAGGGATGAGTGGCTGAGAACCTGGCAACTCAGTGCCGATGTTTGCCGTAGAGCATGGCTATTCAACTACGAAGTTAGATTTTCAAACCGAGGAATTTATCTGGGCCAGATATTTTTTTTGAAGCCAGTAAGCAGCAGATCATGATCAATTTCCAACCCACACAACTGTACTGAAAAACAAGTAATTTTTTTATTCCTATTCCCCTGTAAATCTGGTGACCTCTCACAAATGCACACCAAAAGGTCCATGTAGTGGCAATTCCTTTACTTTTGAATGATCAAACATCCCACAACTTAAAGTCCACAAGCCACTGCTGCACTGAGGTAATATTTCGTACGCAGGCAAAAGAAGTCCATTGTCCAAACCTTTTAGTTGAGAGTTTTGGTTTTGGTTTATTTATCCATTTGGCAAGCAATAACAAGATCCTTCCTACTGCTTCTCCTGCTCTGGTAAAAAACCATAGGCCCACCCCAATGCATGTGTGACACACTAATGTGTGATCCCATCAGAAGTAGTACTTAAAAGAAAGAGAGATTTGTCACCGAAGTGAACTATGTTTAATGAGGTAGTTGCACCCCCCAGCCTCCGGGTGGCGCATTGTTCAGTGAGACAGAATAGCGAGGTCATAGGTCCTCCTCTCCAATATGGCAGAAGCGAGGCAAAGAGAAACTTCACCAGTCGTCTCTGTCTCATCATTTCCCTGTTTTGCAGGTTTGTAACCGGTAAAACTATAGTAAAACGGTTGTAAAATATTGATAAGAAACATAGCTAAATGTGGGGGTATAAATCAGCGGGTAAACGCTGTTATTGGTTACGTTTTATGAAGTAGAAGGACTGAAAAAATGCCAAAGCCCAGCCAGCCGCGGGCGCCATTTTGGTTTCCTTTCGTCACTTATTTCGGGTCGTTTAGCTGAATAAGCTCCTTTTTGTGTCCTGATATTGTTCATCTGCTGTTGGCAGTGAAAAACGACAGTTTACTGGTTCTGAAAAGTGATTTTGAGAATGTTAAAGCTAAAGCTAAGCCTGTCGACATACACATGACTCTTTCATGTATTTGTGAGCCACTAAGCTAAATTGGTTTAAGACCAAGCACTGGTATGTTGGTTAAAACAATCAGAATACATAGGTATTTGGGTTAAGAGTTAAAGAGAGGTAAAATGTATTTGAACATGCATTTCATATTGTTTTGAATTGTCATTCAGAGAGAATAACCGAGTAAATGATTTGAAGGTCACTACACGTGAAGTATTCTTGTTTCCCATGTAAAGATCGTGGTATTGCAGCTTGAACACACAGACGGTTTTACTGTTATTTCTGTTGTATATAGAGAATGGTGATGCTGCAAATTAAAAATACATGTGATTATATAAATAAATATGGCAGAAGCGAGGCAAAGAGAAACTTCACCAGTCGTCTCTGTCTCATCATTTCCCTGTTTTGCAGGAACATTTAATCTGTTTTACCGGCCCAAACTCTGGGTCGGTTACAGATTCTTGGTGGCCGGTACGGGGATTGGTTCCACATCATCAATGGAGCTGATCCTCACACATCCATAAGACCTGCTGCGGAGCTGATGGTCCAAGGAGAGTTGGTGTAAAGCGGAGGAGCTGCTGTCCACTACAGAGGGAAGATCCAGTTTAGAATTACCCATCGCAGAGCAACGAGGAGGACATCATGGCTGACGGTGTAAGGAAGAGCCTGGTGTGGGACATCAGGAAGGGCCTTTTCGCACTGATGCCGGATCAGCTTTTTGAGATTGCTGCAAAGGTGGGTCCAGTACCAGGCAAGGATCTGTCAGAGCTGTCAAGTGATGATGCAGAAGGAAGCTTCGAGTACATCAACTCCTTCATCTACACCGAGGCAATGTTAGAAGCTGAGGACAGTGGGATGGGGGAATTGTTAGCGCTAAAGGACATGGTAGATGAACTTCTGAATCCTACCAACAACCAGACCAGTGCCGTGGAGACAGATGTGGAAACACGGACGTCAGAGCATGCACCCCACCCTACCTCAGAGCCCAGCCAGTTCAATGCAGCTCAAGTAAACATGGATCAGTCTGACTCTAGCCTTAACATCCCACAAGAAGAACTCCTTAAAATGATTTCGGACTATGAGAAGGTTGGTAGGACATTGCAAGGTTTAGTAAAAACTCCTGCACTACAGCAAGCTCAACTCACCTCACAAAGTAATGTTAGACCTCCCCCAGGCCCTGTAGTTTCCCTCAAAGACCTACCTTATCTTCCGAGACGTGAGTTCAAGGTTCAAGGAGGCCAAGTAGGGGATCACATGTCAGACATCAGCTACAACAGTGTGTGTAGGCAGATAGAGGAGGGTCTAAAAGAGAATTTTACAGAATCTGAGATTGTTAGAGGGGTGTTAAAAATAATTAAACCAGGCAGTTTCAAGGACATGTTAGTTAATAAAGATGACATGACAGTTGCCGGGTTAAAAGGATTCCTGCAGTCCCATCTTGGAGAAAGGAGTAGTACAGAGCTGTTCCAGGAACTGATTTGTGCCAAACAGAGAGAAAATGAAACAACACAACAATTTCTCTACCGCATAATTGGCTTAAAACAAAGAGTTCTTTTTGAGTCCAAAAAGACTGATTCTGAGATTAAATATACCCCAGAAACAGTTCAAGGTGTCTTCTTGCACACAGTTTATCAGGGGATCGGACATAAGGACAATGATATTAGAAGAGAGCTGAAGCCCTTGCTGGCGAATCAGTCAGTGACAGATGAGATGATTCTGAAACATGCAATGAAAGTGACCAGTGAAGAATCTGAGCGTCACCGGAGATTAGGTTCCACACCCCGAGCAAAACAGTTCAGTGCTCATGTTGCCCATGTGGATGAAGGGAAAGTCAAACTAACAAAGAGAGAGGTTGCAGATCAAAAGTCAACAGCCGACACAGTAAAGCAACTGGAAGAGAAGATTGATGCACTCACTAGAGTAGTAGATTCACTCGCAGAAAAAATGAAGAAAGAGTCTTCTAGCAGTACAGCTAGACCAGCTGCAACAAAGACTGAGAGACTTTATGCATGTTCTACATGTTCACAGGTGGGCTCTAAAAATTGTAACCACTGCTTCTCATGCGGCGAAGAAGGCCATAGAGCGATTGGCTGCCTCAAACGTCCAAAGCAGCCGGGAAACGAGGGCCGGTTGCTGCGGAGGGACCAGCTGTGACCGGGACAACATCTGAGTCCCACCTTGACACAGAGACTGAATCATGTGACAACACCAAAGTGCACCAAGCTAAACTCAAGACACAGAAATCCAAGAAGAGCAAAAATGAGCCACTAAAAACCACTGTAAGCAACAGAGAGCCAATAGTAAGACTAATAGGAAAAAAAGCAACAACAAAATGCCTTCTTAATGGGTTAACGGTGACCGCTCTTGTAGATACAGGGGCTCAGGTTAGCTTGATAGACCGAGCTTGGAAAAATAAATACATTCCAGATGTCAATGTTCGTCCGATAGCAGAGCTCATAGAGTTAACTGACTATGGGAAAGTGCCAAAGATTTATGCAGTTAATGGGGAATCTCTTCCATTTGATGGGTGGGTAGTATTAACTGTAAATTTGCCAGGCAATGAAGACCCAGAGCTTTCCATGAATGTGCCGTTTCTAATTAGCTCAGTGCCCTTAGACACACCACTCATAGGGTTCAATGTGGTGGAAGTGTTAATCCAGGGAAGCCCAGCACAGGCTGCTTCTAACTTAGCTAAGCTACTTGGGGGTGCACTGTCTATTCCAGTCGATGAAGCACAGGGAATGGTACATTTCATCCAGACACATCAGGAGAACACAGCTCAGGGGCGCTTGAGGGTGGGTTACAGAGACACAGTAATTCCTGCTGGCAGCACAACCTGGGTAAAGTGTAAAGTCCCACCACAGCTTGACCCAAGTGAACGTTTAGTCTTGTTTGAGCCTGAAGAGAGTTCTGTCCAGTTGCAGCAGTTAGGATTAGGAGAGGGACTCTTAGAGATCCAGCCCGGCAAACTACCCTATGTAGCTGTGCCTGTAGAAAACCACACTAGACATGACATTGTTCTAACAAGAAAGACTGCTATTGGTAGCGTCCATGCAATTAAGAAGGTGATAGAGACAGATTCACCCATTGAAAACGACGCCAAAGTAGAGGCAACTACTGTTTGTCAGGCAGAGACAGGTTCCCCTAGAACTTTGTGGCAGCCACCAGTAGATCTAGGCCATCTTGAGAAACAGCAGCAAGACATTGTGGAAAAGATGTTATGGGAGGAGTCAGGCGCTTTCGCTAAAGATGCTCATGACATTGGTTGTATTCCTAGTTTGCACATGTCACTCAACCTCAAAGATGACGTCCCAGTGCAGAGGGCCTACTCCTCTGTCCCAAAGCCTTTGTTCTCCGAAGTGAAGGAGTACATTCAGGACCTCCTGGCCAAGGGGTGGATTGTTAAATCCAGGTCACCGTATGCTGCTCCAGTCGTCTGTGTCCGAAAAAAAGACGGCTCGTTACGCCTTTGTATAGACTACCGTCTGCTGAATCAGAAGACCATTCCGGATAAACACCCTCTTCCTCGGATCCAAGACCTGACCGACACTCTGGGGGGGCATTCATGGTTCAGTATCCTTGATCAGGGAAAGGCGTACCACCAGGGCTTCATGGCGGAGGGCTCACGCCACCTCACAGCCTTCGTCACCCCCTGGGGCCTTTATGAGTGGGTACGAATACCCTTCGGCCTCTCCAATGCACCTGCGGCTTTTCAAAGAAGCATGGAGGAGATGTTAGATTCGCTCAGGGACAATTGTTGTATCCCATACCTGGACGACATCTTATGCTATGCACCAACATTTGAAGAGCATATTGAGGGTGTGAGACAAGTTTTAAGAGCACTCCAGAGGCACGGAGTAAAACTAAGACCCGAAAAATGCGAACTGTTTTCCAAAGAAGTAAGGTATGTTGGCCGCCTTGTATCTGCAGAAGGGGTAAGGATTGATCCAAAAGACTTAGAGGCAGTAGAATCCCTAAAAACTAAGACACCTCAAACAGTTGGTGATATAAGGCGTCTACTTGGCTTCTTAAGCTACTACAGAAGCTACGTCCAAGACTTTTCGAGGATTGCAAAACCTATCTATGAACTGTTAAAAGTAAAACCGGACATGCCAACCTTCCCATCGCGCCAACTGAAGACTAAAGGTCCCCAGTTGTCATCCAAGGCCCCCGTTGCATGGACTAGTGAACACCAGCATGTACTTGAACAGCTAATTACCATGCTTACGAGTCCCCCAGTTTTGGCCTACCCAGATTTTAACTCACCGTTCTGCCTCCACACAGATGCCTCAGAACAGGGCCTCGGTGCTGTTCTCTACCAGCGCCAGGATGGAAAATTACGGGTAATAGCGTATGGGTCCAGGACATTGTCACCAGCAGAAAAGAATTATTGTCTCCATAGCGGCAAGCTAGAATTTCTGGCACTTAAATGGGCAGTGTGTGAGCGTTTTAGAGACTATCTGTACTATGCTCCACACTTTACCATCTATACAGATAATAATCCATTGACCTACGTTATGAGTACTGCCAAGCTTAATGCCGTGGGCCATCGCTGGGTCGGGGAACTGTCAGACTTTCACTTTGAGATCAGATACAGGCCTGGCCGGGCCAATGTTGATGCTGACACATTGTCCCGTCTCCCTCTTAACATTGACATGTATGTGGGTGAGTGCACTGAAGAGTTATCACCTGAGGTGGTCCAAGCAGCCTGGGGTGGAGCTAGAGCAGCTCGAGAAAGTGATGTTGCATGGATTGCTGCCCTAACTATCGCTGAAAATGCAGCCCGGGAGCCACATCCAGTTTTCCCTGCAATCGACCAAGATGAGCTAGCTCAAGCACAAAGAGAAGACAAAACGGTTGGAGAAATAATGAGGCTAAAGGAGAAAATGACAGTCTTAACAAATGACATCAGAAACACAGTGACTAAAACAACGAGGAAAATGTTGCAGGAGTGGGACAAATTACATTTCAAAAACGGACTGATGTATAGACAGACAGGTGAAAGGCAACAACTAATCCTCCCCGCAAAGTACAAAGAGACGGTGTTAAAGCACCTGCATGATAACATGGGACATATCGGCACAGAGAGAGTACTGGCACTGGTGAGAGAGAGGTTCTACTGGCCGTACATGAAACGGGACATAGAAAGCTATGTTACCAGGAAGTGCCGATGTATCATTAGCAAGAAGCCAACAACCCAGGTACGTGCTCCAATGGGCACCATCACATCCACCTCGCCTTTGGACCTGGTCTGCATCGACTATCTCCACCTGGAGCCCAGCCAGGGGGGATATGAATACATTCTTGTCGTCGTGGACCACTTCACCAGGTTTGCCCAGGCGTACCCCACCAAAAACAAGTCTGGGAAGACAGCAGCTGAGCGAATCTTTGGAGAGTTCATTCCGCGCTTTGGGTACCCAGCACGACTTCACCACGACCAAGGGCGCGAGTTTGAAAATGAACTTTTCAAGACACTGAGGGAGAAATCAGGTACTGGACACTCGAGAACATCCCCATATCATCCTCAAGGTAATCCTGCCGAGAGGTTTAACAGGACACTTTTACAAATGTTAAGAACGCTAGGTGAAAAAGAAAAGGGGAATTGGAAGGATCATTTGCCACACATAGTTCACGCTTACAACTGTACGCGCCATGAATCCACAGGTTTTTCCCCCCATTTTCTACTGTTTGGGCATCACCCGCGCCTTCCGGTAGACATTTTATTTGGTCTAGTTGGGGAGAAGCAGATAATGTCACACAAAAGCTACACAGACAGGTGGGCGAAAAGAATGACAGAAGCGTACAGGATAGCCAGTGAAAAAAGTAGGTTGTCTAGTATCAAAAACAAGTCTTTCTATGATAAAAAGCTGAGGGGTGTAGTGTTACAGCCTGGTGATAGGGTCCTCGTAAGGAACTGCAGGGAACGTGGGGGACCAGGGAAGCTGCGATCTTACTGGGAGAAAACCATTTATTTGGTTAAAGGGCAAATAGGTGATAATCCAGTTTATGCAGTCTATTCGGAGGGCAGTGATGGAAGTAAAACCAGGGTCCTACACCGTAACCTCCTATTACTGGTTAACGACCTCCCAGTTGAGGCTCCGCCTCCGAGATCTGAGCAGGCACCTAAGAAACCAATTAGACAGAGAGAAGCGGAGTTAAGTGAACAAAACAGACAGAAAAGCGATTCTAGTGACTCAGAATCTGATGAGGATGCAGGAGGGTACTGGTTTAGGTTCCCCAGAGAGGCTAGACATGTTGAAAGAGACGTCCATTATAGTCAATCTGGCGTACCCCCAACAAGCCAAAGCCCTGAGGACCAAAGGAACCGCTTCCAGTTACCAACTAGAGACAGTGAAAGAGAAAGAACCTCCAGCGAACATGAACAGACAGGAATAGACAGTCAGATACCCCCTGTCCCTGAGGTACAGGCACAGCCAAATTGTCTGGAAGAAGGATGTGAAAGCTCCACGTTACCTGGCCAAGCGCTACCACAGATACCAGCAGGTGACCCACAGACTGAGTTAAGAAGGTCAGCCCGAGAAAGGAGACCTAGACAAGTGTTTACTTATGAGTCACTGGGAGAACCGGCTCTACAGCCACAGGCCATAGTATCTGCACTAGCTGCGCCATTCTTTCCATACCAGCCATGGACACTAACACCTTTTGTACCATTTAGCCCAGGGTTTGCATCTTGTGTGCCTTATCCAGTTGGGCCATATACTTACCCTGCACATATGCCATGTTGAGTATTTGACTGTATTACTTTTGAAAATGTTTGTATTTTTGAATGTCAGGAGCCATTTCCATTTGTCAGGGAGCGTGTGACACACTAATGTGTGATCCCATCAGAAGTAGTACTTAAAAGAAAGAGAGATTTGTCACCGAAGTGAACTATGTTTAATGAGGTAGTTGCACCCCCCAGCCTCCGGGTGGCGCATTGTTCAGTGAGACAGAATAGCGAGGTCATAGGTCCTCCTCTCCAATATGGCAGAAGCGAGGCAAAGAGAAACTTCACCAGTCGTCTCTGTCTCATCATTTCCCTGTTTTGCAGGTTTGTAACCGGTAAAACTATAGTAAAACGGTTGTAAAATATTGATAAGAAACATAGCTAAATGTGGGGGTATAAATCAGCGGGTAAACGCTGTTATTGGTTACGTTTTATGAAGTAGAAGGACTGAAAAAATGCCAAAGCCCAGCCAGCCGCGGGCGCCATTTTGGTTTCCTTTCGTCACTTATTTCGGGTCGTTTAGCTGAATAAGCTCCTTTTTGTGTCCTGATATTGTTCATCTGCTGTTGGCAGTGAAAAACGACAGTTTACTGGTTCTGAAAAGTGATTTTGAGAATGTTAAAGCTAAAGCTAAGCCTGTCGACATACACATGACTCTTTCATGTATTTGTGAGCCACTAAGCTAAATTGGTTTAAGACCAAGCACTGGTATGTTGGTTAAAACAATCAGAATACATAGGTATTTGGGTTAAGAGTTAAAGAGAGGTAAAATGTATTTGAACATGCATTTCATATTGTTTTGAATTGTCATTCAGAGAGAATAACCGAGTAAATGATTTGAAGGTCACTACACGTGAAGTATTCTTGTTTCCCATGTAAAGATCGTGGTATTGCAGCTTGAACACACAGACGGTTTTACTGTTATTTCTGTTGTATATAGAGAATGGTGATGCTGCAAATTAAAAATACATGTGATTATATAAATAAATATGGCAGAAGCGAGGCAAAGAGAAACTTCACCAGTCGTCTCTGTCTCATCATTTCCCTGTTTTGCAGGAACATTTAATCTGTTTTACCGGCCCAAACTCTGGGTCGGTTACACATGCTGGTCCTATACCAGTCTCTTTATTTATAGAAACAAAATGGCCCTACAGCTCTTACTGACTAATTTAACAAAATAACAACAAACAAAACAAATCATTTAAAACAAAATATTAACCGACAAATAAACCCCAAAATATAAGTAAACTAACAACAAACTTTAACTAATTTCAAAAATAAGAACAAAAACAAAAATAAAGAACAAATAGCTCCAACACTCCGGCCCCTAATTGTGCATACAATCACAATTACTTTAAAGTCCCAAAAGGAGGAGCTATTCCCTTAAACAAATCCTTAATTTTCATTGAGGATTTTCTTCACGATGAGGCTTCCAGTAGCAAAATAAGTTTTGTCACTGGCCTTTCCAAAACACTGGTCCTTGTTTGTAGTCTCACAGAACGCACCAAGCCTTTTGCATCCTGGTTTACATTTAAGACTTTCGCCATCATCCATGATCCTCTTGGAGCTGTAGCGTCTGCAATTAAAACAACATCTCCAGGTATAAGACATCTTTTAGTCCTCATCCATTTTTGTCTTTCTTGCATCAAAGGTAGGTACTCAGAAAGCCATCTCTTCCAGAACAACTCTGCCATGTACTGTACCTGTTTCCACCTTTTCCTGACATGCAAATCACTTGGATGAAACAGTCCTGGTGGAAAAACTGGTTTATTTTTCAGCAACAACAAGTGATTGGGTGTCAGTGCTTCAAGATCATTTGAGTCATCTGAAACTTTAGTAATGGGTCTGTCGTTCATTATAGCTTCAACCTCACAGAAGACTGTGTGGAGCCCTTCATCATCCAGAACTTGCTCCTTAAGAACTGAGGCTAAAATATTCTTTACTGAACGAATGAGACGCTCCCACACACCACCCTGGTGAGAAGCTGCTGGGATGTTGAAGTTCCATTTCATGCCATCCTGAACAAAAGCCTTTTGAATTTTGGCATGGTCCAGCTCAGTCAAACTTTCTTTCAACTCTCGATTCGCCCCAACAAAATTTGTAGCATTATCAGATCTGATGGTCGAAACTGGGCCTCGTCTACAGATGAACCTCCTCACAGCATTTATACAAGAGTCTGTATCAAGTGTACATGCCATCTCCAGATGTACTGCACGACTGGTGAAACAAGTAAAAAGAACTCCATACCTTTTAAGGAGACTTCGTCCTCTTTTAACACTTATAGGTCCAAAATAGTCCACTCCAACATTTGTGAATGGTGCTATGTCTGGCAGGACTCTCTCTTCAGGCAGATCCGCCATCTTTTGTTCAACAAACTTTCCTCTGTTGCGTCTACACGTGACACAACGAGAGATGATTTTCCTGGCAGCAGAATTTGCATTTAGTATCCAGTAATTTTGTCTTAGTTTTGACAGCATGTGTGCTCTTCCTGCATGTCCCAACCTTTGATGGATATGGCGTAAAATCAGTGTTGACACATGCATATCTTTTGTCAAAATTACAGGATGCTTTAATTCCATAGGCATGGCTGCTTTATTCAATCGGCCACCCACTCTGAGGATTCCTGCATCCAACACTGGATCAAGTTTATAGAGACAATTTCCCTTAGAGACTCCTTTGAGGCCATTGCGGATTAAAGCCATTTCAGTCGTAAATTTCTGTTGTTGTGCATATTGAAGAATAGCTTGTTCTGCCTTTGCCAAGTCTTCTGGAGTGAGATTTCCTTTCTTCAAAGTGGTCTTAAATCTTTCCATTCTTATCTCCACTTCTTTCTGACCTTCCGGATCATTCTTATTCAAACCTGCAGCAAGCAACTCTTTCCTCTTCTGTGCCAACAACACCAAGACCTCTTTCATCTTTAAAAGCCAGGCTACAGAGATTTTAAGTTTTGCCCAAGACGAGAAGTAGAGGATAAAATAGCTGGTAGGATTTTGTAATTCCCTCACAATGGCATTCATTGTCAGGTCCCTTTTGACCTCTGGGTCATCTGCAGAAATTACACTGTACTCCACATCCAGTTTAGGCCATTCCTTTTCTGACTCATAGAGAAATTCTGGCCCTTTTATCCATCTCCTACATTTGAGGAGATCCCCAGCTCTCATACCTCTGGATGCGTCATCTGCAGGATTCTCCTTAGAAGAAACGTATCTCCACTGATTCACATCTGTTGCTTCCCGAATAACAGCAATTCTGTTTGCAACAAAAGTATTGAATCTTCTGGTTTCATTGGAGATGTATTTCAGTACTGTTGTGCTATCAGTCCAAAAAACTGATTTTTCCAACCTGACTTGCAGCTCCTTTTGCAGAAGCCTGTCCACCCGAACTGCAAGAACTGCAGCCGTCAATTCCAACCTGGGAATTGTAGTTTGCTTGAGAGGAGCAACTCTAGCCTTTCCCAGGATAAAAGCAACATGCGTGACGTTATTCTTTTCCAACTTTAAATATGACACCGTTCCATACCCATCTTGACTTGCATCAGAAAAATGATGAAGGTGTGCCCTATCTGGTCTTCCAAAGCAATTTGGTTTAATGCAACGTTCCACTTTAAACTTTGAAATCAGCTGGAGATCCTCCAGCCAATCACGCCACCGCTGGGAAAGAGAGTGGGGAATAACTTCATCCCACTTCAAATTTTGTCGGCAAAGCTCTTGTAGCAACAGTTTAGCTGGCATACTGAAGGGAGACAAGATTCCCAAAGGATCATACAGTGAGCTGACCACAGACAAAATTCCCCTTCTGGTTGTTGGACGGTCCTGCAGGGAGGTTCTGAACTGGAACTTGTCTGTTGCTGTGCACCACTGTAAACCCAGTGCTCTCTCAACTGGAAGTTGATCTGTGTCCAAATCCAGATCCTTAATTTCCTTTGCTCTTCTTTCCTCTGGGATTGACATGAGCACTGTGCGACTGTTGCTGATCCATTTTGAAAGCTTAAATCCTCCTTTAGCGCAGATATCTGTCAGCCTCTTCACCATCGTGGCTCAAGAGTTGGGCGTTCGTCTTGTAATCGGAAGGTTGCCGGTTCGAGCCTCGGCTTGGACAGTCTCGGTCGTTGTGTCCTTGGGCAAGACACTTCACCTGTTGCCTACTGGTGGTGGTCAGAGGGCCCGGTGGCGCCAGTGTCCGGCAGCCTCGCCTCTGTCAGTGCGCCCCAGGGTGGCTGTGGCTACAATGTAGCTTGCCATCACCAGTGTGTGAATGTGTGTGTGAATGGGTGGATGACTGGATATGTAAAGCGCTTTGGGGTCCTTAGGGACTAGTAAAAGCGCTATATAAATACAGGCCATTTACCATTTTACCATGTGCACTGCCTCCTCTTCTGAAGCAACAGATTTCAAACAATCATCCACATAAAAGTTTCTTTTGACTGTATCAACCACTTCAGCTGGAAACTGTTGTGCATTATCATCTGCAGTTCTCTGTAGAGCATAATTTGCACAACTTGGCGAAGATACAGCTCCAAACAAATGCACTTTCATCCTGCATTCCTGTGCAGACCTTGAAGTGTTGCCATGTTGCCACCACAGGAAACGGAGAAAGTTGACATGTTTTTCTGAGACGTGAACTTGGTGAAACATGGAATCAATGTCCGCCATTAATGCAACAGGCTCTTGTCTAAATCTGATCAGAACCCCAACCAGCGAGTTTGTGAGATCAGGTCCCTGTAGAAGCTGACTGTTCAATGATGCTCCTTTATAAGTTGTTCCACAGTCAAATACAACTCTTAATTTGCCCTTTGTGGGATGATACACTCCATGATGAGGGATGTACCACACCTTTCCATCATCTTTGTGCAACTCATCTACAGGCACAAACTCGGCATATCCTCGTTCAAGCATGTTGTTTACACATTTAGTGTATTCATCCTTATAATGAGTATCCTTTTCAAATCTCCGTCTGAGACTCTGGAGACGCTGCTCCGCGACACAGAGGTTATTTGGCAAACTGGAACCTTCTCTCCTGAAAGGCAAATCAATGTGATAATGATTTCCAATAAGCTTTATTGAACTACTAACAATATCCATGAAACACAGATCCTCTCTAGACATTTCAGTCTGCTCCTCTGATGATCTTTCATTAAAATCATGATTGTACTGTTTAATCAACATGTCTTCAAGACGCTCAACAGAAATCCTATTGGCTGTTACAGCAGTGCAGTTGGTTTTATTTCCACTGTTACTTCCAGTGCGCAGGGGACCATTTATGACCCAGCCAACTTTTGTTTTTACAGCATAAGGTCCACCCCCCACACTGTTTATCACCTTCCATGGCTCCAAAACATTGGAAGCATCAGTGCCTATCAGTAGCTCCACATCTGCATTAACGTTGTACAGTTTAACAGGTTTAAGATGAGGCCACTGATCGATGTCGCTTTGCTGGGGAATATTAACTGTAGAAACTGGCATAGTCTTTTGAGTCAAAACATCTGGCAATGGCATGAAATCATTTGCTTCCAAACCAGACACTTCCAAACCAGACAGAACTTGTGTACTAACAATCTTATCTTGACTCATTGTTCTCAAAAAGATATTGGTCTTTTTACCTTTTACATTCAGCCTTTTTGCCAAAGTTTCTGTACAGAATGTACCTGAACTTCCAGGATCCAAAAACGCATAAGTTTGCACAATTTTATTACTCTTTTGGCTCTTAACTTGAACTGGAACTATAGAAAAAATTGCATCAACTTCATGACCAGCCCCAATATACCCACATGTCTGAGTGGTTGCAGTTGAAAAGTTGACATTAGAGTTTGTCCTCTGTTGAGTTTGTTCCGAAGACGCACCTGGATCCTTTCGCTCTATATGAAGAACCCCTGGGTGCCTTTGGTGACACACGTCGCAATCCAAACGACTCCTACAGTCTTTGCTTGTGTGACCAACTTTTAAACAACCAAAACAAATTCCCCTTTCCTTGATAAAAGTCAACTTATCCTGATGCGTTTTAGCTTTAAACTGCTTACAATTCTCTAGTAAATGGTTGCTGTGTGAACAAAACAAACAACTATGCAGAACGGCGGAAGTTGTTCTGCTTCCAGTTGATTGAGCTTTGATTCCTGGCACTGTACTGACATTAGTGGCAAAACTACTTCCCTTTTTTCTTTGCTTGGTAGAACTTGAAGCTTTAAAGCTGCTTCCAGATTGTGAGTCTTGTATGTTGCCAAACACTGGATCTGATGCTACTTTTACCTGTTTTATTATAAAGGTAACCAGATCAGTGAATACTGCTCTGTAACCATTTTGTTCCTGCAGTTCATAGGCAACAACTCTCCATTTTTCCCTCAATTTGTATGGAAGTTTCATAACAACCATTCTCATATTTGAGGGCAAATCCAACTCCTTCATATAAACAACTTGCTGCATTAGATTCGAACATCCTTGAAGAAAAAGAGAGAATGACTGTAGACCTTTCACATCCTCACTTTTAATAGGTACCCAACTCACAATCCTCTCCATATATGCAGAGGCAATTTTATTTTCGTTCCCAAAATGTTCTTCAAGAAGATCTTTGGCTGTGGAATAGCCCTGCTCAGGTGGTAAGTGCTGACAACTATGCACCAAATCCCTAGGCTGCCCCCTAGTGAACTGCTCTAAAAAATGCAAACAGTCGCTCCAGTTATCAGTTTTAGCTTCCACTCCATTTTCAAAGGCATTCATAAATGATCTGTACTGTAAAGGGTCTCCATCAAACACAGGGATGTTTCTGGCGGGGAGGACAGAAGATAAGTTTTGTTTTACAAGCAAAGTAGTGATGTCATTTTGTTTTTGCATAATATTTACAATCTCCTTCGTGCAATTCCCAGTCAAAGTAGGAGACTGAGGCTGTGTTTGCTGCGTCACTTGAGCTGAATCATCAACCTGATGTTGGGTTTGACTTTGTCTAGGTACGATTACTTGTGATTCAGATGCAGAATTTATACCAGAGTAATCTCTTGATGTTGGAACAAATGTATCGGCACAAGGATTTAAACTAGGCGCTTCTTGTACGTGCCCTCTTTCAAAATAAGAGTTCATTCCATCAGAATGCTCAGAGCTACAAACTGAATTTATTTTTAAGACACGAAGCTTTGCATTAGTGGCTGCCAGCTCTGTTTCCAAGGATAATGTCTCCTTTTCTTTTCTCAGTTTTCCTCTTGCGCTTCGATAGAATGTTTTTTCTTTAATGCAGCCAGTCGCTCCATGAGCGCTGCCTTGTCAGCTGCAGCTTTAATGCATGCGGAAGATGTTGATGAAATTCGACTTTGCTGTGACAAGGTTTTTGAAGGTGGTTTTACACTTGAGATATTAGAGACACTGTCTTCAGGTTTTATTTCATCCAAACTTTCAACAGCTTTATCATTGCGAACAGTATTGTTTTGTTCAGTATACGGCTCGCCCGCCTCCTGCAACCAAACCTTTACTTTGTCCATAAAAACAGAGAATGCTGTCACCTTCGACTGAAAATGTGCAACTTGCCTTTTCACTTCATCTTCTGGCAGTGGCAAACTTAAAAAGGATTCTTGCAAAGCGTTTGCATCTTGATAGCATTTAATAAACTTCCCAAATTCAGAAGACACTTCCTTAACGTTTTCATGTGAGGTCATTAAAGCGGAAATTTTCCCCATGTTAGATGCTTGCTTACACATTGAACTGCGCTTTTCTTGGCATGTCTTTATATACAAATCCAAACCTTTTGGCGTAAATTTAACGCTTCTTTTCTCTGCTTGCATCTCAGTGTCATCCTCTCGTTTACTCTTAATATCCGACATTTTTATTGTCCTCTTGGATTATTTCAAACTTTATAAAGATGCACAGCACACTGAGAGTCCATAGCCTAAAGTACAAACATGACATCCATTTACCTGCCTTTTGCAGCGGACAAACATTTCCACAGAGGGCGTTGGCATGTTTCAATTAGCGATCCAATTATGCACCAATTTAGTACGTCAAAACTCAGTTCATCAGTCTTTGTAGTGAAATTATGTCTTTAAACTCCAATAGTTTCACCGTTTTCCTTTACGGCTTAAACAATATTATCACTCACCAGCTTTGACGAACGAGTGACATGTTGATCCAGGCTTCAACATCAAATCCGTCTGGATTACTCACCAGACGATCCAATAACTTTTATTCGAGTTCGACGGTGATCCTTGAAATCCTTATATCCATTAATGAAGGATTATTCCTTTGTCCACGGGAAGGTTTTTTACTTTGTGTAGTGGCAATTCCTTTACTTTTGTATGATCAAACGTCCCACAACTTAAAGTCCACAAGCCACTGCTGCACTGAGGTAATATTTCGTACGCAGGCAAAAGAAGTCCATTGTCCAAACCTTTTAGTTGAGAGTTTTGGTTTTGGTTTATTTATCCATTTGGCAAGCAATAACAAGATCCTTCCTACTGCTTCTCCTGCTCTGGTAAAAAACCATAGGCCCACCCCAATGCATGCTGGTCCTATACCAGTCTCTTTATTTATAGAAACAAAATGGCCCTACAGCTCTTACTGACTAATTTAACAAAATAACAACAAACAAAACAAATCATTTAAAACAAAATATTAACCGACAAATAAACCCCAAAATATAAGTAAACTAACAACAAACTTTAACTAATTTCAAAAATAAGAACAAAAACAAAAATAAAGAACAAATAGCTCCAACAGTCCATTTAAAAAAAGGGAGCTATAACTAAACTATTTTTTGCACATTTGAAATAATAATAATAATAATAACAAAAAACATTTTGATAATTCCCTTTCAAATTAAAATAATTTTCCTGCCATGGATGGAGCCCCATCCGTCACAAGTATACAGACACGCTTCATATCCAGACCATTTTCCTCAAAAAGAGCTGAAATCTTCTCAAACATTATTTCGCCAGCTGTGTGTCCCTCTAACGGTAGTAAACCGAGCAATTTCCCATCCAAAAAACGGACATATACGCACAACTGGGCATTATCAGTTCTGTCTGTGATCTCCTGCTATAGACATTACATCAGTTTTCTTCAGGTCATCTAACAGCATTTCAAACTCGTCTGACGCCAGAACTTCAACTCTACGAATATTTGAACTGTCCTACAGGGGTACGTTTTTAATAGCAGATGTCACACTCACTTTTCACCGCATCCACCACGGCCAGCATGCAGTATTTCATTGTTTCAGAATCTGTGAAAGGCCTTTTCTTCTTCGCCAAGAAGCAAACACGAAGGGAAGATGCTGCAGCTCTCTTGGGCTGTACAGGACCCTCACCATGGTAGTACAACTCCGGTTGTAAGATTATTAAACTCGGTAAAATGAATAAGTATTTGTCAGTCCGGGCAGGGTTAAACCGACAGTTTTCATTGTCAATTTTGTGCTTTTGGAGTGAGAGAGACATGCTGTTGTCGCATCATATATTACGATGATTGTTTAATATGTTTACATCACGGTGCATTGTGGGTTAAATATTGCTAGGCGAGTGTTGCATTCACAGTCTACACTACGCTGTAGGAAATTTAAATTTTTTAATTTTTTTTTAAATTAATTAATTTTTTGCGTTTTTTCTGTGTTTCTGCCAGGACCACAGGCAGGGCCACTCGCAGGTTGCTTCTGGGCCGCATTTGGCCCGCGAGCCACCATTTGAATAGGCTTGCCGTAGAATTTAGCCGAGGAGGGATGAGTGGCTGCGAACCTGGCAACTTGGTGCCAACATTTGCTGGGAATTTAGCAGATGAGAGGTTAGGAACATGGCAACTCGATGCCGAGGTTTGCTGCGGAGAACAGAGTTGAGGTTCCCCCCCTGCTACCTGGCGCCTGCGGGTGGGTGGAGCTACAAAGTACGCTGTAGCTTTTGCTATTGGAGCTGCAATTTGTTTGGAAGCGTGGATTCGGTGTTGGCGGCTAACTCGCCCGGCCTGTGACACGTTCTGGAGCAACGTGAGAGGAGCTGTGAGTAGGGATAGGTATCGTTTAGGTTTTATCTGATAACAGTACCAAACCGGTACTTTTGAAACGTAGCCGGTGCTTAAAGAATGAAGAACACACACTTTGTCCAAAAACCCCTCATGTTTAGCTGTTTTTTTGTAAAAAGATAACAATGTTAGCCTTTTCTGCAGCTATGGGGCATATATGGTATCACTCTTGGCTGGAAGCAGTGCTTAATCAATGGAAAAAACACAAACTTTGTCCAAAAACCTCTCATGTTCAGCTGTTTTCCACTTTTTCTTTGGTCATTTTACCCTTTTTGGCCAGGGTGAAGGGAGTATCTGCCATCAAACAAGAAGACAGCCTCATGTAGCTATGATGATGTTTGCTAGTTCACCTTACATGCATTAATGTAATAACGTGGTTAGCCTACTCAACGTAAATTACACATGAACAACATTAAGCTACTCACGCAGAGAAGAACGGCTGCTGCTGCATCATCATCCTCATCATTTCTGCTACACTGGCAGGGCTAGGGGCCAGGACTCTCCTCTTCGGGTTTTTGGGGATGTTGCTAACTCCGGGTCCGATAACAGGCACCACACCCGCAGTAGATGTGCTCGGTGTGAGGTCTCGCAGCAAGCTATCAAATATGGCGCATTTCTCGGCTTTAAAAAAAACGCTATGCGTCGCCAGGTGTTTCATCAGATTCGAGGTGTTACCTCCTTTGACAGTATCACAGTATCAGCTTAAAGCACTTGTTGCTGCCGAGTTTGCATCTTTTGCTGTGAAGTACAGCCAGACTTTGACCGCTTCGCCTTGGGCATTTTTAATCTGTAGCTCTGCTCTAAAAGAACCTACGTACCTGGACCCGCCTACTATCCTCGGAAACGTAAAATGATTGGCTGGAATCCAAAATGTATCTCAGGGAAATAAAGCACCGAAATGTGCGCTGCTTTTCGGTCTGGTTACTACCGTTTATGTCAGAATGGGTGCCATCATGGCACCGGATACCGGTACCCATCCCTAGCTGTGAGTTCTGCTGGCGGGCGACCTCGCTGGTTTTTGCTGAAATGGCGGGCGGCCGGATTACTTCATGACTGGATTTAGCGGAGATAAACTGACTGGATGGATGTAAAAGACCGTATGTCGGGTGGCGAGAAAACTGCTAGGTTGTCGTCAGCATTCGGTTTTTTGGAAGCACGCCGTTTGTTTCTGGGATTGCCGGAGGAAAAGCGATGGATGCAGAGCTTGGGTAGTTGTTCGTCTGACGTGCTGACGGACGAGAGGGTGATTGTAGTGAATGGAAGGGTGAGTAAAATTACGTTACTCCCGAGAGATGAGCTGTGCTTAAAGGTATTCGCTGAGAATGGACAGTTTGCAGAACTGGGGGGAACCCAGATGACAACCGGAAGGAGCGTGTTTGGAGGCGTGGTCCCGCTCCTGAAATTCCGATACATCCAAATTCATGGGCTGCGTCCTCCTGAGGCCGCATTTGTAGATCGATTACGTCACAGCGACGCGCCGAAGGCTGTCCAAATTCGTAGACTCCCGACTTCCTTTTCCCCGAATTTGAAGGATGGGTCGGGTGTGTCCTTCGTGGCCTACCATATCCCAGAATTCATAGTGCAGCCCAGCCAAACTCCAGTTTCCAACAATGGCGGCCACTACTAAGTTTTAAAATTACTCTTACTAATCTATAAGTCACTTAGACAACCTAAAAATGTTATTGTTGGGCTTTGTTCAGTGTTTATTTTGTTCGTGGTAAATCGGTTTGGCTGAGATTAAAGTTATTAGATTAGATTAGATTAGATTAGATTAGATAAAATAAAACTTTATTAATTCCCCGGGTGGGTTCCTCCTTGGTTTTTACACAGCTGAATAAACGTCAAACAGAAAACTGATTAAACAGAAGTGTGAGACAGTCGAGAGTTTACTCCAGTGTCCTGTTATATTTTAGATAGCAAGGAGCAGACGGCTGAGTTTATTAAACTCCACCGAGACAGCGGTGACGCAGATCTGAAGGCTAGACCGTCCAATTTCCCCAGCCGTTTACTTCCGGCCTACCCGACCTTCTGAGGACCCAGCCCACGTAGACCGCGAAGGCCGGGTCCTCAGGAGGATGCAATCCATGAATTTGGACACGACCATAATCTCCTATAGGGCTTTGGAGTTGATATCACGCTGCAGTGCATTGTGGGATTGCGGCGCCATGACAGAAGGCAACAAATCAAAACAAACACACTGTGTAGGAAGCAGGACTGTCACAACCATGCTTAAAATCAGCACAAAAGACTAAGGGCTGTATCGCGACCGATTGCGCCCAGACGCCAAGAGACGGTACTTGGAAAAAATAGCGTGCATCGGTAATGTGGACCCGTATGAAATAAGGCAGTGGAGCAGAAACCCAGACAGCCTACCGCCGTTGTCCTGCCCTGATACCTTCTCGTACCTTGTCTGTGGAGTCAGTGCATACACGGCGAATCATTTTCGGAATTATAAATTCCTGGAGGCGCACATCTAATTCACAAATGGTTGGGTACAAGATTTGGTCGTTTTTAAGCCTCCACATTGTGAGTACGTTGACCATATGACCAAGATACAGCCACAGCCCTAATTCCAGGTGTGTGATTCATCTGAAAGTTATGTGCAGATTAGCGTACAATGAGGGCAATTTTGTATGTTTTTGGGGCGGGGGTTACCTCCGATGGGTGCGCTTTTTTGCTTTCGTTGCACTCGCCTTGCGTGCCGGTCCGAGTCTGACCGCTGCAATCCGAGCCTGACGTCTTAATAATAGTAATATCGGATACATGAGATTGCTCCCGTTGCCTCCGGGAGGGGAAACGATGAAAAGTGAGCCCATTTTCCAGCTTCTTGCCTTCCCTATCATGTGATCTAATGTTGCAACCGACAACACAGCACGTACGAACCATAGTTGACGCTTCCGTGTGCTTCGTTTGGCCTACTGTCATGGCGGGAGGGGGCATGACATCACGCTCCAAAGCCCTAGAGATTGAAAATGTGACGTCATTCTGGTGTAAAATCGCAAAGGATTCTGGGAATGAGTGGCAAGCGGTACTAGCACATGCAGGTTTTCACATGAAATCAGTCACACAGCGTTAAAAAGAAACACAAAAAATGGCAAGAAGCTGTTGTATTATTAACCGCAATAGCCGGTCGCATGACAGTCGGGAAGCCGACAGGTAAAGAGATCGTTTTTTATCGGATTACGTCGTGGAAGAGAAATTGTTCGAGCCATGTTTCCGAAGTAACAAAGAGCCGACGGATGGCCTGGATTGCAGCCATTCAAAGACCAAATATAACGTCTCAGAACACTCCAGCTCACAGGTTAGTCTGCTCCAAGCATTCCCACAAAGGTCAGTGTTTTGTAGTAGTCAGTACGTCATTTATCATAACATAATGATTTTTTCCTCGTCCTTTTTTTTGCCTTTTCGTCAAGTCTGTCTTTGTACGGAGCTGCCGTGTTCTCCGTCGTTTTGTACATAACTGTTTTTGGGGCAAATAAAATGCAAGTAGGGATTAAAACCGCAGAATGAATGATTACCGGTGCTGGAAATACTAGCGCTTGATGCAGTGTTTTGATTTTGTTGCCACTCGTACCCACAAAGCAATGCGCGAAAGTCACGTGGTCTGTCGATCTCTATAAACAGAAGTGTGAGATGCTTGAGAATTTACTCCAGTGTCCTGTTATATTTTAGATAGCAAGGAGCAGACGGCTGAGTTTGTTAAACTGCACCAAGAGAATCTGCAAATTCCATTGAAAGTTTGATAAACTATCATCTTGTCTTTATTGTTAGTTAACACATACCTGAAACACTTCAAGCTGTAAGCTAATGATAGTTATATAAGATAAGATGCTGCTGGTGCAATAAGCTGTACGTTTTACGTCCAGTGGATGATGATCTGATTAGTCGACTAATCGCAAAAATAATCGGTGACTAGTCGACTAGTCAGCCCTATCCAGAGCACCCCACCCAACCCCCACACCTTCTCGCCTCCATTGCCACCGTGTGCCCCCTTTACATTTCTGTCTGCCCCCTCATATATGCCTGTGTAGAACCGGCCCAGCTGTGGACTCATAGCGCACACACACTCACTATCTCTGAATCTGGCTGTGAATGCTGTTTCCGAGTGTATTTGCATGAACAACGCTCTGACAATAGTTTTTCCTCGGATGTAACTAATTAGTGGTGGATACTGTAATAATGTCAACATCTAAGTGCTTTATTCCGTGCGTTATGATCAGCTTTATCGTCCCAGCCCTATTCCCTGTTCAGTTTTACTCCTGGCTCCACCCATCAGCAACTCAGGGCCCAACGCCCAACACAACGGAGAGATAAACGATTCGGCTTTGTGTGCTGCCACTTCCTCATCAGGCGACTGTGCCGATTAAAGAGATTACTTCTGCTTGATATGTCAATAAATTTGCTTTGTGTGGAGGCTGCAGTACAGCACAGGGATCCTCTGAGTGATGGTGTTGCTTGGTTGTTGCTGTTTTGTTGTTCCCAGCACAAACTTTATGAGGTGGGGAACTACCCCCACATGAGGATTTCTGTTGCTTTCAGGCACGAGGAGCAGTGTGTTCTCACTCCATCTGTTTTCATCCACCTAAACTCATCTTCTCTCTGTCACAGTTTATCTACAGCTCTGGCAAGAAAGAGCCAGCGAAAGCTGAGCCCTCCTGTTTGGAACCAGAGCTGAGCGCTTTGACAAAACCTCTAGGTGATCGTTCATATACAGGATATGCTTTAGTCATGGAAACACTGATTAGCTCTTTATTGCCCCCTTGAGGAGTGAGGTGTGTTACCTCCACTAGGGCAGGAGGGTACATGTTGTTCACTGAGGCTTGATGTTTGTGTCAGCTGTGATAAAGCAGCTGCATCTAAAATGTTTTAAATCATCACTGATATGATTGTTTATGACTGAATACTTCTTTCTCTCACCCATTAAGTGACAAACAGAGTTCTGATATTTTAAGGTTCTTATTTGGCTTATTTGTGCTGCACAAATCTAATGAATGGAAAGTTAATATCAAAAGGTGAAAGTTGCTTCTTGATCTGCAGAAATTTGACACTATTTAGTGCCACATTACTTTCGTCTTTCCCTAGAAACTGTTCCCTGCTCAACTGGGAAGGAAAGTAACAATCTTTTACTAAAACACAGTAAATTTGGAAGATATCTACTTGATGTATCAAATCTACACTAAACAA